>NC_133455.1:125695088-126027231 GCF_048565385.1 Saimiri boliviensis
AGGATCTAAACAAGCGGTTCTTAAACTCGTTTGCTCAAAAGCATAGTAAAAACACAATTTTTACACACACACACATTTCACATCTTCACCCTTGCCGACCAGGCACAGTGGTTCAAGCCTGTAGTCCTAGCACTTTGGGAGGCCGAGGCGGGCAGATCACGAGGTCAGGAGATTGAGACCATCCTGCCCAACATGGCGAAACTCCATCTCTACTGAAATATAAAAATTAGCTGGGTGTGATGGCACACGCCTGTAGTCCCAGCTACTCGGGAGTGTGAGACAGGAGAATCTCTTGAACCCAGGAAGTGGAGGTTGCAATGAGCAGAGGTCGCACCACTGCACTCCAGCCTGGTGACAGAGCAAGACACTATCTCAACAACAACAACAACAAAATCTACTCTTGCCATGTACTATGCACTCCAGTATTTTCTGATGGTTTCTATCCTATTCTATTTCACCTTTTTAAATGCTAGTTATTAGCATTAAACTAATTTTAGGATCCATGGCTCATGACTCAGTTCGAAAAACACTGATCTAGGCTGACTTTGTTTTATAGACGGAGAAACTAAGGCCTAGGTTTACAGCAGGATGTCTCCACTTCTCCACTGCACCACTCGAATTCGGGGCCAGACACTTCCCTGTGCATGGCAGGAGAACCAGTAGCCTCCTGGCCTCTGCCCACTAGAGGCCAGCAGCACCCTCCCTACAGCTGTGACAACCCAAAATGTCTCCCGACACTGTAAAATATCCTCGGGGGGACATCCCCCGACTGAGAAGCCCTGGTTTCCACGGTGGGCATGGAGCAGAGCCTACACTCAGGCTTTTTTGACTCTGTCCGAATCCCCTTTTTGCAACACAAAGCCACGTAACGGGGCATCGGAGTGTTCTAGATTGCGCTAACCACTAATGCAGGGAGAACTCCAGATCGCCTTGCATTTTATTTGCCTGCTTCCCTCAATGCAGAGCTCAGGGGGATCAGATAATGTGAAGCCATTAGAAATCGCCAGTGAGCCCAGGAGAGACCCCTGCACTCCACAGACCTCCAGGTTAGCACTTCCTATAACTCTTAGGAAAAGAGGCTGGCTATCACCCCACAGAAGCAAGACAGGGCAGTGAAGCTCCTCCTCCAGAGGCTCCCACCAGGCCTGCTGAACGCAGTGATTAAGGCGCTGAGTGAGGAGTAAGCTCCCAGCCCATGCCTTAGAGGGAAAGGTATCCGGGACCTTCAGAAGCAGGCCAAGAGCTGGAACCTCAGTCAGACGTGGATGCTTTCTCAGGCTTTAGCGTGAAACTCACTCATCTGCATTTCCAGTAAACACTCTACCTTCTAGGCCTGTGATTCTGATGCAGGTGATCCTTCCTCCAAACTGAGAACAAGGGTCTGGTCTAACCACGCCATGGAAACTAAGGGAGAAGTGACTCAGCAGACTGTTGGCTGTTGTTGATGCCTCTCTCTTGGCTGGTTTGGGAGCCAGATCCTGCAGCCGTAGCTGAGGAAGAGCAGTCTCTAAGGAAGAGCACGAACCAGGACTCCCACGGTCTCTCCCTGGCCCCCGTGCTGCCTGGCAAAGAGCCGTGTCGCCTTGGCCTTGAACCCTGGAGCCTGCCTCGCCAGAAGCCAAGATCAAGGATGGGGGTCTAGCCGTGGCACCAGGTGGCCCTTCATGTGCGGACATAAACACTTTACCCAGGATGTGAGCAAGGGCCACAGGCACTCGGGAGGAATGTGGATGTGGGACTTACGGTCAAGGAGTCAGGATGTCACTGCAGAACAATGGAACAGAAGGTGGGTATGTCCATGGAAACCGAAACTGCAGGGCCCAAGTCCTGGGCTCCCCTCCCCTGACCCGGTGCCCCTGGTTGCCCTGACGAACCCGTGCCAGCCCGCCCCCTCCCATTCTTCCTCTTCTCCCACATACCCATCAACAACAGCAGGCAAAGCAGCCACCCATTCTCTATGGCATCACCAGCATGGTTTCGGTGGAAATTAAACCAGTTTACATTAAAGTGTGTTTGATCCCTAACCTGGTTTAGGCAAACAGTCTCCCAGAAAATGGATACTTCACAAGGGCAAGTTGCTTATAAGAAAAGAATAGTGGCCTAGTGGGGAATCTCACAAAGAGGTTTTGAAGTAGACAAGCCTTCCATCGCCCTTCAGACTCCTCTGTGGCCACCGAAACATGGAAAAGGGTGGCCCAAGAGGCCGGACCTCTAGCACAAACCCATGTGGATCACGTGGGCCAGATGGAACTGAAGTGACACTGACCTCGTGGAAATGCCCGAGGGCGAGCAGCCCCCCGGTCCCCACAGGGCGCTTCCAAGTGAACAAACACCCCGTGTTAACCCGGCTGCTTTCAATAACTCAGCTTGGCTAAGCGATCACGCTTTCAGATAACCTGTCTCCCTTGATGCTCACGGTATCTCCATTTTAAAGATGAGGAAACTGCGCAGCTACCCTCAGAACACTCAGTAAAGAGGGAGAGCGGAGGAGAACACGGGTTTTCCAACTCCAATTCTGGCTCTGCGCTTCCATTTCCTGCCAGGGGCAGAGCCACCCAGTCCTGCAGGATGGAAACCAGTGAGCAAGAGTTGGTGAGCCCAGTGCTGGGTGGGCAGAATGGGCACAAGGGCTTCCTGAAGGAGGTGACAGAGGCAGCCCAGAGGCACCAGAACAGCCTACATTTCCCCACCTGGGAGGGCTACCCTGACGTGGTGCGGGGTCTGGAATTGGGCTCAAGTAGGGGAAGGGAGCTTCTCCAACATGCTAACTTGGCTCTCTGACCCCGGAACATGAGCTCTGTGCCTGGGATGAAGATATTAGTACATGTTGTTTACAAATCCGTCTCCAGACAGGGAGCCCAGAGCAGAGCTGAACTAACACAGATTGTGGAGTCAGACAGCAACCCCCACCTGGGCACCGCAGCATCTCCATCAAAATCTTCCCCCGGCCACTTTTTTCTTTTTTTGAGACGGAGTCTTCATCTGTGCCCAGGCTGGAGTGCAGTGGCTCTATCTCAGCTCACTGCAACCTCCGCCTCCTGGGTTTAAGTGATTCTCATGCCTAAGCCTCCCAAGCAGCTGGGATTTCAGGCATGCGCCACCATCCCCAGCTAATTTTTGTATTTTTAGTAGAGATGGGGTTTCACCATGTTGGCCAGACTGGTCACCAACTCGTGGCCTCAGGTGTTCTGCCTGCCTCAGCCTCTCAAAGCACTGGGATTACAGGTGTGAGCCACCGTGCCCGGCCTCCTCCGGTCACTTCTAGCCCTCCATTCCTACTGACCCCAGAGCCATCACAGGTAGGGGTCTGTATCAGCTTTGCTGTGGTTTATATAATGGGAAAATCCACTTAAAACACAACTTGGGGTCACCAGAGGTAGGGAGAGCCTGAGTCATCAGCTTCCCGGAGGCAGGGGTGGGGAATTCTCTCCAGCTGCTTTTCCAGTTCCTCCCCAGCTGCCACCTCTGAAGCAAGTTGGGACCCCTCACGGCTGGTGTTCAGGATGGCTTCCTTGATTTCCCTGGGGTGTTTCCGGCCTTTTCACTGCCTGCCTGGTTACCACGGCCAAGTCCACCACCTCCTACCTCTCCCCTTTTCAGGACCGTCTTGGCAAAGCACCAGTCTCCTCTCACCACTTTCCTGCTGCACAAGACCCGACACGAATTCCTCACAGCCTGTGGAATCGACTCAGATTCCCCATCGGACTTCAAGACCCTACACTGTGGCCTCGCCCTATAGCCCAGCCTCTCCAGTCCCGCCCCTCAAAGTTTGGTTATCCAGTCTAAGAGCAGCAGCAGCAGCTGGGAAATTGTTAGAAATGAAATTTTCAGGGCGCCTTCCACATCTACTGAGTCAGAACTCTGGGAGCAGGGCCCAGAGATCTGTTTGTCACAGCCCTCCAGGTGGCCCTGATGCAGCCTGGACTTTGGCAACCGCTGCTCCAGCCACACGGACCTCCCCAGGGCTCCACATCAGGAGCACGTGCCCCTTCTGCCTCCCCACTTCTCGTGCGGTCCCCATGGCATGCAGCACCCTCCCCTCCTCTCTAGCCAACCAAAGCTCCTTCCCCAGAGCTCCTCACACACCACCACTCTGTAAACATCTTCAGGCCAGGCAGGGTGGCTCACCCCTGTAATCCCAGCACTCTGGGAAGCCAAGGCAGGCGGATCACAAGGTCAGGAGTCCAAGACCAGCCTGGCTAATCCTGTCTCTACTGAAAATACAAAAAAATCAGCCGGGCGTGGTGGTACATGCCTATAATCCCAGGTGGTGCATGCCTATAATCCCAGCTGCTGGGGAGGCTGAGGTAGGAGAATTGCTTCAACCCAGGAGGCAGAGGTTGCAGTGAGCCGAGATTGTGCCACTGCACTCCAGCCTGGGCAACAGAGTAAGACTCCATCAAAAAAAAAAAAAATAAAATCTTCAGCACAACAGAGACTCCAGTGAGCTAAGCACCAAGAAACACAGATGAGTGAGACATGCTCCTTGCCCCTGAGGAGCTCACAGAGGAGTGGAGAGGGTGGCAGTGCCAGGAAGTCATATGTGATAGGTTTCCCAGCAGAGTCAGAGCAGGTGGCAAAGGTGGTCTCAAAGAGAGACCAGGAATAGAGGGAGCTCATAGCTACGGCCAGGTGCCAGACAGAGCTTGGTCCAGCACTGGGCACACAGAGGACCCTGCATCAGTCCCTGCTGACTGATGGTGCAATGACCCCAGCAGCCCAGAGCCCAGATCTCAGGTGAGTGTCTGGGTGCTGCCAAAGACTCCCCCCTTGACCAAACATGTGTGGGGGCTTCTGAGCCCTCTTCTAGACTAGGCCTTGGCCTTGTGCTCTGTCCTTGGCCTGCTCAGTTCAGTTTTAATAAGAATCCTGCTAGTTCGACTTAGCAAAGACACCCCCACCCTCAGTATGTAATCACTCTGGCCTGCCTTCAGCAAAACACCTGTCAAGCTGGGTTAAACAGAATCTCTCTTACTCCTGACGTTTCCTCTTTGAAATTTTCCATCACTGGCCCCTTCCCTCCTCCTTGGCCCTAAATCTTCACTTTTCCTTGTTGTATTCAAAGTTGAGTCCTCTCTCTCTCCCTGGCTACAAAAACCCCATGGCAGCAGTCCCTCCTGAAAGTCTTCCCTACTGGCTTTAACAAGTGTCATGAGGCTGAGCACGATGGCTCACATCTATATTCCCAGCACTTTGGGAGGCCGAGGCAGGTGAATCATAAGGTCAGGAGATCGAGATCATCCTGGCTAACATGATGAAATCCTGTCTCTACTAAAAATACAAAAAATTAGCCAGGCACGGTGGTGTGCACCTGTAGTCCCAGCTACTGGGGAGGCTGAGGCAGGAGAATTGCTTGAACCCAGGAGGCAGAATTTGCAGTGAGCTGAGATTGTGCCACTGCACTCCAGCCTGGGCAATAAGAGCAAAACTCCACCTCAGAAAAAAACAACAAAAAAAGACAAGTGTTATGAACACTTTTTCTGTCACAGCATGAGCCTGTCCTTTGCCATCTCATGCCACACACCTTGGTTAGTTTTTACCCTGTGGAGGTCACCAAACCATAATCCTGTATCCCTGCCCCTCCCAACCTCGCCAAGTGTCCCCTCTCCTTAATCCAGAGGAACATGTTGTCAATCTGAGAGGCCTGGGATCAAAATCCAGCTCCACCTTTTTTTTTTTTTTTTTTTTTTTTTGAGACAGAGTCTCGCTCTGTTGCCCAGTCTAGAGTGCATCTCAGCTCACTGCAACCAGGTTCAAGTGATTCTCCTGCCTCAGCCTCTGGAGTAACTGGGATTACAGGCGCCCACCACCATGCCAGGCTAATTTTTGTATTTTTAGTAGAGATGGGGTTTCACCATGTTGGCCAGACTGGTCTCAAACTCTTGACCTCAGGTGATTCGCCCACCTCGGCCTCCCAAAGTGCTAGGATTGCAGGTGTGAGCCACTGCACCCAGCCTCAGCTCCACATTTTATTGTCTGTCAGGCCTTGGAAGGATTATGCAACCTCCATGGGCCTTAGTTCTCCACTGGTAAAACTAGGGTGATTATGACTACATCCCAGGGCTGTTGTGGGGATGCAGGGACAGTAGCAGTCCTTCTCCAAGAATACAGGAGGTGCTCAGCATAAGCTGATGTTCTGATCCACAGGCCACCAAGAAAACAACAATGAGTCTTCCCTTTGGCAACGAGGTTCCAAAGCACCTTTTTCTAGTTCATCATGCTCCTTGATGCTGTGTTGCTTTCAGGGCATCACCTGGGCCCAGAACAATGGACACAGCGAACTACCAGAGAAGATAAAGACTCTCTTCATCCATCTCACCGGGCCCCCGTGGGGAGAGACCCGGGTAAAGCCAAGAGGTGCTACATGTCATGGAAAGGCTGTTCCTCTCCTAGTTCTCAGCGCTGACCTTTCAGCTCAGGCCCTATCCTGAGAGCAGGAATCCTCCCCCACACCAGGGCTGAGCTCAGCCAACCCTCTGTCTGAATTCCTCCCTGCAATGCCAGAACTCACCGATAATTGAGAAGGAACGTTTCTGGCAGTCCCCTGCCAGGAGGTAACTGCAGTATCCCGCAAAGCTGTACATGCTGCCGTCAAAGGTGTTGATGAAGTCACTTCCGAAGAGGCTGCATCGGGCCATGGATGACCTGTCGCGAGTCCCTTCTGCACAAACGATCCCTGGAGGGAGAGGCCACAGGTTGGGCTGGTGATCACAGGCCACAACTGGGACCGTCCACTCAAACCTCTCTGGCCCCGTAGAAATTAGACTGCCTTTGATAGAAATTGGGCTGTGGGGAGGTATTTTCCATCCTAAATGAGACTAAAGCTGTTGCTTTCAGCTCCCAAATATGAACCCAGATTCATAGCAATAACTAAGGAAGTTTTTCAGGAAATCTATCAGTGTTAATAACATTTACTTACTGATTTAAAATGTCATCATTATTAAAAATTTGGAGCATACAGAAAAAAACATAAAGAAGTTATCTGGGCATGGTGGCTCACGCCTGTAATCCCAACACTTTGGGAGGCCGAGGTGGGTGAATCACCTGAGGTCAGGAGTTCAAGACCAGCCTGGCCAACATGGCAAAACCTTGTCTCTACTAAAAATAGAAAAATTAGCCAGGTGTGGTGGTGGGCACCTGTCATCCCAGCTACTTGGGAGGCTGAGGCAGAAGAATCACTTGAGCCCAGGAGGTAGAGGTTACAGTGAGCTGAGATCGCACCACTGCACTTCAGCCTGGGCGACTGAGCCAGACTGTCTCAAAAAAGAAAAGAGAAGAAAGCACAAAGAAGCTAAAACCATCTGTAACCCAACACTCAGTGATCATTAGAGTTAACATTTCAATGTTCACCTTTCCATTTTATTTTACAGCATACACACAATTGTGGGTTTTTTACAAATTGGTGACCACCTTGTGCAAACTACTTATAACCTCTGTTTATTTCTCAGTAGATTGTAAATAATTTGTCATGCTATTGTATATACTTCCAATATGTGGTTTTTAGTGGCTGCATCATATTTTGCATCTAAATATCTATAATACAGCCCTCTATTATTAGGTTTCCAGCAATTTTCCATATTTTAATATTATAAACAGATTGCAGTGAGCCCCTTTGTACATAAATCTATGATTATATATTGAGCAGGTTAAATTTTAAACAGATCAGACTGTGTGCCTGACACATAGACTCTATGAAGTGTGAATTCCTCCAGGGTCACATGCTAACTCCTTCACTGACTGCAGGGGTGTGTGTGTGTGTGTGTGTGTGTGTGTGTGTGTGTTGGCAGGTGGGGAAACACAGCAATAAGTCTCTAAGTTTCTGGGTTCCCTGGCAAAAGACTCGCCTGGTAGGAAGATTCAGAGAGTGTGACAAATGTATATCTCTTTCCCCGGACTCACCTGTGGGCAGCAGCTGGATACTGCTGACCTGAGAGATCTAAGTGGAAAGAGCCCGAGGTCAATAGTCCCCTCCTGCCATTCACAGGCTCGGAATCTTAGCAAGAGAAGGGCAGCAGTGACATGCAGTGCCGTGGAAAGGGACCCAATGCAATGCAGTGCACCAGCCTGGGACCCAGGAAGACTGACCTCTGACTTGGCTCTAGGACACTTTGGAGCAGTCACTTCTCCTCTCCGACCCTCAGTCTCTTCATTTGTACCATGGGAGGGTCAACTAGGTGACCTCCACAATCTCATCTAAAACTAATAATCCATCCAAGTCTTGGGTTCCTTCTTCCTCGTCCTGTGCCCCCATAATATAGGATAGTTCTGTGCCACCCTTGTGCTTCCTAATCCCCCAATAGGAGATGACATTTGCAGGCACCTCATCTCTGGAATACTGGTCCAGGGTGGGAGCTCCGCAGAACCTTCACAGGAGACCACCAGCCTGCGCCTACTTGTGGCTGGGCAGACGGGTGAGCTCCAGACACACCTGCTTATTCCCAGAAAGGGGCACTTCAGATAGCCCTGCGGGGTGGGGAGTGAGAAATCGAGGCCTTTTGGTACCTACCTGGCAAGGTGAGGGCCACAGCAAGCAGCACCCTGGCAAATCTGGCAGGAATCATCTGCACAGAAGCAAGAAACATGAGCTGGTCAGTGTTGCCCAGGGAGGAGGCTGCTGGAGCAGCCACTGTCAAGGCATGCAGTAGCAAAAACATTTCTTCAAAGCAGAAGAAAAGATTGATCTCTGTGACCCTCTCTTCCCCTTCGAACATGGCCTTCTGGCCCCGCAAAACTCTTCCTGGCCAGTACTAGGCCCAAGGATAATAATCGCTGTGTGCTGGGACCTGTGGGCACCCTTCCACAGACAGCAGTCAGAGCACCAAGACAGGTGGAAAACCCTGCCCTCCCTCCAGGCCAGCCGGGCCACTCTCACGTCCCTGCCTCCTGAAGCAGCTGGGACCTGACACATCTCATTCCTTCCTGCCTCTGCATCCAGACTGGCGAGTAGGAACCATCTTACACTGTGTGCCCACCACAGCACCCCAGACATAGAGAATGCTGAGGAACTGCCAACATGACAGTTGGCCCCCAACTCTGTACCACAAGCGCCTCCAGAGCAAGGGCTGTCTCTCTTGTCTCCAAGGCCTGCGCCTGGCAAGATGCTTAACATCCAGGAGATGTCCAGCAAATGTTTGCTGAGCTCATCTAAAAAAACGGACAGGAGTCCAGCGGCCCTGGACTCAGGCAGGCATCTCCACTGTATGACCCCCCAAGAGAGGGACAATTGATCACGGCTGGCAAAGCATACCCCCAAGTCCCTTAGAGCCCCTGCTGTAGCCCCTCTCCTCTGGAAAATGTCGTTAAATGAAGTGCCGAATCTGTTGCCTGAGATTCACTGGGGGGTGACTCCTTTCCTACCCAAGGTCCCATCCAGACAAAGGTGAGATAAAGTGAATCTGTGATGTATCTGTGGAAGGAACACTGAGATGTCAAATAAGGCCAGGTCTTGATCTCCAAGCAGCTGTCCCCTACCAGTCCTAAGTTAGCACAGCTACATTCAGCCGATCCCGGAAGGTTCCCACAGGCGAAGGCAAAGCTCATTCCATCTCATTTGAGTGATGTACTATCAAGCAGTAAAACCCACTGCATGAAGAAAAGCAGCCCCAGGACCCTCAGAGGCAAGTAGAGGAGGGAGCATTGGGATCATCCCTCCCTGAATTGAATCGCCCCTCCAAACAAAGCCCTCCAGGTCCAGAGACAGAGAACCCCAGCTCCCCAGGAGCAGGGATCAGTCAGTCCTGCATATTCCTCCCACAACTGAGCCAGCTCTTCTTCCAATGGCCATACCTTCCTCTGCAAATGAGGGCTGCAGGTATCTCCAAGGTCCCTGGGAAACTCACCTCTGGACAATGGGGCCGCCCACCCTAGGCCATGCTCCCAGCCGCTGCAAAGGCTGAATCAGGTCTGCTACAGCTCCGGACTGTCTGGCTGTTATGTAGCCCAGGGGCTGTGGAGTCCCCACTGCTGGGGGAGATAAAGCCCAAGCTGTGACATCCACCAACCACCCTCCCTTTCCCACCACAATAGGCTGTGGGCTGCCACAGCAGGAGGTTGGCCTCCTCCTCCTAATTACCAAAAGGAAACAATGAAAGGAAATGGTATTAGAAGTACCTCGGAGCTGATAAAGCTTTGTAGAGTTTGGAGGGAGACCTCCTGGCAGCTGCCTTAATGAACTGCCTTGCCCTCCCCAAACACCCCCAACCCCTCCACCCCAGCACTTGATCCCTGGTCTTCCCAGAGTGCCCCGCACGTGTGGGATAACCAGGAATGCTGGTTTTCTCAGGGCAGACTGATCCAGGCAGTGGGGAATCACACTAGAACAACACAGCTTCCTGATCCAGCTTCCAGGACTGGCCTGCAGGGAAGTTGGGAAAAACATCTCAACCTGAGCCAATTTCTCTGCTGTGTTTGGAGGAAGGAGAGCTCTAACACTGCCTATGCACCCCAGGTGCGAAGCATCCGGTCCTGGCGCTGACCAAAACAGTCCCTTTGGGTTATGGCCAGGGCTGAATGGACCGGTTAAAGATGAAGGTCTTGGGCACAAGCCTAGGCCTTTGTAAAACGGTGAAGGTGAGGAGCCATGGTTTAAGTCTAATACTTTTCGATTTTTGCTAGATTTGAATAATTCTAATTCTCAGGGATGCTTCCACCCACTTCTGATACCCTGACCTTACACACACACACACACGCGCGCGCACACACACACACACAAATTCTTCTTCCCAGCCTCCCAGTCCCAAAAGCCTAATTCTCAACATCATCTGCTGAACGAATTCCCACTAAAAGAAGTAACTGATGAAATGGGCAGGAGTAGGGTAAGGTGACTCTCGTGCTGGGGTTCCACGCACTGAGATGTGCATCTCGCGCCACGGCTGGGCATGGAGGAGCTCCTCTCCGCTTCTCCACGATACCGCCTGCCCTACCACTATGAGAAACCACTAGGTGCCAGCCTCCTCCCTTCCCATATACATCGCACTCCTCCACTGCCTTTACCATCCCAGGAGAGGAAGAGGCACCTCCCAAGGAAGAAAAATGGCACAAGAGGCAGAAAGCACAAGGCAGTAGAAAGGCCATCGGGATTTCCACTTCCAACTTTAAAAACAACAACAACAACCTGAAAACCCTCTCATGACAAAATACCTTTAATGCTGTGCTAAATACAGCAAATGTTCTTTAAATGCACAGCTGATCTAGGAGGAAAGTAAGGAATATCTTCAAGGGTCAATGAGGAAAAGGAGCCTAAATGAGCATGAGGCAGGGTAGGCCCATGGGGGTCCAGTGTTGGCCAGTCTGGGAACCGTCCAGACTTGAGGCTGCAAATTGCAAGAATGGGAAATGGGACTACCGGCCTGACCCACAGGGAGAACTAGGATGGAGACCCCTGCATAAAGCTGAAACTTTGAAGAGAAACGTCTTCCAAACAATGGACCAGAAAAAAAAATCCATCCCCCAACATAGAAGATAAGGAAGCTTGCCTGTCTCCACCTGTTTTAGGGGTGGGAAAATGCAGTCTTTCTTTAGAATTTTCATCCTTTGCACTCATGCAAATAAAACTTCATTGCGGATGAATTCAAAATCAAAAATTTCACAACCCTTGAGAAAATCTACCATGAGCAGGAATTAGATCCCTAAGAATTTCAGAAAATAGGCCAGGCAAGGTGGCTCACGCCTGTAATCCCAGCACTTTTGAAGTCCAAGGCGGGCATATCACAAGATCAGGAGTTCAAGACCAGCCTGGGCAACATACCAAGACTCCATCTTTACAAATAATAAACATTTTTTTTAAATTAGCTGGGTGCAGTGGCATAAGCCTGTGGTCCCAACTACTTGAGATGCTGGGGCAGAGGAATCACTTGAGCCCAGGAGTTCAAGGCTACAGTGAGCTATGATCACACCACTGCACTCAAGCCTGAGTAACAGAGTGAGGCCCAGTCTCTAAAAAATAATAATTAATAAATAAATAGTAAATTAAAATATAATACACTAAAAAACAGGAACTGAAAACAATAAAAAAGAACAGGAAACCTTGAAAAAGAACTTTAAGGCCAGAGGTGGAGGCTCACACTTGTAATTCCAACACTTTGGGAGATGGAGGCAAGAGGATCATCTGAGCTCAGGAATTTGAGAGTAGCCTACGCAACACAGCAAGAACCCATTTCTACAAAAAATAAAAATAAAAAATTAGCTGGGTGTGGTGGTGCACGCCTGTGGTCCCAGCTACTCAGGAGGCTGAGATAGGAGGATCCCTTGAACCCAGGAGGTTGAGACGGCAGTGAGCCATAATTGTGCCACTGCACTCCAGTCCAGCCAGTGGAGTGAGACCCTGTCTCAAAAAAAGAAAAAAAAAAAAAGAACTTTAAGAAATGAATATAAGTAGTAAATTAATTGAAAAACACAAATTAAAAACCAGATATTGCTGAAAAATAATTCTAAAGAAATTACTCAAATATGGAGACAAAAAAAATGGAGGGGTGGCCAGGACAGGTGGTTCACGCCTGTAATCCCAGCACTTTGGGAGTCTAAGGCGGGGTGGATCACTTGAGGTCAGGAGTTCAGACCAGCCTGATCAACATGTTGAAATACTGTCTCTACTAAAAAAAAAAGCAGCAAATAGCCGGGTGTGGTGGCGCATGCCTGTAATCCCGGCCATTCGGGAGGCTGAGGCAGTAGAACTGCTTGAACCCAGGAGGCAGAGGTTGCAGTGAGCCGGGATCACACCACTGCACTCCAATCTGGGTGACAGAGTGAGGCTCTGTCTCCAAAAAAAAAAGGGGGGGGGAGGAACAGGAACTAAGAAAGAAACATGATAGACTTAGAAGATCCAAAGAGAAGAGAGAAGTGCTGAGAGAAAAAGTCCCTCCATGGAGAACTCTATATGCAGTCTCTTAGTTTGAAGTCCCAGAAGCAGACTCTGAGTATTTTAGTAAAGATAATTGATTTGAAAGGGCAAGAAGTATAGGCCATAGGCAGTGAAGCTGATCCTAAAATGAGGACAAACTGATCCTAAAATCCATGTGGGAAGCAAAAGATAAAGAGTAGTTAAAAACAATTTCTAATGTGGCTAGGTGCCGTGACTCACGCCTGTAATCCCAGCACTTTGGGAGACCGAGGTGGGCTGACATGGGGCCGGGGAAGCAGCCAGTAAAAGATGTTTATTATGCCAGCCACCAAGTGGACAAGGAAGCTTCATTCTGGAGTACAGTCTGGGAAAATGTACGGTCCATGCCTCCGAATCCTCCCACTCTTGGGTCAGGGAGCAGAGGTGTTTCTACCCTTACTCCTTCCTGTCAGTTACTGTCAGGGCTGTTTCTGGAGGCATTCAGCCCTCAACACTTCTGGCCCCTTGGGCACGGAGCAGACACTGGTAGTCTAGAAGAAATAGGAAGAGTTGGAGTCGGAGGGACATGGAAGGTGACTGTAACATCTGGTCTACCTAGTAAGTTATCGTTCAGAGTTGAGGAAACATAGACACTTTTTTCTTTCCAGAAAAACAGAGAGTGGGTTTAACATTAATAGCCCTTTCTGAAAGAACTACTAAAGAGGTTACTTCAGGGAGAAAAAAGCATTTTTTGTTGTTGCTTTCGACACAGGGTCTCACGCTGTCACTCAGGGTGGAATGCAGTGACGCAGTCACAACTCACTGCAGCCCCAAACTCCTGGGCTCAAATGACCCTTTCACCTCAGCTTCCCAAGTAGCTGGGACTATGGGCATGCACCACCATACCCAGCTAGTTTTTGTATTTTTTTTTTTTTTTTTTTTTTTTTGTAGAGACAGGGTTTTGCCATGTTACCTAGGCTGGTCTCGAACTCCTGGAGCACCTGGGCTCAAGCAATCTTCCCGCCTCGGCCTCCCAAAGCACTGGGATTACAGGTGTGAGCCACCTTGCCCTGCCAGGAAGAAGAAAATTCAGCCCAGAAAGAAGATGCCAAAAGAAAAGTTAAAGAAAATAGTAAATATAAGGGTAAATATGAGCAGGCAGTGATTCTATAAAACAATAACAATAGTAATGATAAATTGGAGAGTTTTTATAAATTAGACAGAACCAAAATATCAGACAGCAATAACATGTAAGACAGGAGTAAACGTATATTAAGGTCCTTGTATTGCTTAGAAGGAAGAAAGTGGTCGTGATCAATTTTTTGAATTTTTCTGTGTAGACATTAATATCTTCAAATAATAGAAGATAATAGAAGTTTGCTACAGGATTCCTTTTTTAAAATCTATGTTCCTCACTTGTACACCATTGGTGGGAGTGTAAATTAGTTCAACCACTGTGGAAGTGTGGTGATTCCTCAAGGACCTAGAAATAGAAATTCCATTTGACCCAGCAATCCCATTACTGGGTATATATCCAAAGGATTATAAATCATTCTACTATAAGGACACATGCACACGAATGTTCATTGCAGCAAAGTTTACAACAGCAAAGACCTGGAACCAACCCAAATGCCCATCGATGATAGACTGGACAGGGAAAATGTGGCACGTATACACCATGGAATATTATGCAGCCATCAAAAATGATGAGTTCGTGTCCTTTGTAGGGACATGGATGAACCTGGAAACCATCATTCTCGGCAAACTGACACAAGAATAGAAAATCAAACACCACATGTTCTCACTCATAGGCGGGTGTTGAACAATGAGAACGCATAGACACAGGGAGGGGAGCACTACACACTGGGGTCTGTTGGGGGGAAATAGGGGAGGGACAGTGGGGGGTGGGGAGCTGGAGAGAGAGAGCATGGGGAGAAATGCCAGATATAGGTGAAGGGGAGGAAGGCAGCAAATCACACTGCCACGTGTGTACCTATGCAACAGTCTTGCATGTTCTTCACATGTACCCCCAAACCTAAAATGCAATAAATAAATAAATAAATAAAATCTATGTTCCTATATGATTATAAAATACAATCTTTGAAGTGACCCTATTGGTAAAGCAGCGATTACTGCAGACACTTAATAATAAATAGAATGGGCTGGACACAGCGGTTCATGCTTCTAATCCCAGCACTTTGGGAGGCTGAGGCAGGCAGATCACTTGAGGTCAGGAGTTTGAGACGAGCCTGGCCAACATGGTAAAACCCCGTGTCTACTAAAAATACAAAAAATTAGCCAGGCATGGTGGCATGTGCCTGTAATCCCAGCTACTTGGGAGGCTGAGGCAGGAGAATCACTTCAACCAGAGAGGCAGAGGTTGTAGTGAGCCAAGATCACACCTTGGTGACAGAGCAAGACTCCATCTAAAAAGAAAGAATAATAGAATAAAATCTTTCCAATAATAATATGAAGAAAATCATGAATCTTGTTGTAAGATAGAAAACTCAATGAAGAGATAAGCTGTGTTCAAATTTACTAAGTCACAATATTGTAAAGATGTCCAATATTCTCAAATTAATCTGTAAATTAAATACGATTTAAATCAAAATCCAACAGCATTTTTCATATAATTAGACAAGCTTATCCTAAAAGCCATAGGGAAGCAAAAAATCAAGAATAGTTAAAAATAATTTCAAAGGTGGCCAGGTGCGGTGACTCACACCTGTAATCCCAGCATTTTGGGAGGATGAGGCAGGCTGATCACCCGAGGTTGTGAGTTTGAGACCAGCCTGACCAACATGGAGAAACCCCATCCCTACTAAAAGTATAAAATTAGCTGGGTGTGGTAGCACATGCCTGTAATCCCAGCTACTCAGGAGGCTGAAGCAGGAGAATCACTTGAACCTGAGAAATGGAGGTTGCAATGAGCTGAGATCGAGCCATTGTACTCTAACCTGGACAACAAGAGGGAAACTCCGTCTCAAAAAAAAAAAAAACAAAAACAAACAAACAAAAAAAAAACCCATTCAACAACTCCACTGGTCGGTCATCAGGGACATCTAAAATAAAACCACAATTAGTTATCTGCTTTTCAGAATGGCAAGGATGACAACCTCCTGAATTCCTATATGCTGCTGAGGACAAGAAATAAAGCACTTGGAGAAAGTGTAAAAATATCTGTAAAATTTAAAGATGCTCTTCCCCATAGCCCTGCAACTGCACTCCTGGGCATATCTCCTAGAGAAACTTTCATGCATGTGCACAACCGGCATGCACAGAATGTTTACTGCGGCAGGATCTGCAGTCACAAAGAAGTGAAACAACCAGGCTAAATATACTTTAGCAGAAGAACTAATGAATAAATTGTGATACATTGATCCGGTGAAATAACAAATAACAATTAAGAATAATCTAGGGATCCAAGATGGCTGATCACTAGCAGCTCGGGATTGTAGCTCCTAGTGAAAGCACAAAGAACCAGAGGACACCACACCTTCACATGAATTCTTGTTGCTCACGCACCAGGAGATTCCCAGCAGAGGAGCCCCATGGGTCGCCAGCGCGACTCTTGTGACCGGCGAGGCGGTTTCGCTGGCGCCTTGGAGCGTCGGTTCTTGGTGCAGAGTCAGAAAAGCACTATCAATCTTAAAGCCGCTGATTTAGTTGGCGCAGTGGGTTGCTCAGATTTTGGCGCTGAGAATCAGTAAGTCGGACGTCCACTCAGAAACCCAATTACAAAGATGGTAAATACAAAGACCACAGATGGATAAATTTATAACGAAGGGAAGAAAACAGCCAAAAAAGGCTGAGAATACCCAAGATCAGAACCCCTCTCCCTCACCGGGGGATCACAGTTCCTCATCAGCAACGGAACAAGGCTTGATGGAGAACGAGTGTGTTCCAATTACAGAAGCAGGCTTCAAAATGCGGATAATGAGAAACTTCTGTGAATTAAAAGAACTTGTTTTAAACCAATCCAAAGAAACTAAGAACTTTGAAAAAAGATCTGACGAAATGTTAACAAGAATACACAATTTAGAGAGGAATATAAGTGAATTGATGGAGCTGAAAAACACAATACGAGAACTTCGTGAAGTATGCACAAGTTTTAACAGCTGAATTGATCAAGCAGAAGAAAGGATATCAGAGGTCGAAGACCAACTCAATGAAATAAAACAAGAAGACAAGATTGAGAAAAAAGGATAAAAAGGAACGAGCAAAGTCTCCAAGAAATATGGGACTATGTGAAAAGACCTAATCTACGCTTGATAGGTGTACCTGAATGTGACGAAGAGAATGAATCCAAGCTGGAAAATACGCTTCAGGATATTATTCAGGAAAATTTTCCCAACCTAGTAAGGCAGGATAATATTCAACTCCAGGTAATACAGAGAACACCACAAAGATATTCCTCAAGAAGAGCAACTCCAAGGCACATAATCATCAGATTCACCCGGGTTGAAACGAAGGAGAAAATACTAAGGGCAGCCAGAGAGAAAGGTCAGGTTACCCACAAAGGGAAGCCTATCAGACTTACAGCAGATCTCTCAGCAGAAACCCTACAAGCCAGAAGAGAGTGGGGACCAATATTCAACATCCTTAAAGAAAATAACTTTCAACCAAGAATTTCACATCCAGCCAAACTGTTTCACAAGTGAAGGAAAAATAAAGTTTTTTGTGAACAAGCAAGCACTCAGAGATTTCATCACCACCAGGCCTGCTTTACAAGAGCTTCTGAAAGAACCACTACACATAGAAAGGAACAAACAGTATCAGCCTTTCTAAAATAATACCAAAAAGATCATCAATATAATGAAGAATTTACATCAACTAATGGGCAAAATAGCCAGCTAATATTAAACAGCAGTATTAAACTCGCATATATTATTATTAATTCTAAATTTAAATTGACTAAATCCCCCAATCCAAAGACAGACAGGCAGTTTGAATAAAAAACTAAAACCCATCAGTACGCTGCATCCAGACCCATCTCACATTCAAGGATACACAAAGACTCAAAACAAGGGATGGAGAAGGATTTACCAACCAAACAGAGAGCTAAAATAAATAAATAAAAAGCAGAAATTACAATTAAGCAACAAAGATCAAAAGAAGCAAAGAAGGACATTATATAATGATAAAAGGATCAATGCAACAACAAGAAGAGCTAAAGATCCTAAATATATACGCACCCAATAAGGAATACGTAGATCAGTACCACATCATATCAACTTAGAAGTTTAAACAAAATGTTGGTTGGCTCCTTGTTTGTTATTCTCTTCCCTCATTTTCTTTTATATCTCCATTATTAAGGACAATTGCAGGCATACCCATATTTAGACTGCATTCTAGCCTGGGCAATAAAGCAATACCCCCATCCTCTCTCCCTCTTCCTCTTTCTCTTTCTTCCTCTTCTTTATTCTTTTTCTTATTAAAAAAAATACAGATACCTAGTTTCTTTTGAAAAAAACTGGAAGCTCTAGCTATATGTAGCCCTCAAAAAAAAAAAAAAAGAAAAAGAAATAAAATCTGTTACTCCTGCTGGGATCAGAACAGTTGTCAGCATATGTGGGCAGCAGTGGGTGAAGAGTTCTTGAATGTAAGGCATATAATCTAAATACCAAAGTTGAATTATAAAGTCATTGTTGATATAGGAGAAATCTTATATCAATGATATTTATGAAGACATCTGTCATGTAGTTATCTACGATACAGATGAGGACAAGACTCTATGTACCAGCCCTATGCTATCCATTCTATCAAGATAGACCAGAGATACAAAAAGAGAGGGGTATTAGGAATTCCAACTAGATTTCAGAGCTATGTCTGGGTCCCTTTAAGATGCCATGTATTACTGGGTTGGATATAGGGGGATGTCATTAGGTTCTGCATTTCTCTTCTATGTATTTATAACTGTGTCCATTATGTATATTAGAAATTCAGGCAAAAAAAAAAAAAAAAAAGAATAATCTAGGGTACGTGTCCCAACATGGAATAACTCCCAAAATAATGGTGAGCAAAAAACAAAAGCATGCATCAGAGGATATGTACCATTTAAGTAAAGGAAAAGACCATGTAAAATAAAACTATATATTATTGCTTATAAATATGTTCAATTGGCCAAGCATGGTGTCTCACACCTGTAATCCCAGCACTTTGGGAGGCCAAGGCTGGGGGACTGCTTGAGGCCAGGAGGTCAAGACCAGCCTGGGTAACATAGGCTGGTCATATTTTTTCTTTATGAAAACATGGTTTTTCTCTATGGAAAAAAAAAAAAAAAAAACACCAGAAAACAAAACCTAGCTGGGTATGGTGGTGTGCAGTTCTAGTCCCAGCTACTTGGGAGGCTAAGGTAAGAGGATCACTTGAGCCTGGGAGTTCGAGGCTGCAGTGACCTGTAATCAAGCCATTGCACTACAGCCTGGGTGACAGAATGCGACTGTCTCAAAAAAAAATGAATAAATAAATATGCTTACTCACAATAAAAGAAACATGCATGTAGAGTGATAACCTCTAAATTCAAGATATTAGTTACCTCTGGGGAAGAAGAGAGAAGATGGAATCCAGCAAGTGGGACGTAGGGGGGTTCATACCTCTCTGCAAATATTTTCTTAACGTAATTATTTCAAAAATATAAAGCAAATATGGCAAAATGTTAAGATGCAGCAAGCTGACTGGACTGTGGGTGTTTTTGGATTATCTGCTCTAGTTTTCTCTCCGGTTGGAAATTTCACCTAAAAAATAAAGCTCTGAGGCCAAGTGATGTGGAAATGTGGGTTTTGCCTTGCAAATAGCAGGGTGACCAATATCCTGTACATAAACCTTCATGCACACGGCCCATTTCCTCAAAACGAATTCCTAGAAATACAGGAAATGGCTGAACGAAAGGGCATGAAAATTGTTTAGCCATTTATATACCCACCCAAGAAAAACTGTACCAATTTACCCTTCTATAGCATTATTATGTTTTATTACAGATTTAGTAATGTAAGTGGCAAAAACTATAAGATTATTATTTTAATACTCATTCCTTTCATTATCAGGAGAACATTTTCTAACATTGTCCATGTATATTTCTTTCGTGAATTTCTTGTTCATATCTTTAGCTCATTTTTAACTGAGATGCTTATCTCTCTTATATTGATTTATAAAAGCTCTTTAAAGATTAAAAATGTTAGTTTTGTGTCACATTAATATGGGGATTTTTCTTCACTTCTCCACTTACCTTTAATATTTATTGAGGAGGGCTAGATACGCAGTGAAGAGTATACTAAAGACACACAGTGAAGAGTACACTAAAGATACACAGTGAAGAGTATACGAAAGATACACAGTGAAGAGTATACGAAAGACACACAGTGAAGAGTACAGGAAAGATACACAGTGAAGAGTACACGAAAGATACACAGTGAAGAGTATATGAAAGACACGCAGTGAAGAGTACACAAAAGACACACAGTGAAGAGTATACGAAAGACACAGTAAAGAGTATACGAAAGATACACAGTGAAGAGTATACGAAAGACACAGTGAAGAGTACACAAAAGATACACAGTGAAGAGTATATGAAAGACACACAGTGAAGAGTATACGAAAGACACACAGTGAAGAGTACACAAAAGACACACAGTGAAGAGTATAGGAAAGACACACAGTGAAGAGTACACGAAGACACACAGTGAAGAGTATACGAAAGACACGCAGTGAAGAGTATAGGAAAGACACACAGTGAAGAGTACACAAAAGACACACAGTGAAGAGTACACGAAAGACACACAGTGAAGAGTACACAAAAGATACACAGTGAAAAGTATACGAAAGATACACAGTGAAGAGTAGTCAGCTCTCCTTTCCTTCTGATGAATGACCAATCCTCCCAATTTGCCCTGGATTGGGGGACTCACACTAAAACTGGGACAGCTCTTAGCACACCGGGACAGTTAGTCACCCTACTAGCCCTCTGGTTCCCTTCTCAGCAGCAACACTGTTACCAGTTTCTTAGCCTTCAAAGACAAAAGAGTTTTAAACATTTATCTTCAATTTTTTGTGGAGAATATGAATGTCAGTCCACAAACTTGCATTTGTAAAAAATGTCTATCATTTTACTCTCTTTAAGCTGATTAAATCTCACCTTCTTTTTATTTGAGACGGAGTCTCGCTCTGTCACCCAAGCTGGAGTGCAGTGGCGTGATCTCGGCTCACTACAACCTCCACCTCCTAGGTTCAAGCGATTTTCCTGCCTCAGCCTCCTGAGTAGCTGGGATTACAGGCATGTGACACCAAGCTAACTTTCGTACTTTCTGTAAAGACAGGGTTTCACCATGTTGGCCCAGCTGGTCTCGAACTCCTGACCTCGGCCTCCTAACGTACTGGGATTACAGGCATGAGACACCACGCCCTGCCTAAGGATCTAGTAATCAAGGATGATCTGTCTTGCCATCTTTAATTACATCTTCATAGTCAGGTTGACTGAAGAATCCAAGGGGTTACCAGGTGCTCAGTAAACAAAGTCAAGGACCTCAAATTTTCACTCCATCCCGCTTGCTGCTTCCTTCTTCCCAAGTTCATATGACTCCTTTAATGACCAGCAGCACAGCAACTTTCCTCTGGCATGGCCCCTGGGTCCCCAAGCACGGCTTCAGCTCCATCATGAGTACCAAGGCGGTGGAGGCCAGGCAGGAGCAGCCCAGGTGCGGGGACACCACAGGAGGAAGACCCCAGGGCAAGGAGGAGCCTCTCTAGCCTGCCTCCTTCCCTTGCCATGGGCCCTTTTTCTTCTCTGACCTTCCATCCAACACCCTGCTGGGCACACGCCCATGCCCACCCCTGCCCCATACCATGCACCCTAGAATGTCTGCTGGGTGCCGGGCAGCATTACTCCCCAGACACCTGTGCTCGGCCCACACTTCCACCATCCAAACGTCCTGCCTCTTCCCCACTCCTCCTCTCTCCTGTTCATCCCTCCACGTCTCCCTCCTGTAGAGGGAGAATGTGCTATTTGGTGAACACCTTGCAAGTACCAGCCACTCTGCTAGCTGCTTGTGAACACTGCGTTACTTCATCCTCCTGTGTGAGTGTCTCAGCACTGCTGTAACAAATCACCACAAACCAAGTGGCTTAGAACAGCACAGTGTATCCTCCCACAGTGTTGAAGGGAACAAGTCTGAAATCAAGGTGTCCACAAAGGCTGTAAGGGAGAGATCTTCCCCCCCTCTTCTAGCTTCTGGTGGCTCCAGACATTCCTTGGCTTGGCTCGTGGCAGCACCACTCTAATCTCAGCCACCATCTTCACATGGCTCCCCCCTCTTCTCCCCTGTATGTCTCCCTGTGTATCTCTTATAAGAACACCTGTCAGGTCGGGCGTGGTGGCTCACGCCTGTAATCCCAGCACTTTGGGAGGCCGAGGCGGGTGGATCACGAGGTCAAGAGATCGAGGCCATCCTGGCCAACATGGTGAAACCCCGTCTCTACCAAAAATATAAAAATTAGCTGGGCATGGTGGCGCGTGCCTGTAATCCCAGCTATTCAGGAGGCTGAGGCAGGAGAATTGCCTGAACCCAAGAGGCGGAGGTTTCGGTGAGCCGAGATTGGGCCATTGCACTCCAGCCTGGGTAACAAGAGTGAAACTCCGTCTCAAAAAAAAAAAAAAAAAAGAAAAAAGGAAAGGAAAAAAAGAACACCTGTCATTGAGTCTAAGTAATCTAGAAGGATCTAGTAATCTTTTTTTTTTTTTTTTTAAGACAGGGTCTTGCTCTGTCGCCCAGGCTGGAGTGCAGTGGTGTGATCTCGGCTCACTGCAACCTCCGCCTCCCGGGCTGAAGCGCTTCTCCTGCCTCAGCCTCCTGAGTAGCTGGGATTACAGGCATGCCCCACTGCACCCAGCTAATTTTTGTATTTTTAGTAGAGACGGGGTTTCACCATGTTGCCCAGGCTGGTCTCCAACTTCTGATCTCAGTTGAGCCACTAGCCTTGGCCTCCCAAAGTGCTGGGATTACAGGTGTGAGCCACCGTACCCGGCCTTTATTTGTTTTTTGTTCTTTTTTTGAGATGGAGTCTGGCTCTGTCACCCAGGCTGGAGTGCGGTAGTGCAATCTTGACTCACTACAGCCTCCACGTCCCAGGTTTCTCCTGCCTCAGCCTCCCCAGTAGTGGGGATTACAGATGTCCCCATCACACCCACCTATTTTCTTTTTCTTTTCTTTTTTTTTTTTTTTTTTTTTGTATTTTTAGTAGAGACAGAGTTAGTTTTGCCATGTTAGCCACTCTGGTCTGAAACTCCTGGTCTCAAGTGATCTGCCCACCTTGGCCTCCCAAAGTGTTGGGATTACAGGCGTGAGCCACCACACCGGCCGAAGGATCGAGTAATCCAGGATGACCTAACTTGACATCCTTAATTACAGCTGCAAAGACCCTTTTTCCAAATAAGGTCATATTCACAGAGTCCAGGAATTAGAATGCAGACATGTCTTTCGGGGTCACCATTCAATCCACTGTACCTTCTAACTACCATCTGAGAAAAAGAGAGCATTACTCTCATTTTACACTGAGGATGCTGAGGCTCAGACAGGGTAAGGGTCTTGCCTAGGCTCACAATGCAACCAAAGACAGCCGGCATCTGAATCTAACTGATTGCAAAACCCGTGTTTTTCCACTATACCTGTAACTCTTCCATACGTCTTTTCTCCTTTCCTCCCTCCCTTCACCCCATTTTTGCTGTCTTTGCACCACCTCTGGGTGTCTCTGTGGCGTTATCTTTTCCTGTATTTTAATGTTTGTCTTATCTCCTCCAGTCTGAGCTCTCCCTAAACAAAACCTTGCCTTACTCATCTCTGCGTCTTCCAAAGTGTTCTGTCTGGAGCACAGCACATGTTAAGTACCCCATAAATGTTCATTCAACTCCCTGCTAATAGAACAATGGTGTGGGTTAATTAGCATATAATATTAACACGTAGCTACAGACATGAAACTGCAGAGAAAAAAATTGCTCAATACCCCAAAGAAGTTGTTGCCTGCTCTCTAAATGGTCAGCACAGAAGACAGCATTCGTCACTGTGGTCGGGGAAATTGCACAGTGAAAGTCACAGGATGGCTCTGCAAGGGGGCAGGAACATCAGACTGGGGTCATGTTCCCATGTGACCATAACTGGTGTGACACTCTGGCACTATTTCTAAGTAACACTCAACTGTCTGTTTTATCAGAGTGTAACACACTTGGATGAAATATTAAGATTATTTTCTCTGAACACAGGGGAACAGAGATGAATGCACTTGGAATCCTGACCCCAAGGACTCCTGCTCTAGGAAGAGAGTTGCAAAAACCCACCTTGGCCGCAGAGCGTGCAGCTGATGCAGGGAGGAACAGGGGCCATGGGCTCAGGCTGCAGAGTGACCAACTCTCCAACCCCTTCCACTGTTCAGCAATCCCAGAACCGTGGTCATCACAAGCACTATTTTCTTCAGAAAACTGGAAGTCAGAGGCCAACCCACCAAGTTTTACATTTTTCAGTTTAATCCTTAGTGATTTTAATAGATATTTTATATGTGATGCAATTGATCAATGAATAAATATGAAAATCAGGGCTGGGCGTGGTGGCTCAAGCCTGTAATCCCAGCACTTTGGAAGGCCAAGGAGGGCAGATCACAAGACCAGAAGTTCAAGACCAGCCTGGCCAGCGTGGTAAAACCCCATCTCTACTAAAAATACAAAACATTGGCTGGGTGTGGTGGCACGCGCCTGTAGTCCCAGCTACTCGGGAGGCTGAGGCAGGAGAATCGCTTGAACCAGGCAGATTTTTGCAGTGAGCTGAGATCCTACCACTGCACTCCAGCCTGGGTAACAGAGCAAGATTCCGTCTCTCACACACACACACACACACAAAATAAACAAATAAATAAAATAAATATAAAAATAATCCCAGGAAGCTTTTCTGAGGATATTTTCATGGAGGGTGCTAGTTTTCCTGAAATTATATAATAGGATTTTTTAATGAATAAAATGTCACTATTTGAAATTAAAGCTGTAGCCATTAGCAAACAGCCCTAAGCCCCATGAAAGTATCTGAGCTACATTTCTATACAGTCTGGGGGCCTGAGAGCAATGGCCTGATGCTCCAAGTGCCCAGAGCACTTCAACTCTTCTGTGACCCATGGTGACTTCTTCCCTCCTTTTATGTCACACCATTCATTTGGCAGGGACTCACAAGAAATTTTTGTGTTTTTTACAAACATGGCATGCGTTATTGCCTTATCTCCCCATCAGATTACCAGTTCAATGAAAACAGGAATGGAATTTTTGAAAGCACACTGCCTTCTCAGACCATACCAACCTCCAGGCACGAGGTAGGACCCTTAGCAAAAGGGACGCCCCTAATCAGCGCACCTGGCTCCAAGCTGGAACCCCTCACACAGATCCTCACTAAGCCCCGCCTCCCTACCTTGCACTTAAGCTTCCTACTGCAGGGGGTGGGGTACCAGAGGGGGCATTCCCACTCCAGGGAGCATCCTGAGGGCAAAGGAGAGCCCCGGGCTCTTATACCACAGAGCTAGAGCTTTATACCTAGAAGTCTCCCTGTATCAGTCTACAAAAGAAAAATAAAGAGGGTGCATTAAGACAGAGCTGTACACACAGCTAGGGGGTCAGAGGAGAGAACTCACTTCATCCAGGATGATCGACACTGAAGGCTTCAGGAAGGCGTTTTGCTTGAGTAGGGTGGGTAGAATTTTTTTAAAATAATTTTAATTACTTTTTATTATTATAAAAGTGACGTGATCATTGCAAAAAAAAAAATGGACAAATGAAAATCACCCAAAATCCCACTTCACACAAACACACAAAAAAAACCCACCATCAATAGTTAAGGCCCAGATGTGGTGGCTCATGCCTGTAATTCGAGCACTTGGGAGGCTGAGGTGGCAGGATCACCTAAGGTCAGGAGTTTGAGACCAGCCTGGCCAACATAGCAAAACCCCATCTCTACTAAAAATACAAAAATTAGCCAGGTGTGGTGGTGCACACCTGTAGTCCCAGCTACTCAGGAGGCTGAGGCAAGAGGATCACTTGAACCTGGAAGGCAGAGGTTGCAGTGAGCCAAGATCGTGCCATTGCACTCCAGCCTAAATGACAAGAACAAAACTGTCTAAAAAAAAAAAAAGTTCAGCATATTACTTTCTGTTTGTAAAAAATGTATATGCCACCAGACACAGTGGCTCATGCCTATAATCCCAGCACATTGAGAGGCCAAGGTGGGAAGATCTCTTGAGTCCAGGAGTTCAAGACCAGCCTGGGCAATGTAGCAAGACCCCCATCTCTACAAAAAATTAAAAATACACCAGGCATGGTGGTGCACCCCTTTAGTCCCAGCTACTCAAGACGGTGAGCTGGGAGGATCATCTGAGACTGGGAGTTTGAGGCTGCAGTGATGTGATCATGCCACTGCAATCTACCCCCAGCCTGGGTGACAGAGCGAGGCCTGTCTCAAAATCAATCAATAAAAAGGTAAAAATTCAAAATATATGATTAAAACATGTATGTGGAATATAATTTTTAAATAAAATTTTCCTATACAGAGGGTTTTGTAATCTTTTCTGTTTTGAATATATCATAAATCTTTCAATTCTTTGATACTTTTGTGTTCTGTTGCTTTTGTTCACTGTATAATAGTTCACTTATTGACATTGCACAATTTATGTAACCAGTTCCACATTATGGAATATTAATATTAGGTGAGTGCTAGTGCTACTTTTCTTTTTTTTTTTTTTTTTTTTTTTTTTTGAGATGGAGTCTCCCTCGGTCGCCAGGCTGGAGTGCAGTGGCACGATCTCAGCTCACTGCAACCTCTGCCCCCCCGGGTTCAAGTGATTCTCCTGCCTCAGCTTCCCCAGTAGCTGGAATTACAGGCGCCCACCACCACACCCGACTAATTTGTGTATTTTTAGTAGACATGGGGTTTCACCATGTTGGCCAGGCTGATCTCCAACTCCTGACCTTGTGATCTGCCCACTTTGACTTCCCAAAGTGCTGGGATTACAGGCGTGAGCACTGCCCCCGTCCCATCATCCACATTTTAAGGCGTTTGACAATAAGGCCAAATGACCCCTCTGAAATTTTACAATGGCTTACAATGATTGCAATGGTTTAATTACCCATTTGCTGAGTAGAATTTTGCCAGCTGG
Source organism: Saimiri boliviensis (assembly GCF_048565385.1). NCBI lineage: Eukaryota > Metazoa > Chordata > Mammalia > Primates > Cebidae > Saimiri > Saimiri boliviensis. Next base: position 125,722,081 of record NC_133455.1, read on the forward strand.
AAATGAGAGCAAAGGGCACATCAGCTGCAAAGAACTAAGGCTTAGAAGCAGGCAAGCTCTGAGCATGTTAAATCAAGAAGAAGGTGAATAAACCAGTCGTTACAGCCCGTAAAGGAGACTCACAGGAGATGAGAGCAGAGAGGGGAGTAAGAGGCAAGTCCTCAGGGACTGTTCATCCTGTGACACCAGATGAGGCCCTCTGGCAGCAGTGGCATGTATTGTGGAGAGGTCAGATGGAGAAAGGGAGGCCTGTCAGTGGCTGATGGAGCCTTCCCGGAGAGGGAAGACGAGGTCCTGGAGGAGACCATGGGCTTGACGAGAGAAGAGCAGATACAGCCCACCACTTAACACATGATGGTAGCCGCAGAAGAGCCAAAGATGTCTACATCCCACCTCACACCTATGAAATGTACCTTACATGGCAAAAGGGACTTTGCAGATGTCACCAAGTGAAGGCTCTTGAGATGGGGACATTATCCTGGCTTATCCTAGTGTATCCTGGTGGGCCCAGCATAATCACGAGTCTTTTTTTTTTCTTTTGAGACAGAGTCTCACACTGTCACCCAGGCTGCAGTGCAGTGGCGCAATCTCGACTCACTGTAACTTCCGCCTCCCGGGTTCAAGCAATTCTCCTGCCTCAGCCCCTCAAGTAGCTGGGACTCCAGGTGTGTGCCACCATGCCCAGCTAATATTTTTGTATTTTTTGTAGGAACAGGGTTTCACCATGTTGGTCAGGATGGTCTTGATCTCCTGACCTCATGATCTGCCCGCCTCGGCCTCCCAAAGTGCTGGGATTACAGGCGTAGGTCACTGCGCCCAGTCCACGAGGGTCTTTATAAGAGGAGCAGGAAGGTCGGCGTCAGGGAAGGAGGCGTCATGACAGGAGCAGACGTCATGCAGTGCAGGGCCACGAGGCAAGGAATGTGCGCCCCTAGAAATGGGTGGAGGCGACGAACAGGTTGCCCCATGAAATCTACAGAAAGAATTCGGTTTTTCCAACACCTGGATTTTGACCCAATTCGCGCTTCTTACAATTACGAAGTGTAAGATAAATTTGTGTTGTTTTAGGTCACCAAGTTGGTGGTCATTTGTCACTGCAGCAATAGAAAATTAATACAGGCAGAGGCATCATGCCACACAGACTTGCTCCCTTGCTCTCGTGGAGGGTGTCCCAAGGCAGCTTTGCCAAATAATTGAGAAGAGAATTAATGCTGTGAGGCTCAAGGAAGAGGGATCCCTGAGGGCCACAGTATGAGGCCACTAGAACACGGTCTGAAAGATGGGCTGATGTAAACGATGCTAAGCACACATGGGAAGGGTTCCTGGCCTCTGGGGGCTGCTTGCAGGCAGGGGGATGGGCAAGTTGACCTCTGTCTGAGAAGTTCTCCAGGTAACCAGTACAAAAGCAAAAGAAACTCAGGGGAGGAAAGGTGTTCTAGGAGGACCCATCTTTGCCTTTTCCTTGTATATCTGTAGCATCTCTCTTACATAAATTCTGCAGGAAAGAGAATTTTAGTACGCACCAAATAAATAAACAGCAGTATTTCTCAGGCCCGATGACCAGCTCCCATCGTAAAGTTCTAGCCCCCAGCAGAGAGGAAGCTGTCCTCTGCTTCCTCTCTTCTTGAGACATCTTTCACAAGAATAGCATGCTCACTTCCTTCACAACAGAGAACAGAGAGGACATGCCCATGCTACCATGTCAGAAGAACGCCACAACTTCAAACGAATCTTCCCAGGTTCTCAGTAACAGTGACACCACGTTATTGCTGCTATCGAGTTAGAGAGAACTCAGACCATAACATCTGGGGGCGTTCCTGGCCCCAGTAGCACAGCAGAATTCCTGACCCCAGAACCACCATCTCAAGACCTGGGGTTCTAATTTGAGAGACAGAAAGTTACAGCAACTCAAATTTGCATGCATCTTACAAAATAGCCTCAAAATGCATAAATCAACGATTGACTTCAAAAAGGCTTTCGGCCAGGTGCGGTGGCTCACACCTGTAATCCCAGCACTTTGGGAGGCCGAGGCAGGCAGATCAAGAGGTCAGGAGGTTGAGACCATCCTGGGAAACCTGGTGAAACCCTGTCTCTCCCCAAAATACAAAAACTAGCCTGGTGTGGTGGCACGCGTCTGTAGTCCCAGCTACTCGGAAGGCTGAGGCAAGAGAATTGCTTGAACCCAGGAGGCAGAGGTTGCAGTGAGCTAGGATCGCGCCACTGCACTTCAGCCTGGGCGACAGAGCAAGACTCCATCTCAAAAAAATAAAAAATAAATAAAATAACAAAAAGGCTTTCTTAATTATCCATGTGTCAAACAGATAAGAAAGCAGTAAAGATAGAAGTTTTAAAACAATCATCAGCCTAGGCAACAAAGTGAGACCTCATGTCTACAAAAATTAGCCAGATGTGGTGGCACACACCTGTAGTCTCAGCTACTTAGGAGGCTGAGGCAGGAGGATCACTTGAGCCCCAAAGTTCAAGGCTGCAGTGAGTTATGATTGCACGGATGCAGGGCAGGTGAGCTCCCAGACTGGGGCTTAGCCCTGGATGATTCTTGGCTTTGCTCAGGAAAAAATTCAAGAGCCAGCTGGAGGTAGAAGAAAACAGCTTCATGGAGGCAGCTGTGGGACAGCTTTGTGACTGCTCCCACAGAGCAGAGCTAACCCCTAGGTGATGTGTCGAGAGTAGCAGCTGAGAGGCAGGTCTGCAATCATATGTATACTCACTGAATTACACGCAAATTAAGATACGGGTTATTCAGAAATTTCTAGAAAAATAGTGGTAACTTCAGGTCGTTGCCTTGGAAAGGGGTGGTAACTTCTGGGTGTTGCCATGGCAATGGCAAACTGGTGGCCATGTCTTTTTTTTTTTTTTTTTTTTCCCTGAGACAGTCTCGCTTTGTCACCGGGGCTGGAGTGCAATGGCATGATCTTGGCTCACTGCAACCTCCACCTCCCGGGTTCAAGTGATTCTCCTGCCTCAGCTTTCCCAGTAGCCGGGATTACAGGTGCCCGCCATCATACCCAGCTACTTTTTGTATTTTTAGTAGAGGCAGGGTTTTACCATGTTGGTCAGACTGGTCTCAAACTCCTGACCTCAAGTGATTTGCCCGCCTTGGCCTCCCAAAGCGCTGTGATTACAGGTGTGAGCCACCACGCTGGGCCAACTGGTGGGCTTGTCTTATGGATAGATGTCTTCCCTGTTTCAGCCAGTATTCAATCTGGTACAGAGTAAGGTCCCACCTCCTACCTGAGCACTACTGCATTCCAGCCTGGGCAATAGAGTGAAACCCTGTCTCAAAAAAAAACAAACAGACCAGCGTGGTGGCTCACACCTGCAATCCCAGCACTTTGGGGGGCCAAGGCAGACTGATCACTTGAGGTTAGGAGTTCGAGACCAGCCTGGTCAACATGGTAAAACCCTGTCTATACTAAAAATCCAAAAACAGGCCAGGCACAGTGACCCACGCCTGTAATCACAGCACTTTGGGAGGCTGAGGTGGGCAGATCACAAGGTCAGGAGATCGAGACCATCCTGGCTAACACAGTGAAACCCCATCTCTACTAAAAATACAAAATATTAGCCAGATGTGATGGCAAACACCTGTAGTCTCACCTACTTGGGAGGCTGAGGCAGGAGAATCACTTGAACCCAGGAAGTAGAGGTTGCAGTGAGCCAAGATCGAGCCACTGCACTGGGCAAGACTCCATCTCAAAAAAAAAAAAAAAAATTAGCCAGGCATGGTGCCATGCGCCTATAATTCCAGCTACTCAGGAGGCTGAGGCAGGAGAATTGCTTGAACCCGGGAGGCAGAGGTTGCAGTGAGCCAAGATAGCACCACTGCACTCCAGCCTGGGTGACAAAGTGAGACTCCGTCTCAAAATAACAAACAGAAACAAAAAACAATGGTTAAATCCTGCTATTGCATTCTTGGGCAATACCAGAGAAACGAAAACAGTTTCATGCTAAATCTTGTACGTGGATGTTCACAGAAGCTTTATTTATTTATGTATTTATTTATTTAGAGATGGAGTCTCGCTCCGTTGCCAGGCCGAAGTGCAATGGTGCGATCTCACCACAACCTCTGCCTCTCAGGTTCAAGCGACTCTCCTGCCTCAGCCCCCCAGGCAGTTGGGAATACATTTTTAGTAGAGACAAAGTTTCACCATGTTGGCCAGGATGGTCTCGATCTCTTAACCTTGTGATCCACCGCCTCAGCCTCCCAAAGGGCTGGGATTATAGGCATGAGCCACCCACCGCGCCTGGCAGAAGCTTTATTTTTAATAGTCAAAAACTGGAAGCAACCCAAATGTCCTTTATTGGGTGAACTATGGTACATCCACACCATGAAATACTACTCAGCAAACACACACACACACACACACATATTATTGATACACACAACCTGGATGACTCTTCGGGGAATTATGCTAGGAAAAAAAAAAAAAAAAGCCAATTCCAAAGGTTATATCCTGTATGATTTCATTTCTATAAAATTACAGAAATGGAGCACAGATTAGTAGTTGCCAAGTGCTAAAGACAGAGGAGAGGCTGAGGGGCTGTGAGAGGAGTGTGGTTGTGGTTATAATGAAAACAACCTAATAGGTTGGGTTTTTTTGTTGTTTTGTTTTGATAAACATAGAAATTGACTTTTCTAGTCTTTGTTGTTGTTTTTTTTTCTTTTTTTCTTTTCTAGTCTTAAAGCTTGAAAGATTTATATGTATTTTATCTGAGTTCCTTCCTCAGGAAAGGACCTTCAGACCTTTCAAGAAAAAGTATCAAAGAACTGAAATTCACCAGATCACCACATCCAGACAAGGAAATGCCTGGACCCCTCATTCATCATAATTGTTTCCTTGCCCTGCCCTACTTCCTGTTTTCCTACACATTGTTACCTTTCTTCCCTGCTACATAAATCCCTGCTTTTCATAGGTCAGGGAGACGCCTTTGAGACTTGAGTCTGGTCTCCACTCCTGGCTACAGCACCGGATGAAAGCATTCCTCCTTGGCAACAATCATTGTCTCAGTAATTGGCTTTCTGTGCTTCAAGCAGCAAGACCTAGACCAAACTCCTGGTGTTTTGGTAACAAGAGGGCAACAGGAGGGGTCTTTGTTTGTTGTGATGGCCGTATCTCCACTGCAGTGGTGGATACACAAGAACCTACACACTTTATCATAAAGTTGCACAAAACTAAATACACAAACAAGTACAAGGCAAACTGATGAAATCCGAATTTCCCTGTTGTGATATTCTACAACAGTTTTACTATTGGGGGAAACTGTGTAAAGGATATAATGGATTCCTCCATATTTCTTACACACTGCATATAGATTCCCAAATAAAATTTTTAATTTAACATTGGTTTTTAAAAAACAATAAATGAGCTTGATACAATGCGTACATTGAGAACTCTGCACCGAACAATTTGAGAATACATATTATTCTTAGATATGGATAAGGTACCAACCCATCCCACTTTGCCCAGAACTTTCCCCCATTTTAGCACTAGAAGTTCTTTGTCAAATCCTGCCATCCCAAACAAACTGGGATTGTTGGTCACCCTAACATTTGCAAAAATTGGTTACTCACAATTCTCAACATAAAACAATTCTCCACACATTTCAAAGACTAGGTAACATAGACACCATAGTCTCTGACCACAATACAATTAAATTTAAAAGTCCATGAAAAAGATTTTAAAATCCTCATACATTTGGAAATGTTAAATCACACATCTGAATGATGCATGGATTACTTATCAAAAATGAATCATAAAAGAAATTATAAAATACTTAAAAACAAGACACCTCATATTAAACAATATTCCTGCTGGGTTCAGTGGCTCACACCTGTAATCCCAGCACTTTGGGAAGCCGAGGTGGGCAGATCACCTGAGGTCAGGAGTTCAAGACCAGCCTGATCAACATGGCGAAACCCTGTCTCTACTAAAAAATACAAAAATTAGCCAGCCGTGGTGGTGCAAACCTGTAATCCCAGCTACTCAGGAGGCTGAGGCCAGAGAATTGTTTAATCTGGGAGGCAGAGGTTGCAGTGAGCTGAGATTGCACCACTGCACTTCAGCTTGGGCAACAGAGACTCCAACTCAAATATATATATATACATATATAGATGTATATATATATATACACACACACACAGACATCAACATATATTACATAGTATAGTACAGCTTGGCTTAAAGGGAGTGAAAAAAAGGTACAAACACTGGGCTCATTCAGAGAGGAGACTTCTCTTACTGGGTGTCTCATTTTCAGTACCTTAATCCAGAAACCTAAATTCAGAATCCCTGCAACCTAGATTCCTGGACCTAATTCTGCAATCAGTAATACTTATTTGGTATCTGGGCTAGGCTCTTGGGATACGAAGGTGAGTGAAACACGTCATTCTCTGCTGTCATGGAGTTTATGATCTGTTGACAGGGCGGACATTAATCCAAACAAACTGTAACTACCAACAGTGATGAGAGTAAGACACAGGATGCCAGGGAGGCACACAGGTAATAGAGAATCCCCACCCAAACTGAGGGAGCCGGGGGCTGTGGGCAGAGAATTCCTCCCTCAGCTGTACCACGAAGAGGTACAACTGAACTGAGTTCTATATGATGATTAGGAATAAAACCACGCAAAGGATGGTGGGCACACTTCAGGCCATGCGAATAGCACGTGCAAAGGCCCAGCTGCAGGAGGAAGCTACCTACCAAGACACTGAAAGACATTCTGTGTGTCTGCAACACAGAACACAGAGAGGGGACGAAGGATGGACGATGGGGCTGGAGAGGTAAGAAGGGGTCAGATAAGACGTTACTTCTTTCTCTGGTGCTTTTCAGTTTTGGCAAGAACAGGCAGTATTGTTCCCAATGTGCAGATGAAGAAGTGAATGCCCAGTAAAGTTGTCAGAGGCATTTGAACCAGAGCAACTCCATTTTGAGTGAGGGCTAGGAAAATGAAGCTGAGACTTGCTGGGCTGCATTCTCAGAAAGTTAGGCATTTCTAGCCTCCACATGTTTATGGTTAAGGGAAAAAAATAATCATGTTTACTAAACAGACACAGACTTGGGCATGTCTAGATATCCCAACAGCTGGAGAACAAAGGGATTCCTAATTTTGCTTTAAAGATAATAATATCAATTCTTACAAAATATAGTAATTAAGAAATCAGTTCTGGCCAGGCGTGATGGCTCACACCTATAATCCCAGCACTTTGGGAGGCCGAGGCAGGTGGATGATGAGGTCAGGAGTTCAAGACCAGCCTGACCAACATAGTGAAACCCCCGTCTCTACTAAAAATACAAAAATTAGCCGGGTGTGGTGGCATGTGCCTGCAATCCCAGCTACTCAGGAGGCTGAGGCAGAGAATTGCTTAAACTCGAGAGGTGGAGTTTGCAGTGAGCTGAGATCTTGCCACTGCACTCCAGCCTGGGCAATGGAGAGAGACTCCATCAAAAGGGCCAGGTGGGGTGGGGCGGGGCGGGGCAGGGTGGGGTGGGACAAGCCCAGGCCAGGACACCCGAGCCCAGGCCAGGCCAGCCTAGGCCAGGACACCTAATGCCAGGCCAGGAGAGCCCAGGCCGGGACACCCGAGGCCAGGCCAGCCGAGCCCAGGCCAGCCAAGGCCAGCCCAGGCCAGGTGAGCCCAGACCAGGCCAGGTGGTGCCGAAAGAGAGAAAGAAAAAAGAAAGAGAAAGAGAAAGAAAGAAAAAAAAGAATGAGAAAAGAAGAAGGAAGAAGGGAAAGAAGGAAGGAAGGAAAAGCAAGAAAGAAAGAGAAAGTAAGTTAATGCTTTATCACAAACCTTGTAGCAGAGCACCTCTCCCCATATATACCAGCATGGACCTAGGGTGGATGCGATCCTCCTCTTACTTTATGTCCTGCTCTGTCTATGGAGTGGCTGTTTTTGCACCACTTTACTTTCTTAACAAACTTACTTTTACTTTGCACTGCATATTTACCCTGAATTCTTTCATGCTTGAGATCCAAGAACCCTCTCTTGGGGTCTGGATCAGGATCCCTTTCCTGTAACATATTTCTGGAAACCACAGAAGGGACTATAGTGCCGATACCCTGACCCAGCAGCTACCTTTGGGTAAATGATGGGGTCCTGTAACGAAGTGACTTGCCAGAGGCCACACAGTAAGGCAGTGGAACAGCCCATGCCCACTCCTTCCTTGCCCTCTGACTCCTGGCCCAGTACTGTCTGCTCCCACTGCCTTTTCCCAATGCAGTCCAATCTTCCTTATGGCTCAGCTCCCAAATCCCAAAGCGGAGGCATCAGGTCTCACAGCTAAAAAAAGATTGGCCAGGCCCAGTAGCTCACTCACAACTGTAATCCTAGCACTTTGGGAGGTCAAGGTGGGTGGATCACAAGGTCAAGAAATCGAGACTATCCAGGCCAACACGTTGAAACCCTGTCTCTACTAAAAATACAAAAATTAGCAGGGCATGGTGGTGCATCCCTGTGATCCCTGCTATTCAGGAGGCTGAGGCAGGAGAATTGCCTGAACCCAGGAGGAAGAGGTTACAGTGAGTGGAGATTACGCCATTGCACTACAGCCTGGGAGACAGAGCGAGACTCTGTCTTGAAAACAGAAAGGCACAGTCAGACTCCTGGACATCTGAGGCTCTACCTACTTCCTCCTCCAGCTTGAGAAAGTGACTAACTCTCTCTGGCACTCTTTTACCCAAAGTAGCCAGGGTGTGTGTGTGTGTATGTGTGTGTGGGTGGGGGGGGGTGTGTGTAATTCTTTTTTTTTTTTTGAGACAAAATCTCACCCTGTTGCCAGGCACCAGGCTGGAGTGCAGTGGCGCAACCTCGGCTCACCGCAACCTCTGCCTCCCAGGTTCAAGCAATTCTCCTGCCTCAGCCTCTGGAGTAGCTGGGACTACAGGCACACGCCACCATGCCCAGCTAATTTTTGTATTTTTAGTAGAGATGGGGTTTCACCATGTTAGCCAGGATGGTCTGGATCTCTTGACCTCGTGATCCACCTGCCACAGCCTCCCAAAGTGCTGGGATTACAGGCGTGAGCCACCGCGCCCAGCCTGTGTAATTCTTATCTGCGTTTTTAAATGCGGGTTTCCAGCTTCACTTGGGAGACTGGAAGTTGCTGGAGATGCAGGTCTTCTCTCTCGGGATGGGCCTGTTCTCTTCAGTTTCCAGTTCCTCCTACACCCTATCACATCTCCAACATGAGGTCCAAACCAGTTGTCATTTATCTTTTTCCTTACTTTTTCTTTTTATTAAAGTACAGAAACATTTCTTTGTAGCACTTCTCTATCAAGAGGGGAAAAAATAAGATACACCAAGATAGCTGTGAGTTTGAAGAAAAATGAAAGGCCGGATTCTTTGTAGCAGCTGACGAATATTCCTGTGCGCTTGGTTGGCTTCCTCAGTGGTTCTACTTCAGGATCCCTCAGAGGTTGGCTAAGGCTCCATCAGCCAAAGGCGTCAGCATGACTGGGACTGGATGATCCTCTTCCAAGGCAGGACATGCTCGGTGCTGGTCAGCTGGTGCTGTAGCTGGCAGGAGGCCTTGGTTCCTTGCTGCACTGACCTCTCCGTGAGGCTACTTGAATATCCCCATAACATGGTGACCAGATTCTCCCAGAGCAAGAGTCCAAGAGAGAGCAAAATGAAAGACACAAGGTTTTTTATGATGTGGCATCAGGAGTCTGTTATTTCCACAATTCCTGTTGGTTATGCAGGCCAGCCCTACTCAATGTCAGACTACACAGGGCAGGACTGGCGAAGTGAGATTCACTGGAGGGCTGTCTTCAACACCGGATACCACATGATTCCATGATGTCTATAAAAGATATCCCTGAGGCCAGGCGCAGTGGCTCACGTCTGTAATCCCAGCACTTTGGGAGGCCGAGGCGGGTGGATCACTAGGTCACAAGATCGAGACCATCCTGGTCAACATGGTGAAACCCCGTCTCTACTAAAAATACAAAAATTAGCTGGGCATGGTGGCGCGTGCCTGTAATCCCAGCTACTCAGGAGGCTGAGGCAGGAGAATTGCCTGAACCCGGGAGGCGGAGGTTGCGGTGAGCCGAGATCGCGCCATTGCACTCCAGCCTGGGTAACAAGGGCGAAACACCGTCTCACAAAAAAAAAAAAAAAAAAAAAAAAAAAAAGATATCCCTGAAATATAAAGACATGAAAGTGTTTGAAGCAAAGCTGGAGTAGCTGTGACGAATGTCAGACAAAATGGACTCTGGGGAAAAAAAGCATTATTATGGCTAGAGGATGATGTTAAATAATGGCAAAAAGTACAATCTACTAAGATTATTATAAATCTAACAAAACAAGAAGGTATGATTACCACAAACCTAAAAAAAAGGTTAATAAAATCCGTTTAAAATATATAAACCAAAAATTAACAGAATTCCAGGAGGAGTTGACAAATTTGCCATCACGGTGGGAGATGTCAACACACCTCCCTCTATTACTGTTAGATCAGGAGATCAAAACTTAGGAAAGACAGAAAACTTGAATGGTACAATTAATCAGCTTGCTCTATTGGGCATACATAGAATTCTCTACCCAACAATTAGGGATGACACATTTGGAACATATATAAAAACTGAAAGGCTGGGTGTGGTGGCTCACACCTGTAATCCCAGCACTTTGGGAGGCCGAGGTGGGCAGATCACGAGGTCAGGAGATAGAGATCATCCTGGCCAACATGGTGAAAGCCCGTCTCTACTAAAAATACAAAAAAATAGCTGGGCGTGGTGGCGCATGCCTGTAGTCCCAGCTACTCAGGAAGCTGAGGCAAGAGAATTGCTTGACCCCAGGAGGTGGAGATTGCAGTGAGCCAAGATGTATTTCCCTGCATAATACATTTAAATAGAAGTAAATAACAAAATATAATTATGTTTTATTCCCATATGGGTAGAAACTTTTTTTTTTTTTTAGATGGAGTCTCGATCTGTCACCCAGGCTGGAGTGCAGTGGCACAATCTCAGCTCACTGCAACCTCCGCCTTCCATGTTCAAGTGATTCTCCTGCCTCCGCCTCCTGAGTAGCAAGAATTACAGGTGCCCACCACCAAACCCAGCTAATTTTTTTTTTTAGTGGAGACTGAGTTTCATCATTTTGTCTAGGCTGGTCTCAAACTCCTGATTTCAGGTGATCCACTCATCTTGGCCTCCCAAAGTGCTGGGATTACAGGTGTGAGCCACCATGTCTAGCCATAGTTAGAGACTTTTAAATATATTTCCAATTCATGGGTCAAAGAAGAAATCATCATGAAAAATCCCAGCACTTTGGGAGGCCAAGGTGAAATTAATCACTATTAGAAACAAATGCCCTCAAAGACCTATTTCTCAAAGCTGGAATCATAAATCTCAGGACTCAAAATGACAAAGAATTGACTGACAATGGTGCTGATGAAGGGAAGCTGGTCAAAACTTAATCACATGGCCATACCTACCTATGGGGGGGCTGGGAAATATAATCTTCAGCTTCATATCCAGCTAAAAACTGTGGTTTTGTTGTTAAAGTTAGAAGCCCAGAATAGCCGTTAGACAACCACCAATGGACTCTGCCACAGAGAAAATTAGCTCTAATTCAGACAATGAATCCAACATAGTTTGAACTCAAAAACCAGACATAAGCAGTATAAGAGAAAGAAAATCCCGGGCAAAACTTACTCATGAGCAAGGTGCAAAAGTTCTAAACAAAATACTAGCAAGTGAATCCAACCGTTTTCTTAAAAAAAGAGAGTGCATTGTGACCAAGTTTTATTTATTCCATAAATTTAAGGGTGGTTTTCACATTTAAAATTGTATAATTATCATATACTGCATTAACAAATTAAGGGGCAAAAATATAAGCATCTCATAGCTGCAGAAAAAGCATTTGCCAGGTTTACTTATTCGTCATAAAAACTCTTAGTAAACTAGTAATAAAAAAAGAAGAATTTAACCTAATTAACAAAACATGTGTGACTCATCATTCTAGTAAGGACATGTAAGAAATGGGAGATTATGGCCGGGCGCGGTGGCTCATGCCTGTAATCCCAGCACTTTGGGAGACCGAGGCGGGTGGATCATGAGGTCAAGATCGAGACCATCCTGGTCAACATGGCAGAGGTGATTATCTATCTAACAGAGGTGACATTGTAGATCAGTTGGGAAAAGTTGGGCTGTTCAGTAAACGATGCTGGAATAATCAGTTATTCATTGTCAGAGAACTCTTACATATACTGCTGGTGGGATTGGAAATTGGCAAAATTGTCTGTGAACTTGAGCATTTACATGCCTTAGAACTCATCAGTTCCACTTCTCCAGGAAAAACGCTGGTGCATGGGAACTTTTGCATACAGAGATTTATGCAGGAATACTCAGCATTACCGTTTATCACAACCAAAAAAAAAAAAAACCTATATGCAATATGACACCATTTTTACAAAACTCAAAAACAAGCAGAAGTAAACAAGTAAGTTTGTGGATATAAACACAATGAAGCTGCTTTTTTTCTTTTTTTTTTTTTTTGAGATGGAGTTTTACTCTTTTTGCCCAAGCTGGAGTGCCATGGCACGGCTGACTGCAACCTTGCCTCCCAGGTTCAGACAATTCTCCTGCCTCAGCCTCCAGAGTAGCTGGGATTACAGGCACATGCCACCACACCCAGCTAATTTTTAGTAGAGACGGGGTTTTGCCATGTTGATCAGGCTGGTCTTGAACTCCTGACCTCAGGTGATCCACCTGCCTCAGCCTCCCAGAGTGCTGGGATTACAGGCATGAGCCACCATGCCCAGCTGATGAAACTACTTTTCTAAAGCAAGGAAGTAACAAACACAAAAACTCAGGATAACAGCTATCTCTTCAGAGGAGGCAGGCATATAGAACAGGAAAGAACATGTAGGCACATGCAACCCTGTTGCTAATGTTCTGATTCTTAGATGGGGTAGTGTGTTCACAGAAGCTCATTTTGTTAGCAGGTCTCATAATACATACTTTGCATTTATTATATATATATAATTTTAAAAGAAAAAAAACTCCCTGAAAGTAAACAGCCCCCACTTAATGACAGTTATAGAGGGTGAAAGACGAGCTCTATCAGCAGCCAGTTTCCAGCTGAATTTGACTTGAGCTGCTAGATTCGGCTGGAAGCCTGGGTGGGCAAGATGCGAAGGGAATCAAGCCAAAAGGTGGAAGCTCACTCTGTATCCTGGGAAGTAGAGAAGGGGAGAGGCGTGCCCAGTGCCACACAGCTCACTGATGGAGATTCAAGGTTCACAGACTGACCAGCGACGTGCAAGGAGCCAGAAGGGAAGACGTGAGGGGTGGCGGGTAGCAGCAAGGCGGGCCGGGTCAGGCTGAGGGCTGCAGCCATCTCTGGCATATGGCCCAATACTGATCACAATCAGATTCCCACCAGAACGGAAGAACAGGGCCCGGCCAGAACCTCCCAGATCCAACCTGCCAGCTCAGACAGGAACCAAGCAGAACCTCTATCATCTTTGGGGATCAGGCTTCTTGGAGGCAAAGGAACCAGAGGTTAGGGATGGAGAAAAACAAGGGAGGGGGAAAAAAATTCTCCCTTTAGGGTGGTTGTGAAGAAAAGGGTACGCGCTCCACCCTGTAGAAATACTGCCTGGCCCCTGGCTCTCTTTTGATCCTACCCCACCTCCACCAGCCCTTAGCCTAAGACTGCCTGTTGTGGTTTGAGGACAGGGTGGACACCTCTCCACTTAGCCATCTGCTAACGTCACCAGTAGCACCCAGTATCTTAGTTGAGGTTTTCTCCCCTCCCTTCTCTGATGTTCTTAAGGCACTAAAGCTGCTTAGAACAGTCCTGTATCTATATGTCCTGCCTCATTTTATGAGTATTTGCCTCATTTCATGATTATTGCATTCCCTTTGGAGGGCTGTCAGCCCGTGAAGGTCAGACCTGTGTCTAACTTCATGGTATTCCCTAGCAGCTTCTTCAGAACATTACACATAAAATAGCTCAATAAATATTGATAAAATGTAATTAAACTATTTAAATCTGGAGAGGAAGGAAAACACTGTAAAACTATTATTGCCAGCCACTAACCCTTTGATATAAATTAACTTTAAGAAGGTTTTTGGTTTTTCGTTTGTTTGTTATTTGTTTTTGAGACAGAGTCTCACTCTGTCGCTCAGGCTGGAGTGCAGTGGTACGATCAGCTCACTGGAACCTCTGCATCCCAGTTTCAATCAATTCTTCTGCCTCAGCCTCTCGAGTAGCTGGGGTTTCAGGCGTGCACCACCATGCCTGGCTAATTTTGAATTTTTAGTAGAGACGGGGTTTCCCCATGTTGGTCAGGCTGGTCTCAAACTCCCAACCTCGGGTTATCCACCCCCCTGGGCCTCCCAAAGTGCTGGGATTACAGGTGTGAGCCATTGCACGCAGCCAGAGATGATTTTTTTTTTTAAATCATGATTTACTCATGTCCTAAAATACTATGGATACATTAAAAATAATGAGATCTCCATAGACTGACATGGAAGAATATCAGACATGCTACTAAGTTAAAAACAAAACAAAACCCTGCAAAACATTTACAGTGTGACCTTATTTTTTACTAAAAGCAAAATTTTTAAAAATACACACATCTGGGCCAGGCACAGCAGCTCACGCCTGTAATCCCAGCACTTTGGGAGGCCAAAGTGGGAGGATCATGAGGTCAAGAGATCAAGACCATCCTGACCAACACTGTGAAACCCCATCTCCACTAAAAATACAAAAATTAGGTGGACGTGGTGGTGTGTGCCTATAGTCCCAGCTACTCAGGAGGCTGAGGCAGGTGAACCACTTGAACCCGGGAACCGGAGGTTGCAGTGAGCCGAGATCGCGCCACTGCACTCCAGCCTAGTCACAGAGTAAGGCTTCATCTTAAAAAAAAAAAAAAAAAAAAAAAAAAAAAAATCTGTGTTGTTGAAAAGATCTAAAAAGAGATCAGTGATACAATAAACAGTTATTTCCTCTAGGGCATGCTTTTTAAACTCTAATGTATAACGTATGTGGATTACCTGAGGGTATTGTTACAAATGTTAAAAATCAGATTCTGACTCAGTAGAGCTGGTAGAGCCTAAGAATCTGAATTTCCAGCAAGCTTATAGGCAGTGATGTGCTAGAGCCCCCTCATCCTGGCTTATAGAGCTAAATGTCACATTTTCAGTAATTTTGTGAATCTGTTATTAAATACATTGATTATTAAATATTAAAAAATTTATAATCAAATAAAATAAGTTACGCTTAAGACAGCGATAATAATGACTCAAAACTCATACTTTCCAGTTATTTTACGTTTTACTATTGTCTATACCCTAGAGGTTATCCATACCAATGCCTGTATCTGTGTGATGGAAATGACACACAGTGGTGTGCTACTGTGCACGTCTTCCCAGGTTTCCGCTGAGTAACAGCACATGGGTAGCATGAAATCTGACATGCTGAAAGTAGTTACACCATGGAAATTGGCAAACGCTACAGATCATGGATTTTCTTCCGAAGGGCCACTTGTTAAGCATTTATCAGCACACAGCCTAGGACACGAAATTGATGTGGGGAAAGATATTTGGTGTTTTTTTCTCTTTCGTTTTTGGTTGACAATCACTGTCCATTTTTATGGGGTATTTTGATATGTGCGTATGATGTGTAATGATCAGATCAGGGTGATTAGCATATCTATCATCTTGAACAACCATCACTTCTTTGTGCTGGGAATGCTCGAAATCCTTCCTTCCAGCTTTTTGAAAATACACTTGAAATCATTGTTAACTACATTCACCCTAGAGTGGTACAGGACAGTAGGGCTTATTCTGCTCATCTAGCTGTAACTTTGTATCCATTAACCAGCCTCTGCCCATGAAGAAAGGTTCTACAAGTGAGAGTAGGAAAGGGAAGCTATGAACATTAACGATTAATTTTTCTACACCAAGGTTGTCCATATTCCTAGCTTGTTGGTGGCATGGAGTACTTAACAAGTAGTTGCCCACGAAGTGAATGAATGAATGCTGGCTGCGAAGAACCAAGTAAAGTTTCCGTTGGAAAGCACAGGAAACCCACTTCATTCCCACAGGAGCTGGAGATGAGAAAGAGCAGGGTGGGTATCTGCTCCAAGGCCCCCTGGCAGGGGAAGCCCAGGACTGGCCCTCCTGCTGACTGGCATCTCCATATTTCCTGTATGGTTTTAGTTCCTGCACCTGAGAGCCAGTATTTACTTAAATCCTTCTCTGGAGGTCAGCAAGAGAAGCCCACGGCTGCGCAAACTACTGGTCAAATAAACAAACAGCCAGGCCAGGAAGCAGACAGCAGGGCCCCGGCAGACTCTGGGACTGCAGCAGCCGCAAAGTCTGGAAAAGGCTGAGCCAGAACTCACACGCCCATCCCTTTCTTCGCCCCCAGCCCCTCCCCTGCTACCAGAACTTTCCATCATCTAATGCTGTCTTTCCCTCTAACCCCTGCCTTACTCTTCTGACCTCTCTGGGTAAAGTTCTGTGATTAATGGAACCATCCATCCCTCAGCTCCTGCCCATTCCCTTGCCTCCAATCCGAACTCTCCAGAACTGAGGTCCGAGCAATAGCCTGGCTGGCCTGGTGGCCATCGTACAGACCCAGGCCAACCATTCCTTCCATGTCCCCCTCCGAGTCTCAGGTCCAGCCATCCCTCCTCTGAACCTCAGGCAGGGGTGGCTCTGCTTCTGGGCCCTGCACAGCAGCCCATCCAGCACCCGCCGCGCAGCGTCCTGCAAGCATCTGCTGAGCCCCGGCTGCGTGCTCACTGCATTGCTGTCAACAGTGGAAGTACAGGCTGCCAGACAAGACGCTCAGAGAGCTTACACTCAGTCGGGGGAGGAAGTCGAAAAACAAGAAAGCAAATATAAATCAGATGGTGATAAGGGCTAGGAAGAGAATAAAGTAAGGTCAGGGGGACAGCAAGTGACAAGAGTGGGTGGTATTTATGCAGAGTAGCCCCGGAGGGCCTCTGCGACAGGTGCCACTTGAGGAGAGACCTGATATGATGGACAAGCCCTGGAGTAGAGTACATAGGCAGAGCCGGCTGCACACCAGTGCCCTGAGGCAGGAGCGTGCCTGCTGTGCTCTAGGCACCCCTAAGTGAAATGGGGAGGAGCAAGGAAGGAGCATCAGGTGGGGCCCTGGGTTTAGAATGCCGTCTGACAGATGGGGACCACTGGAAAGTCGAGCGGAGCAGTGACACGGTCTGATTCACGTCTTAAGGAAATCGTTCTGGGTGCTCTGCTGAGAACAGACTGGGCTGGTGGGGGTGGAGATGAGGGCGGAAGCATGGTGAGCTGTTAGGGACTAAAGAAAAGTTTAGGCGGGAGATGACGGGCGTGGAAAGGAGAGGAGGCGTGGAAAGGGGTGATCTGGTCATATTTTGAACTAGCTCTGGCAGGACGTGCTGACCAAGTCTTATGGGGCAGATGAGAGGGAAGGAGGGAGGATGGCCCTGGGTTTGGGAACTGAGAGGCCTGAGTCTGGATCACAGCCAGCCTGCAAGGCGGAAATGGGTCTCATTCTTCCTCACCATATTCTCGGTGAGGTGGAGCAGGTACAGGGCCAGGACGGTGACCAGGGAGAGAGGAGGGGAGCAAGGACAAGAAGGACACGTGGGGGAGCCGGTAGGGAAAGAAGGAATTTGACACCGTGGACATTCCTAAAGTCCTGCCTCCCCCTCACAGTCTGTGTGCCTAATCCAACAAGCCTGATGACTTCCCTCCCCTTCTCAAGGGTATTCCTGCACCCACCTCCACTCCCCACTTCCCAGCTTTAACTCTCATCCTTGAGCCAAACAGTACATTAGTAAGTCACTGGTTGGGAAGTAGCCTAAGTCACTGTGGGGTTCGCTATGACATGCTCAGGCTGTAAACCTGACTGTTGCCACAGGCCCCAAACACCCATGAGGAAATGAGCTAGGACGCATTTCTCTCTCATGGAATTCTCTGAATGTGAGTAGTCCAGGGCTGCACAGCAGCTCCACAAAGCAGAGAGGAGCCTCCGCAGTTCCACCGTGGGAGGCTGGCAGCATCTCATGGGCTCCGACAGCCCTTCACCACATCTGCACTCTGGATGGCCAGAACGAGGAAGGTGGGGTGGGGGTGCAGGGATGGGGCAGGAGGAATGGAAGAAGGAGGCCCCCGCCCTTTCAGGAAATACCCAGAAGTTGCCCTCACCCCTTCTGCTCACATCCTATTGGCCAGACCTTGGCCCTGAAGCTACCCTGGGTGTAAAGCAGCCTGGGAAATCGAGATTTTATTCTGGGGAGTCATGTCCTTAACTAGATCAGTGACTACGATAGAAAAAAAGGTGAATTTGGGATCAGGCATGGTGGCTCACACCTGTAATCCCAGCACTTTCGGAAGCTAAGGTGAGGGGATCACTTGAACCCAGGATCTCAAAACCAGCCTGGGCAACATAGTAAAACCCCATCACTACAAAAAAATGAAAACTAGCTGGGTGTAGTAGCGTGTGCCCATAGTCCCAGCTACTAGAGAGGCTAAGGTGAGAGGATCACTTGGAGCCTGGAAGTTCAAGGCTGCAGTGAGCCAAGATCACAGCACTGCACTCCAGCCTGAGTGACAGAGTGAGACCCTGTCCTGGGGGAAAAAAAGGGCGGGGGGAGAATTAGGGAAACGGCTAGCAGCTCTGGCACAGTTCCATCTAACCTTAGGGTCAGATTTCTACTCCCTGTGTGAGCATCTCAGGACAGAGCTCAGCTTAATTTTGTGCCTAATGTTCCATTATTGGAACGCTAAGCATGTGGGAGTTATTTATAGCCCACTGCTCAAGGTCATTGTGAAGTCTGATTTTTCACACGTCTGCAATTAAAAAAAAAAATTGCGACCTCTGGTATAAATCCCCTTCATTTTATGCACACACTTCTTCAGCATATGAAGCATGGTCACCCACATAATTGTACTTGGTCTTCACAATATTCCATGAAGTAGGTAGTTTAATTTAATTTTATCCATAGGAAATCAGGGTTTCGCAAAGTGAGGTGATTAGCACGGGTCCACAGGCTGATGAATGCCGGAATCTGAACTCAGACCTTCTTGCCTAAAATATTTGTTCTCACCCTTCACTAGCAGAGAGTAATGGAGTTGCTGTGATGTGATACCACCACCACCAGAAGCTTTCAGGAAAGACAGCAGCTGGCTGGGCACAGTGGCTCACGCCTGTACTCCCAGCACTTTGGGAGACCGAGGTGAGGCGGGCAGATCACAAGGTCAGGAGTTCGAGACCAGCCTGACCAACATGGAGAAACCCCGTCTCTACTAAAAATACAAAAAATTGGCAGGGTGTGGTGGCACATGCCTGTAATCCCAGCTTCTTGAGAGGCTGAGGCAGGAGAATCTCTTGAACCTGGAGGTGGAGGTTGCAGTGAGCTGAGATCACGCCATTGCACTCCAGGCTGGCCAACAAAAGCAAAACTCCATCTCAAAAAAAAAAAAAAAAGACAGCAGCTAAAGATGGGTGTGACTTGATAGAGCACAGACAACCTCATCACTCTTGTAGACATAGAAAAATCTGCTCCAGTCCTGCACATCAGTGTGATATGGAGGAAAAGGGACAGGGCAGAGCAGCCAGAACAGGGCCTGGGACCATGCCTGACTCAGCCAACATCCCCCCGTGCAGACAGCCTCCATATCCACAACAGCATCTGTGATGATCAGCTTGTATCTGTGCCACACCACTGCTTAATATTTTTAATATCATCCCTGGTCAATCTGTTCCTGGTCAATCCCACAGTGTCCTGTCATGTTGGGAAAGCTCTCTGAGCTTCAGTTTCACATCTACAAAAAAAAAAAGAAGCCATCCTTCCCCTCCCAGCCACCCCCAGCTCCAAGCACACCAGCACAACCAAGAGACGTGACATCCAAGGTCCTCCTAAGCCCTCGGCATCATCCACCCCAACAGCCTCCCTGCCATGCCCGCAGCTCATCCATCCCAACGTCCGGTCCTGAAGCTGCAGCTCCCCGCTGCAGGCCTGCAGACCCAGCCTGCTCCTATGTGCAGAGGAGCTTACGAGAGCAGGCAAAAATTGCAGGGCCTTAGAATATCCAAGTGGAAGGGACATGAGGGACAGTCTAATCCCACGGCCATGGGGCCCCCTGAGTGGCAGAGCCTTGATGAGTGTGCATGACGCAGAGGGGCTGCCCTTAAGGCTTTCTGCTTGTTGCCCTGTCTAATTCAGGAGTAGCTAGGGACCCTCAAGGGCCCACTGCCTGGCGTTGATTCCAGCTGTGCCATCCACATGGCCTCAGACAAATTAGACAGCTTCTCTGTGCCTCGGTGCCTCAGTAAAATCTAGACAATAATGACAGCAGAGCACCCACCCACTATGGTGGTTGTGGTGAATAGATGAGTGAATACTGCTGGGTGTGGTGGCTCATCCTGTAATCTCAGCACTTTGGGAGACTGAGGTGGGAGGATTGCTTGAGCCCAGTTTGAAATCAGCCTGGGCAATATATCAAGATCCTATTTCCACAAAAAAAAAATATATAAATACAACAAAATTTTCAAAAGATGAGTTAATACAGTCAATTCTTTTTTTTTTTTTTTTTTTTTTTTTTTTTGAGACGGAGTTTCACTCTTATTGCCCAGGCTGGAGTGCAGTGGTGCCATCTCAGCTCACTGCAACCTCTTCCTCCTAGGTTCAAGTGATTCTCCTGCTTCTGCCTCCTGAGTAGCTGGGATTGCAGGTGCCTACCATTACATCCAGCTAGTCTTTTTTGTATTTTTAGTAGAGATGGGGTTTTACCATGTTGGCCAAACTCCTGACCTCAAACTCCTGACCTCAGGTGATCCACCCACCTCGCCTCCCAAAGTGCTGGGATTACAGGAATGAGCCACTGTGCCCGGCCAAGACAGTCAATTCTCATTATTCACAGTGCCTGTGTTTTATGGAGTCACTGTAAACGCTGAATTAGTGAATGCCAAACCAGTGCTCCTAAGGGAGACACAAGGCAAGGTTCCTGTGAGCCTCTGGTCACAACATTTTCGTCAACAGATCAATGCACAATCTTTTCTTATGTGTGTTTCTGTTTAACAACACCTTATTTAACATACATTGTTGATTAATTCACATTGGACTCATGGCCAACAGCACTATAACTCATGCCTGCTCGCAGCTTAACTACCAGACATAGCTTTCTCTCACTTAGGAACTCTGGACAGCACTTGAGCATGTTGCTGGGACCATTTTAAACAGCAAAATCACCAACACGCAGCAGAAAAATGCAAAACACAAGGTACCAAGCAGACCTTGTAAAGGACACTTGTTTGCGGTATGAGCTGAAACAAGAAAGCAGACTGTCGCCTTGTTCAGCCTCTGCTGGGAATGTGCCACTCAAATTTTTCTCTGCTCTGTGTTCGTAGATGGCCACGCAAGTACTGTGAGTGTTGATTTCAGCAATACAAGTAAATTGTATGCAGTAGACAAATTTTTAAATACAGAATGTGTGAGTGATGAGGATCAACTGAATACAGAGAGCCCCTAGCACAGTGCCTGGCCTGTAAGAATCATTCGATAAATCATGTTACTTTGTCAGCTTTACAACAACCTGCTGAGATACTGCTATTTGCATTTTACAGATGAGGAAAGTGAGTGTCCGAGACGTTGAAGACCTAGACCTGGTTCCCATGGTTGGTCAGTGGCGGTGTTGGTACTCGATCCCAGGTTCAGACCTGGTTTAACTTTGTACATTGCCTAGAACCCAGGCCGCTGTGCCTTCTACACTGCCTTTCTGCAGGAGCACTGGCACGTGTTGTACGTGATACACACGCAGACGCAGGTCCCACACACATGCAGAATCCCTGTGTTTACTCCATTCCCAAACTTCCTTAACTCTGAGGAACCTTAGAAACAAAGACATTTCCCAGCTTCCTACCCAGCCCACGGAACACCTCCCTCCAGCTGCAGAGCTCCCACCTCTTCTCCTCTGTTTCTGCCTCAGCATCTCCCATCCCACGCTGGCCACCAAGGCAGCCTGGCCAAAAGATGCTAATAGTGGGTCCCCTCGGCTTCCTCTGCGGCTCAGCCAGGGGCCAGAGCTGGGCCTGTCCAGCCTCACTTAACCAAGAACAGAAATCCCAGGAGAAAGGAAGGCGAGGCCAGGATGGTGACAGGGTGGAGAAACTGAGCCTCCAGTGACCCCCCCCAACACACACAGAGTAGGACACAGAGGGACGATTGTGAGGGACCGTAACTGCCCACAGGAACAGTGGCCATGAGAGAGACACCATGGTGCCCATACCCTAGTAGGTCCTCAGTAAAACTAACGCCAACCTGGGCCACACAGGTAGCCCTGCCACCCTGCCACTCATTCTTTGAGTGAGTTTTAGAACACCTCTGAAATCTGGGAAGGCATACCAGCCCGTAGCAATTTGCATTTTTTTGCTTTTCTGTTATCAGGGGTGAGTAAACTCTGGCTTTCAGACCAAATCCAGCCAGCAGTCTGCTACGTACAGCTCACTAGCTAAGAATGTTTTTTTACTCTTTTTTTTTTTTTTTTTTTTTTTTTTTGGACAGAGTCTTGCCCTGCCGGCCAGGCTGGAGTGCAGTGGCATGATCTCAGCTCACTGCAACTTCTGTCTCCCCGGCTCAAGCTATTCTCCTGCCTCAGACTCCCCAGTGGCTGGGATTACAGGCATGTACCACCATGCCCAGCTGATTTTTGTATTTTCAGTAGAGACACAGTTTCGCCAGCCTGGTCTCAAACTCCTGACCTCAAACGATCAGCCTGACTCGGCCTCCCAAAGCGCTGGGATTACAGGCATGAGCCCACGCCCAGCTGGTTTTTACATTTTTAAAGTGTGGAATAACAAGCGATAGTCTTGGAGGAGAGAAGGAGGAGGAGAGACCATATGCCCCACAAAGCCTAAAATATTTACCTGTTGCGGAAAAAGTGAGTTGCTAACCCCTGCCCCAGATGGATTCAGCAGTAGAACCCTGGCCAACCAAGTGTGAGGCAGGGTGGTGAGATCACCAGCCCGCATCCACCCATCCCTGGTGTATGACGTCAGGCGCGTTACTTAGCCTCTGTAAGGCTCACTTTCCCCTTCTGCAAAGTGGAGGCAATAAGAACAGCTGTGTCCCAGGGTTGTGAAATTACGTTAGGTGTCATCTGTCAAGCCCTTAGCCCTGGGCATCCTGGGTTACCATGTGGGCAGAGTGAGGGGACCGGTGATGGCAGTGGCGGTGGTGGAGAGGCGGAGACGAGGGAGAGGGTCCCTTCCTGACTCCATAGTGCAGAGAAATGGGGAAACTGAATCATGGGGGTGACTTATCTGAGGTCACAGGCTATAAACAGTCCAAAGACTCATGACAGCCCACGAGCAGGTCCTGGAGCCCTTCCTTCCACAGCCCCTGTCTGTGTCTACCCCGCCCGCCCACACACACCCTTCCCCAGACTTCTGCCTTGGACCCCATTCTCACGGGACTTTGCTCACAGCAGCCAATTGATTGAACGCTTTTGTTTGTTTGTTTTCTTTAGGTTTTGTTTCATTTGTTTGAGATGGAGTTTCTCTCTTGTTGCCCAGGCTAGAGTGCAATGGTGCAATCTCGGCTCACTGCAACCTCCGCCTCCCAGGTTCAAGTAATTCTCCTGCCTCAGCCTCCCAAATAGCTGGCTTGTACGTGATACACATGCACGCGCAGGCCACACACACATGCACCCACCACCACGCCCGGCTAATTTTTTGTATTTAGTAAAGATGGGGTTTCATCATGTTGGTCAGGCTGGTTTTGAACTCCTGATCTCAGGTAATCCACCTGCTGTGTCTGTGTCTCCCAAAGCTCTGGGAGGTGTGAGCCACCACGCCCGGCCGCCTCTGTTGTCTTAGATGCCAACAGCTAAAGTTATTTCACATTCCAGGGCCATTTCATTTAAACAGGTACATTCTAAACCCCTAAATATTCACAGATATTCACCTCTAACTGTGTGTCAGACACAATGACAGGACCAAAGCACCCCTTGATTTTCCCAAGTTCCTCCCAACATTGGGACCAACATCTGGGGTCAGCTCTCCAAATTCTCCCGGTCTTGGATGAGTAGCTCACACGCTGGTGGAGACAGACAGAGGCAAGCATACGGCTTGCCTGGGGAGTTCAGTTTAGCTGTGTGCCAGCTCCTCAAACCTGCAGTCTCCCGCTGGCCAGCCTGCTTGTCCCTCGGAGGAGGACATGAGGCCCCTTCAACCCTATGAGATTCTCAGCACCTATACTTTGTGAAATGAACAAATATCTAAGCAGGATTGCAGAACTCGTGGTCTATTTGATCCTCATTAGTACAGTGGTGAGCATCAAAAAAAAAAAAAAGAACTTGTGATCCATTTGAAATAGCTACATAGCAAAGTTAACACTTTTAACCCCAAAGCATAATACAATCTAAGGATGCTAAGCCGCAAAAATAACTTCAGGATGTATCATAAACATTACTCTATCCTGAACTCTTAGGCAAAGTCAATGCAGCAGCATGGTAGTCAGTGGTGGCGGTGGAGAGGCGGAGCGGAGGGAAAGGGTCCCCTCCTGACGGACTGCCATCTCCACACCTCAGAGAAATGGCAAAACTGAATCATGTTTCTGATGGATGGGAGTCTCATGTTGAACAGCACGTGTTGTTTTTCATTCTGTCAGGGAGTCTCTGTGTCTGATACAGCATTGCTTTACAGGGAGATGAAGTCCCAAGTCCCGAGGTGAAGCTCCTCTGGGGGGCTCCACCGGGACGCCTCGATGGCTGTCCCACTCCTGAGCCATGCTGAGATGGCTGTTCTTGCCAGAATCCTGGCACTGGCTCTTCTCTCACATAGGCACCAAAGGCCTCCAGCTTCTCCTCCCACTCAGGTGCAGTATTTTTTTCTGTTCTAGAGCCCCTGTCACCACCCTGCCCCGTCCTTTCTCCCCTCTTCCTCATTCTAGGAGAGTTTCCAGTTTCTTCCTCTTTTTTTTTTTTTTTTTTTTCTTTTTGAGATCAAGTCTCACTGTCACCCAGGCTGGAGTGCAGTGGTGTAATCTTGGCTCACTGCAACCTCTGTCCCCCAGGCTGAAGTAATTTTCCCATCTCAACCTCTCAAGTCGCTGGGATTTCAGGCACTCGCCACTGTGCCCGGCTAATTTTTGTATTTTTAGTAGAGATGGGGTTTCACCATGTTGTCCAGGCTGGTCTCGAATGCCTGACCTCAGGTGATCCGCCTGCCTGGGCCTCCCAAAGTGCTAGGATTACAGGTGTGAGCCATCACACCTGGCCACCAGTTTCCTCTTTTAGTGCTCAAAATATGATTCTTGAAAACAGCGTGGAAAGGGAGCAAAACAAAAGAGTAACTTTGCAGTAAAGAAACAGGTGACCAAGATGAACACCAACAGCCATGAGTCACATTGAGAGTGCCCTTGATATCATGTGACGAGAATGGCACTTACCTCTGTGGTCTCCCTCCCCGAAACCCATAATCTCAGTCTACTCAGGAGGAAAACATGAGACACATCCCAATTAAAGGACATTCTGCAAAATCCTAACCACACCCCTCAAAGTAGTCCAGGTCACCAAAAACAAAGGAAGTCTGTGAAACGGTCACAGCCAAGAGGAGCCTACAGAGACAAGATGACTAAATGTAACATAGAATCCTGCTGGAATCCTGGAACAGAATGAGGACAATAGGTTTAAAAAAAAAAAAGGAAAGAAAAAGCTTAATAAAGTGTGCACTTTAATAATATTAGCTCATTAACAGTGACATATGTGCCATACTAATGTAAGATGTTAATAACAGGGGACATTAGAAATGGTGAGAAGGGATGACTTCAAAATAGAACAACAGGGCTGGGCCCGGTGGCTCACACCTGTAATCCCAGCACTTTGGGAAGCCGAGGCAGGGAGATCACCTGAGGTCAGGAGTTCAAGACCACCCTGGCCAACATGGTGAAACCCTGTCTCTACTAAAAATACAAAAATTAGCCAGACATGATGGCAGGTGATTGTAATCCCAGCTACTTGGGAGGCTGAGGTGGTAGTGAGCTGAGATCAAGCCATTGCACTCCAGCCTAGATGATAGAGTAAGACTCCATTTCAAAGAGAAAAAAAACAAGGCCGGGCACTTGGGCCTGTAATTCTAGCACTTTGGGAGAACAAGGTGGGCAGATTACGAGGTCAGGAGTTCAAGACCAGCCTGGCCAACATGATGAAACCCCATCTCTACTAAAAATACAAAAATTAGCCGTGTATAGTGGCGTATACCTGTAGTCCCAGCTACTCGGAAGGCTGAGGCAAAAGAATTGCTTGAACCCGGGAGGTGGAGGTTGCAGTGAGCCGAAATGGCACCACCGCACTCCAGCCTGGGTGACAGAGTGAGACTCCAACTCAAAAAAAAAAAAAAAAAAAAAGGAAAACATTAAAAAGAATAAAAATTAATAACAATAGGGGACACTGGGCATGGGGTATACAGGAATTCTCTGCACTATAATTCTATAAATCTGAAATTGTTCTAAAATAAGAAAGTTACTATTTTAGAAAAGACTCCTGAACGCCTGGCTATGTCCCATCCCTCCCTGTCTCCAAAGCACAACGCACCCGGCTCACCTAAGAGGGCCGCACAGCCGCGCGGTCAAGGGCAGAGACGCCGGCCTCGGCCCGGGAGGTTGGAGTCCTGGCTCCGACACTGACTGCTGACACAGACCCCTCTAAGATTCTGTCTCCTTTATATTAATGGGGAGGGGGTGATAACAAGAGCATTTATGTCATGGAACAATCTAGAACATAAGTAAAGCGCTTAGTGCTGTGTCCAAGTCAGAAAACAGGAGTTAAGAACACGTGGCCCAGAGATGAGAACCTGTGGGATCAGGGCTGCCTCACGGAAGAGCTCTGCGGGCTGGACCCCTCCGGGTCCCACACTTCACACCCTGAAGACAGCGTCCTCCTCCTGGGGAGGATGGAGTCGGGGGGCGGGGAGGAGGAAGGCGGCGTCTGGGAGACCTCCTGTAAGTGCCATGCTCCGGCCCTCCTTGGAATGCTGGGGAAGTACAGGGTGTTGCTGTGACCGCTCCAAAGGCATCCTGGTCTCTGTGTTCATGACCGGGGCACGCTGGTCAGCACAATGCCCGGAAGAGCCACGCGCGGCCTAGCAAAACACACAGCATGCCTGCCTGCCTCCCCTCGCCACCCCCGAGAGCTGCTCAGCCAGCCCTGCCGAGGCATCCTACCTCTGCCAGGAGTGCTGGACACACCGCGCCACAGACTGCAGGGGAACCTGGGTCTCCAGCGCCCCCGCCAGCTAGGCCACAGCATGGCCTTCCAGAGTGGCCAGGCCAGAACCACCCTGGAGCAATCTGGCTTCCTCGGAGCCCGCTCCCTGGGCAAGTACAGAGCATTCTCTATGAGCAGGTTCCTGAGGGCTGCCTGCTTTCCTGCAGGTGGATGGAGCCTGTGATAGGCCTGAACCGGAAGTCAGAAAACGTGGGTGTGAGTTCTGCCTTGTCTCTAATGAGCCAGATGGCCCTGAGCAAGTCACTCACCTTCTCAAGGCCTTGGCTTCCTCCCCTGTCGACAGGAGAAACTGAAGTATCTCACGGCCTGGGAAAATCAAAGCGAATCATGTGGATGCGGGTGCTTGGCACGCCCTGAAGCATCACCCCTGGTTACCCACCAGACCTTCCAGACATGCCTCTCCCCGTGTGATGCAGCAAACACACTTGCAAGGAATTTTGTACTCTGTCAATGACTTATATAGAACCCACAGGTCTTCATAAGGTGAGGATTAACCCTGTGTGAATGACTAGGAAACTGACGCCTGAGGCCCACGGGGAGAAAGGGATTTGCTCAAAGTCGCCCAGCAGGTGACTGGTAAGGCTGCGGCTCTGACCAGCCTCCTCCATCTATGTCTGGCAGCCTCGCGGAGGGGCGGGGTTTGACTGTGGGACTCAGCATGAGGCGGGGGACAGAACCCCTGAGTGTGCTCCTGGCCAGTGGCTTGACCTCTTGTCTCTCTGTGACTCTGTTTTCCTTACCTGCCTGTAGGAAGAATAAACACCGACAGGTAAGAAATGTGAGAAGCATTCAATCTGATTCAAACGGAAGCGCTGCATGTTTCTCTGAGCACCTGCTTTGTGTGAGACACTTCAGCTACCTATGGGGTACACACACAAAAGCCCACCGTCCGGACCCTCAAGAAGCTATTATATAATGACAATCATTAAAAAATGTGAAGATCTCGGCTGGGCGCGGTGGCTCAAGCCTGTAATCCCAGCACTTTGGGAGGCCGAGGCGGGTGGATCATGAGGCCAAGAGATCGAGACCATCCTGGTCAACATGGTGAAACCCCATCTCTACTAAAAATACAAAACATTAGCTGGGCATGGTGGTGCGTGCCTGTAATCCCAGCTACTCAGGAGGCTGAGGCAGGAGAATTGCTTGAACCCAGGAGGCGGAGGTTGCGGTGAGCCGAGATCGCGCCATTGCACTCCAGCCTGGGTAACAAGAGCGAAACTCCGTCTCAAAAAAACAAAAGTGAAGACCTCTTTACAGTTCACCTTTACTTCTGATGTGGTTTGGTTCTGTATCCCCACCCAAATCCCAGCTCAAATTGTAATCCCCACATGTTGAGGGGGGACCTGGTGGGAAGTGACTGGATCGTGGGGGCAGTTTCCCCATCCTGTTCTTGTGACAGTGAAGGAGCTCTCATGAGCTCTGATGGTTTAAAAGTGTTTGGCTTTGTGAGGCTGAGGTGGACAGATCACAAGGTTAGGAGATCGAGACCATTCTGGTTAACCCGGTGAAACTCCATCTCTACTAAAAATGCAAAAAATTAGTCAGGTGTGGTGGCATGTGCATGCAGTCCCAGCTACTCTGGAGACTGAGGCAGGAGAATCACCTGAACCTGGAAGGAGGAGGTTACAGTGAGCCAAGATCGCACCACTGCACTGCAGCCTGGGCAACAGAGCAATATTCTGTCTTTTAAAAAAAAAGCTGTTTGGCAATTAATTCCCCCTTCACGCTCTTTCTCCTGCCTCCTTGTAAAGAAGGTGGTTGCTTTCCCTTCACCTTTCACCATGGCTGTAAGTTTCCTGAGGCCTCCCCAGCCCTGCAGAACTATCAGTCAATTAAACCTGTTTTCTTTGTAAATTACCCTGTCTTAGGTGTCTTTATAGCAGTGTGAGAACAGACTAAATACATCTCCTCCCACTTTTTCTTCAAAATTGTTATTGATTAATAATAATTGATGCTATTTCACAAACAAGTTATTGATGCTATTTCACAAATGAGGACCCTCATGGAAGGAGCTGGCCTACATGGGAGAAATGGTATTCTGCTGGCATCCCATTACTCTTTCTACCTGAGGCATCGTCCTTAAGCACCAGGACATCAGGAAAACGTAATGATGACTACTGTTTCATTTAGGGCCCTCTCAGCTGCAAGTACAAAAAAGTAGAAACCAAATATTAGGTTTTTAGCTGAGAAGCCCAACTTCTCAGCTGGGCCACCATCTGTGCATCCTGTCTGAAGTTCATAAACAACAAAGACCTGATTTCTCTCCAGTTCTCCGCTCACCTTCATGGTATCCTGGAGCTGGTGTCTTCTCAGCCCACAGGCGATGACAGAATGGAGATCGTGGTTCTGGCTTCAATGCTTCCAGGTTCAAGTCCATGGGGAAGAGCACTGCCTCCCTCTCAGAAGGCTCAGCTCCAGTCTCCTGGGCTTCAGTAGAAGCCCAAGCCCCTCTAGGAACCCCTTACTGTTACCTCGAAGGTGGAATACGGCTTTGGCCAATTGAGGCCACCTTATAGAGCTAGATCAGTACCCCTAAACCACAAGGGCTGAGGGTGGGACCAGACATGTTATTAAGGGAAATTTGGGTACTCTTTTACCCAGAGGGTGAACAGATACCAAATGGCCCAGCCATGCACATGTGTAGCCCTCCAATGCAACAGTGCATAGTAGTTGCTTAATAAATCTATTTTTATTTAGCAATTGATTTACCAGCAAAATGAATAAAAACTAAGTAGGCTACATGAGAGAAAAGGTAATAAAATACATAAAAATGAATTAAACACTATAATCGGCCTCAAGTGGATTCAGTGGCTTAGTCTGTGATTCTATGAACCTGCTCTCATTGGATAATTTCACCCTATTAGTATATAAACCACAATCTCAGAAGGTAATTTTAAGAGCCAGATGCCTAGATAGCCATATGGAAAAAATGTAAAATTTGATCCATACCTCACACTGTATATCAGAATAAGATCCATATGGATCATGAATCTAAATATCAAAAAATGAAATGATACAAGTATTGGAAGAAAGGATGGGCACTCAACTCATCTTGTTCAAGGTTTAAAAAACAATAAGTCTGGGCACTGTGGCTCAGGCCCGTAATCCCAGCACTTTGGGAGGCCGAGACAGGCAGATCACAATGTCAGAAGTTCAAGACCAGCCTGGTCAATATGATGAAACCCCATCTCTACTAAAAAATACAAAAATCAGCCAGGCATGGTGGGTGTGTGCCTGTAGTCCCAGCCACTCAGGAGGCTGAGGCAGAAGAATCGCTTGAATCCAGGAGGCAGAGGTTGCAGTGAGCCAAGATTAAACCACTGCAGTCCAGCCTGGTGACAGAACAAGAATCTGTCTCAGAAAAAGAGAGAGAGAGAAGAACCAACAACCCTATAGAAAAATGGGCTGGCAAAGTTAACAATTGCTCTCAATTTCTGAAAAAAATGTTCAACATTGCTCATTATAGACAAAATGCAAAATTAAAACTACACTAAGATAACTTTTAGATTGTCAAAAATCCAAAAGTTTGACAATAAATGCCCAGATAGATTCTGGATCAATGGTTAACCCTTAAAGGAATTTGGCAATGTGTAGCAAAATTATTTATGCATTTAACCATTGATCCAGAATCTATCTGGGTGTTTATCCCACAGATACTATGTATTAAAAAACAGAAAAACAGCCAGGTGCAGTGGCTCGTGCCTGTAATCCCAGCACTTTGGGAGGCTGAGGCAGGCAGATCATGAGGTCAAGAGATTGATACCATCCTGGCCAACACAGTGAAACTCCATCTCTACTAAAAATACAAAGTTAGCTGGCCGTGGTGGCACGTGCCTGTAGTCCCAGTGCTTTGGGAGGCTGAGGCAGGCAGATCATCTGAGTTCACGAGTTCAAGACCAGCCTGGCCAACACAGTGAAACCGTGTCTCTAGTAAAAATACAAACATTAGCTGGGCATGGTGGCACACACCTGTAGTTCAAGCAGGAGAGCTGCTTGAACCTGGGAGGCAAAGGTTGCAGTGAGCCATGACTGTGCCACTGAACTCCAGCCTGGTGACAGAGCAAGACTCCATCTCAAAAAAAAGAAACAAACAAACAACAACAACAACAACAAACAGAAAAACATATACACATGTTTGTAACAGAAAAAGACAGAAAATAACTCAAATATCCATTGGTAAGGACCTGTTAAATCAACTAAGCAGTAGAATATCACCCAACTGAATAAAGAAATAGAGAAATGGGGGTGCCTTCATCTCTAGGTGAAAAAAGCAAGATGGAGAAAAATGTGTGCAAAATATTTCCACTTATCCACAAAAAGAGGGGTAAAAGATATATAGATATCTTACATTTCATAAAACAGATAATAATATAATAAACCATAAACTAAATTGAAGGGGATGGAGGAAATACGGCAGAGAAGACACCCAAATAGAAGCTGGTATTTTAATAAATGCATTAATACTTTATTTTGTAGATTTCATTCTGGAATCAGTAAAGATCTTATATGTTTGCTTTTTGGGTTTTCTTGTTTTGTTTTGTTTTTAAGAAACAAGCTCTGGGCCAGGTGTGGGGGCTCACACTTGTAAGCCCAGCAATTTGGGAGGCCAAGGCAGGAGGATTGAGCCCGGGAGTTTAAGAACAGCCTGGACAACATACTGAGACCCCATCTCTACAAAAATTTTAAAAATTAGCCAGGGGTGGTGGCACTCACCTGTGGGGTACAGGCTACACAGGACGCTTGGGCAGGAGGACCGCTTGAGCCCAGGAGGTCAAGGCTGCAGTGAGTTCTGGTCATGCCATTCTAATCCAGCCTGGGCAATAGAGCACGACCTTGTCTTTAAAAAAAAAAAAAAAAAAGAAGAAGAAGAAGAAGAAGGCCCGGCACGGTGGCTCATCCCTGTAATCACAGCACTTTGGGAGGCTGAGATGGGCAGATCACCTGAGGTCAGGAGTTCGAGACCAGCCTGACCAATATGATGAAACCCCGTCTCTACTAGAAACACAAAAATTAGCTGGGCATGGTGGCATGCACCTGTAATCCCAGCTACTCAGGAGGATGAGACAGGAGAATCACTTGAACCCAGGAAGCAGAGGTTTCAGTGAACCGAGATCACATCATTGCACTCCAGCCTGGGCAACAAGAGCGAAACTCCATCTCAAACACACACACACACACACACACACACACACACACACACACACACCAGGCACGGTGGCTCAAACCTGTAATCCCAGCACATTGGGAGGCCCCTAACTCACAAGGTCAGGAGTTTGAGACCAGCCTGACCAACATGGTGAAACCCCATCTCTACTAAAAATACAAAAATTAGCTGGATATGGTGGCAGGCGTCTGTAATCCCAGCTACTCATAGAATTGCTTCAACCTGGGAGGCAGAGATTGCAGTGAGCCAAGACTGAGCCACTGCACTCCAGTGTGGATAACAGAGCGAGACTCCGCCTCAAAAAAAAAAGTACAAAATTCAATTGTACTATACATCCCCAGTGCAGTTTATCTCACGGAAGAGAAGACATGGGGAACATTTTAGGCATTTTCAATATCATATCATTGAAGATCATGCTGGTATTGTCATTCTGGAACTGCTGAGTATGTACTGTGGGATAAAGCAAATGCCTACGTATGTACTGCCCCACAGCTCTGGAGGTCAGAAGCTTCCAGGATCCTTCTGAGTGCTGTGAGGGGGTCTGTCCCATACCTCTCCATCAATATCTCGGGGTTTGCTGCAGTCTTTGGAGTTCTGGCTTGTGGATGGTATTCTCCCTGCGTCTTCAATCAGCTTTCCTTTGTATGTTTCTCTCTTTACATGGCACTCACGTGTGTGTTAAAAGTTACGCTTTTTTCTTAAGACGAAGTCTCGCTCTTGTCACCCAGACTGGAGGGCAATGGCACCATCTCAGCTCACTGCAACCTCCGCCTCTCGGGTTCAAGTGATTCTCCTGCCTCAGCCTCCTGAGTGGCTGGGATTACAGGCACCTGCAATCACGCTCAGCTAACTTCTGTATTTTCAGTAGAGACAGGGTTTCGCCATGTTGGCCAGGCGGGTTTCAAACTCCTGACCCCAGGCAATCCACCTGCCTTGGCCTCCCAAAGTGCTGGGATTACAGGCATGAGCCACCGCGCCTGGCCAAAAGTTACCATTTTTAAGTATATAATTCAGTGGCATTAAGTGCATCCACAAAGTCGTGCCACCATCCATCTCCAGAACTTTCTCATCAGCCCAAACAGAAACGCCGTATCCGTTCAACACTGACTCTCCATTCCCCATCCCCTAGCCCCCGGTCACCTCTATTCTACCTTCTGTTTGTGAATTTCACTACTCTAGGCAGCTCCTCTGTGGAATCAGTCTGCCCTGATGTGATTGGTTTATTTCACTGAGCACAGCGCCTCCCATTTTCATCCGTGTTCACGTGGCACTATTTTTATGAAGGGTCCCACTCGGAGAGGGCTAGGGGCCCACCCTCCTGTAGTCCAACTTCATTTTCACTTAACTAACGCCCTCTGCAGCAACCCTATTATTAACTAAGTTCACATTCTGAGGCGCTGGGGATGAGGGCCTCAACATGGGAATCTGGGGGGACACAACACAACAGGTAGGCCATGGACGAGACAGAGATGGGAGAAACAGAAAAAAGCCACCCAGACAGGCAGCGTGGGAGGGGTGATGAGCAAGTTCTTGTTTGGTTGACCCTCAACCCCTCTGGACTCCTGACAGGAGCCACTTCCCTGGCGCACTTCCCCAGCCTGGCTGACGCATTAGACAGGAAGGGGAAGGGCAGGAATTCTGGCCCACGAGCCAAGGACCCTCATCTCTGGCCAGGCCTGGCACAGCCCACTGGGGAGCCCTCGCACACCAACCCTCCCGACACCACTCGGTGTGTCCTGCCTGGCTGATGGGCAGCCACACATGCCCCACCCTCCCCTGCCCATGCCCACTCATCCAGGGGCCCAGTTGTGTTGGCTGGGAGGCTTCTGCAAGTCACTCCTCCGTCCACACAGACGGACCACTCATGTTCCTCGTTCCACAAGCGAGTGCTGACACCCACCGCGGGGCAGGTGTGGTGGCAGGCCTGGAGATGCGGCAGCAAGCAAAAGGAGCAGCCCCCGCCCCAGGAGGCTCACGTTCAACTGAAGGAGACAGACGAAAGGCCACAACCTTCGAGAGCATGCTGTCAGACAGCGATGAGGGCCAAGGAGGCACGGCAGCGGGGGAGGGGACAGGGAAGGCCCCGGGAGGGCTGGGCTGAGTGAGCCACCTGTGATGAGGACACCTGGGAGCAGAGGCCCAAAGGATTGGGCGGAGCCAGCCATGCGGATCCTGGGGAAGAGGACCCAGGCCGGAGCGGGGCTGCACCTGTCCTTTCCAAGAGGCACCCACAAGCCCAGGGTGTGTGTGTGTGTCTGTGTGTATCTATATGTGTGTCTGTGTGTATCTATATGGGTGTGTCTGTGTGTCTGTGTGTGTATGTGTTTATGTGTGTGTGTGTTTTTGTATGTGTGTCTGTATGTGTGTGTGTCTGTGTGTTTCTGTTGTGTATGTCTGTATGTGCGTGTGTTGTATGTGTCTGTGTGTGTGTCTGTCAGTCCGTGTTTGTCTGTGTGTGTGTCTCTGTGTGTGTGTGTCTCTGTGTGTATCTATATGTGTGTCTGTGTGTATGTATGTGTTTGTATATTTGTGGCTGTGTGTATGTCTGTGTGTCTGTGTGTCCGTGTGTGTGTCTGTGTGTGTGTGTCTGTGTGTGTGTGTCTGCATGTGTGCCTGTGTCTGTGTGTGTATGTCTGTGTGTGTCTGTATGTGTATATGTGTGTCTGTGTGTGTCCGTGTGTGTCTGAATGTGTGTCTGTGTGTCTGTATGTCTGTGTGTCTGTATGTCTGTGTGTCTGTATGTGTGTCTGTGTATGTGTCTGCATGTGCGCCTGTGTTTGTGTATGTCTGTGTGTGTCTGTATGTGTATATGTGTGTGTGTCTGCATGTGTCCGTGTGTGTCTGAGTGTGTGTCTGTGTGTGTGTTGGGGAAGGGGGAGTGGCAGGTGCACCATATGGTGGAGGCACTGGTTTTTAGGCTTTAATGAGTTTGGGTTTTACCCCAAGAAACTGGGGGTAAAAGAGGGAATAAAAACAAAACATCCTATGCCGTCAAGGAACGTCTAGTCCAGGATTAGAAGTGGGACATTCCCGGGAAGGAGCCGTGTTGACAGTGAATTCACGTGGAAGAGCCCAGCTGGCCTGGAGAGACAGAGGTGCTGTGCAGGGCCACGGAAGCCAGCACGCAGGTCTCAGCCAAGAAACCTGGTTTTCTGTCTGTGTCGGTTGAAGACTCTTTGTCCCAGAAGGAGTCGCTTGTTTGCCTGTTCATCTGAAGTTAAATTGAGAGGGGTTAGCGCTGAGAAGGCAGCCTGGCCCTGCAGCTAGCCCCAGGCGGCAGAAGGACGATGGCAGGGTGTGTGTTGTGGGGTGCAGAAACACACCTTCCCCAGCTGGCCTCACAGGCCAAGAAGCAGATAATGTCTTCCTTCTGCCACCTCCCCTGCAGCCTGGTTTTCTTGGGACAGTCCCTCTGCTGGAAGAAGGGACAGGGGATGGAGGAGGAGTTGGGGAGACCCTTTGGAGCGTGTCTGTGGCAGACACACATGTGTACAGGCTGGCACATGAGTCACTGAGGCAACAGGGTGGCAGCAGGGAGAATTTGAGCAAGCTTATGCAGTTGTGAGTGAGTGCATTCTCGCGGCTCTGAGGATTTGGGAAAACAACTTGCAGATCTGGGCTTGTTTATGTAGGGAGGGTGCAGTGCGCTGGACCAGGTCCAGAGCTGAAAATAACGCAGCATGTCTGTGCCCGGCAAGAGCACTAGCGTCTGTGGGGCTCCTGTGGTGGGGAGAGTGTGGTTTCAGCTGAACCAGGTGTGGTGAGACCAGAACAGCAGGAGGGAAGGTCAGGCCTGGGTGGGAGGCCCCAGGGTGGGTGGGGCGGGACTGAGGGCGAAGGCCATCCCATCCCACAGCAGAAGAAAGGCCCCAGGCAATCATGGGCGGCCACCGTGTGAGGCCGGATCTGGGTCCTCCTGCACATCTGAAGCAGCACAGAGCAGCTGGCAGCCTCCAACCCTCCTCCCCAAGGGGCGGTAAAGGGATCCAGAGGGTGTGGCCTGGAGCAGACGGAAGGGAAGAAGCAACATCTGTGGGGCATTCGTGCGTGTGGGATGCCTTCCCCAGGGTCCATGACGACCCGGACAGGTAGGCGTTTTCCTTCCCTGTTTACAGATTATGAAAACAGCATTCAAAAAAGATTCATGTAACCCTGGGGCCACCCGGCCACAAAGAGGCAGGGCTGGGACAGGCCCCTGCAAGTCTCCTCTGGAAGGCCAAAGGGCTGCCACCAGGAAGGGGTGGCAGACTCACCCCTCGTGGCCTCAGAGCGCAGGACACAGACAAGGGCTGTGGGAAGGGAGGGACACTTTCCAATAACCAGACTGCACAACAGTAGAGCAGCCTGGCTCAGGAGGGGTGAGCTCCTGTGAAAGCTGGCTGCTGGGGACATTGGAGGGACTCCGAGTCTACACTGTGTGGGAGGCTGCCCAGGACTCCCTGTGCCCATGATGTGCCCTTGGCATGGGAAGCAGGGAACCTCAACTTTGTAAAGAGTGAGGGCACAGTAACACCCAGCCACTCCCAGAAGCCTTCGGTTAATGCAGCAACCCCTCAGGCGGTGTGCGATCCGCAGACCAACCCAGGCCGTCAGAAACAGGGTCCCTGCCCTCACACAGAGGAAACCAAGCACACAAGACAAGAGAGGGTGTGTGCCACGGAATCCTGGGTCTGCAAGGAGTCAGAAGAGAGGACAGTGAGGCTTGGAGAACTCAGGCAACACTCTTGTTGTAATCATCACAATCGTGTTAATCATATGAGCAGCTGCTCTTTCGTGAGCATTCCCTGTGTGCCGGGCTAAGTGTTTCGTACACACTGTATTTCATCCTAGAGCAACACTATGAAGCGGGAGCCCTTCTTATCCCCCTTTTACAGATGAGGAGACAGCCTCAGAGAGGTAACTTAACTTGCCCAAAATAATACAACTACCGTGTGGGAGAGCCTGGTCAGGTTAGGTGCGGTGGCTCATGTCTGTAATCCCAGCACTTTGGGAGACCAAGACAGGTGGATTACAAGGTCAGGAGTCCAAGACCAGCCTGGCCAAGATGGTGAAACCCCATCTACACTAAAAATACAAAAATTATCTGGGCTTGGTGACAGGCATCTCTAATCCCAGCTACTCAGGAGGCTGAGGCAGGAGACTCGCTTGAACCCAGGAGGCAGAGGTTGCAGTGAGCCGAGATCGTGCCACTGCACTCCAGCCTGGGTGACAGAGGGAGACTCTGTTGCAAAAAAAAAAAAAAAAAAAAAGAGGGGGCCGGGCACAGTAGCTCACGCCTGCAATCCCAGCATTTTGGGAGGCTGAGGAGGGCAGATCATGAGGTCAAGAGATCGAGACCATCCTGGCCAACATGGTGAAACCCCATCTCTACTAAACACAAAAATTAGCTGGGCATGGTGGTGTGCACCTGTAGTCCCAGCTACTCGGGAGGCTGAGGCAGGAGAACTGCTTGAACCCGGGAGTCAGAGGTTGCGGTGAGCCGAGATCGCTTCACTGCACCGCAGCCTGGCACCTGGAGACAAAGTGAGACTGTCTAAAAAAAAAAAAAAAGAGGGGCCGGTCGCAGTGGCTCAAGCCTGTAATCCCAGCACTTTGGGAGGCCGAGGCGGGTGGATCACGAGGTCAAGAGATCGAGACCATCCTGGTCAACATGGTGAAACCCCGTCTCTATTAAAAATACAAAAAATTAGCTGGGCATGGTGGCGCGTGCCTGTAATCCCAGCTACTCAGGAGGCTGAGGCAGGAGAATTGCCTGAACCCAGGAGGCGGAGGTCGCGGTGAGCCGAGATCGCACCATTGCACTCCAGCCTGGGTCACAAGAGAGAAACTCCGTCTCAAAAAAAAAAAAAAAAAAAAAAAGAGGGAAAAGGGCAAGTTGTAAACCAGTAGCAAGGTGCTTCTTCTGGTGTTAAAAAATTTTTAAGTGAGAATAATAATATATACTGGTATTTGCTTGTATTTGCATAAAGAAGAATACATTAAAGAACCAGTATTGGTTACTGGGGATGAGTCAGACTGACAGGGACAAGTCTGGATGAAGATTTTTGTTGTTATTGTGGAACTGTCCAAACAGTCCCAAAAGTAGAGAGAACAGTGTAATGAATCCCAGATACTCATCACCCAGCGTCAATGATTTTGCATTCTTATTGAATTTTATCTTTCCACTTTTGGTGAAGGGGGCTGAAAAATTTAAAGCAAATCCCAGACTTCATAGCATTCTACCCATAAAAACTGCAGTGTGTATCTCTAAGAGATAGATAGGGTTTTCTAGGCCAGCCGCAGTGGCTCACACCTATAATCCCAGCACTTTGGGAGGCCAAGACCGGTGGATCATGAGGTCAGGAGTTTGTGACCACACTGGCCAATATGGTGAAACTAGATATCTACTAAAAATACAAAAAAAAAAAAAAAAAAAAAAATAGCTGGGCATGGTGGCATGTGTCTGCAGTCTCAGCTGCTCGGGAAGCTGAGTCACTTGAACCCGGGGGGCAGAACTTGCCGTGAGCCAAGATCGCGCCACTGCACTTCAGCCTGGGTGACAGAGCAAGTCTCCGTCTCAAAAAAAAAAAAGAGATAGGGTTTTCTCAAAAACATAACCACCATGCCATCATCACACATAAGTAAGAAAGTTAACAATATTTCCTTAACATCATCTAACACTTAGTCCTTATTTAAATTTCCCGAATTGCCTACAAAACCTTTTTTTAATAACCAGTGTGTGGATGAGGATTCAGATCAGGCCCACACATTGCCCTTGGTGGGTAGACCTCCTTCATCTGGCCTACAGATTAACAGTTTCCAAGAGGAACACATTTCCCTCTCTCATATCTTGTTTCAGTTACGTAAACAAATAATCGATTTTGGCCGGGCACGGTGGCTCAAGCCTGTAATCCCAGCACTTTGGGAGGCCGAGGCAGGTGGATCACGAGGTCAAGAGATCGAGACCATCCTGGTCAACACGGTGAAACCCCGTCTCTACTAAAAATACAAAAAATTAGCTGGGCATGGTGGCGGGTGCCTGTAATCCCAGCTACTCAGGAGGCTGAGGCAGGAGAATTGCCTGAACCCAGGAGGCGGAGGTTGCGATGAGCCGAGATCGCGCCATTGCACTCCAGCCTGGGTAACGAGCGAAACTCCGTCTAAAAAAAAAAAAAAAAAAAAAAAAAAAAAAAAATAATCGATTTTTGGCCGGGCGTGGTGGCTCACGCCTGTAATCCAAGCACTTCGGAGGCCAAGGCAATACAAAAATTAGCTGGGCATGGTGGTGCATACCTGTAGCCTCAGCTACCCGGGAGGCTGAGGTAGGAGAATCACTTGAACCCAGGAGGCGGAGTTTGCAGTGAGCCAAGATCACACTACTGCACTCCAGCCTGGCGACAGAGCGAGACTCCGTCTCAAAAACAAACCAACAAAAAATTAGCCGGGCTTGGTAGTGTCTGCCTGTAATCCCAACTACTCAGGATGCTGAGGCCGGAGAATCGCTTGAACCTGGGAAGCAGAGGTTACAGTAAGCCAAGATCATGCCACTGTGCACTCCGGCCTGGGGGACAGAGCGAGACTTCGTCTCAAAAAAGAAAAAAAAAAAAAAAAAAAAAGGCAAAATACTAAATGCAATGTGGAAACTTGGATTGGATTCTGGAACAGAAAACGGACATTAGTGGAAAAACTGATGAAATCTAATTAAGTCTGCAGTCTAGTTAATAATATTGTACCAACGTTGATTTCTCAGTTTTGACAAACATACCATGAGTACCTAAGACATTAATGTTAGAAAGAAGCTGCACTATCTTAGCGACTTTTTTTAAGCTAAAATTGTTCAAAAATTAAAAGCTTATGAAGAAAGAGGGTTGGCAGGAGGTGGAGGCTGCAGCAAACTGGGATCATGCCACTGCACTCCAAGCCTGGGTAACAGAGGGAGACGAAAGCAAGAAAGAGAGGAAGAAAAAGAACAGAGGAAGGAAGGAAAAGAGAAAAGAGAAGAAAAGAAAGAAGGAAGGAAAAGAAAAAAGGAAGGAAAGAACCAAGTTCACTACCCTTGTACTCTGAGATTAAAATTAAAAATCCAGTTTGTAAGCACCCTCACAGTTTACCAAGCACTTACCCATCCAGGATTTCACTTGACTCTCTTACAACCGCGAAGTAGGCATTTTTATTAAGCCCATTTTATGGATAAGAAAATGGAGTCTCAGAAAAGCAAAGAGACTTGCTCAGGTTGTCACTGCTCCCGGTAAGTATGCAGTAGGGCTTGCACGTGTGACTTCTAATTTCAAGCCCCATCCTAATTGCCTACAGCTTCTCTACCCTCTTATGCAGGAAATATCACAAATACGCAGCTCCCAGAGTCCCTGCTCCACCTGACCCCAGAACCACCACCCAAGACAGAAGCCAGCAGCTAGAGAGTGGAGAGAAGCTGCAGCTGCTACCCATGGGCTGGCATTGCCTCCCCCTGAGCCAGGGGCAGGCCACCTGACCCCAGAACCACCACCCAAGACAGAAGCCAGCAGCTAGAGAGTGGAGAGAAGCTGCAGCTGCTACCCATGGGCTGGCATTGCCTCCCCCTGAGCCAGGGGCAGGCCACCTGGACACACACCCTCCCATCCCCACCCCTCATGGTGGAAAAAGAGCAGTAATGATCCTTGCTTTGCAGCTGTGGAAGGGGAGGCTCAGAGGAACAGTCAGGCACCTGCAGAGGCAGGACCAAGGGCAGGCTCCCCACCTGTCAGCAGCCCTAAGACTCAGAGAGTCGGCTGGCAGGGAGGCACCTTCAAGATGGCACAACTTCAAGAGGTGTCATCTGCAGCCCCCTCACCCATCTCTACAGTCAAAGGGCAAGAGTGCCAGCATAGTGCCAGTCCACCTTTACCTACCACAGGAAGAGGGAGCTTAGCACCTGGGCTCCAGAGCCAGGCCACCTGGGTTTAAATCCTGGCTCTGCTGCTTCCTAGCAAGAGCATGGACTGCCTTGTGACTTGGTTTCCCCAGTTGTAAACCTAAGCCTATCAAGTTCATAGGATCGTTTGTGGAATAGAGCAGTTAGAACAGCATCAGTTGCATCTCATATGCCCATCCAAGTGTTAGTTCTTCAGACCTACTACTTCATGAAGTGTTTGGAAGATACCTACTGTGGGTACAACAGGAACTGGTAATCTAGCTGGAGAGTTTATTTATTTGTTTATTTTTTGAAAGGGAGTCTTCCTCTGCTGCTCAGGCTGGAGTGCAGTGGCACAATCTCAGCTCACTACAACCTCTGCCTCCTGGGTTCAAGTGATTCTCCTGCCTCAGCCTCCCGAGTAGCTGGGATCACAGGCATCTGCCATCACACCCCGCTAATTTATTGTAATTTTACTAGAGGTGGGGTTTCTCCACGTTGGCCAGATTGATCTCGAACTACTGACCTCAAGTGATCCACCCGCCTCGGTCTCTCAAAGTGCTGGGATTACAGGTGAGCCACCGTGCCCAGTGGATTTTTTTTTTTTTTTTTTTGAGACGGAGTTTCGCTCTCGTTACCCAGGCTGGAGTGCAATGGCGCGATCTCGGCTCACCGCAACCTCCGCCTCCTGGGTTCAGGCAATTCTCCTGCCTCAGCCTCCTGAGTAGCTGGGATTACAGGCACGCGCCACCATGCCCAGCTAATTTTTTGTATTTTTAATAGAGACGGGGTTTCACTATGTTGACCAGGATGGTCTTGATCTCTTGACTTCGTGATCCACCTGCCTCGGCCTCCCAAAGTTCTGAGATTACAGGCTTGAGCCACCGCGCCCGGCTGCCCGGTGGATTTTTTAAAACAGATGCGTGAAACCTGAAGTTACCACCCAGGACAAATTGTATAAAAGTCTAGTTGATGATTCAGAAAGAAATTGTTCCAGGAGTGTCCTGAGAGGGAGGATCAGAGCAGACTAGGATGACTGTGGATGCTGGGGAAGGCAGGGGTGGCCAGGCTGCTTGCAGGGCAGGAAAAAAGGGGAAGTGCCAAGAGCTGGGGCTTCGGACAGAGGAGAAGGGGACCCAGGCATAGATCTGAGGATGCATGTGATATCCAAAAAGAGTGAACAGAATTGCAAACAGAGGTTAAGGCGAGAGAGCGGAGGGCCTGTATGATGACCTTAGAATTGGCTTTTCAGACATGCAATAAATATTTATGGGGCACCTACTTTATGTCAGGCACTGTTCAGAGCCCTTGGGATACACAGAGAACAAAACAGCCGTGTGGATTTTACACTCTAGCTGGAGGAGACAGATAAACAGCAGTGCACATACTAGGAAAACACTCCACTCTGTGAGAAGGTAAGTGCTATGAGAACATTGTTTAGAAGCAGAACAAGGTAAGGGGAGCAGGGTATTTAGAATAAAGAGTAAAGCTGAGGCCGGGTACAGTGGCTCAAGCCTGTAATCCCAGCACTTTGGGAGGCCGAGGCGGGTGGATCACGAGGTCGAGAGATCGAGACCATCCTGGTCAACATGGTGCAACCCCGTCTCCACTAAAAATACAAAACATTAGCTGGGCATGGTGGCACGTGCCTGTAATCACAGCTACTCAGGAGGCTGAGGCAGGAGAATTGCCTGAACCCAGGAGGCAGAGGTTGCAGTGAGCCGAGATCGCGCCATTGCACTCCAGCCTGGGTAACAAGAGTGAAACTCTGTCTCAAAAAAAAAAAAAAAAAAAAAAAAGAGTAAAGCTGAGCTTCAGGAGTCTGATGAAAGGATGAAGAGATGAAGATAAACATTGCTTGTTTAGAATTGCTCCCTGCCCACCCCAACCCCCACAGATGAGGGAGGACCCTGAGAGCCATG
The DNA here is from genome assembly GCF_048565385.1 of Saimiri boliviensis. Taxonomy (NCBI): domain Eukaryota; kingdom Metazoa; phylum Chordata; class Mammalia; order Primates; family Cebidae; genus Saimiri; species Saimiri boliviensis. The sequence continues at coordinate 125,765,315 of NC_133455.1, forward strand.
ATTTGTTTTGCTGGGCCGGGAGAGGGGAAGTGGGCATACAAACTGGAAATGCCAAGCTTAGAGGTAAATTGGTCCACAGACACGTGCAGGGGACATCCACCGGGTGGGGGCTGGCTGAGGCTGGGCTGGGGGGCAGATGACAGCCACAGACTGCACGTTTGGCAAGAGCTATCCAGAGGGATTCTTAGAATGGTGCTCTCTGGCATGTGAGAGGGAACCCCTCATCCACCTAACTGTGAAACCTTCATAAAACCACACTTGATGTAGGCGGTTTCCAGGTTAAGTGTGTGTGTGCTTAATGTGAAGAAAAGAAGTTACGGGGCCGGGCGTGGTGGCTCACGCCTGTAATCCCAGTACTTTGGGAGGCTGAGGCAGGTGGATCACAAGGTCAGGAGTTCAAGACAAGCCTGGCCAAGGAGATGAAACCCCGTCTCTACTAAAAGTACAAATATTAGCAGGGGGTGGTGGTGGGCACCTGTAATCCCAGCTACTGGGGAGGCTGAGGCAGGGAATTGCTTGACCCGGGAGGCACAGGTTGCAGTGAGTCGAGATCATGCCACTGCACTCCAGCCTGGGCAACAGAGCAAGACTCCGAGACTCCATCCATCTCAAAAAAAAAAAAAAAAAAAAGAAAAAAAAGAAAGAAAAAGAAAAGAAGTTCCAGAGAGAGGAGGGCAGCCCACCCCCAAGGACACACGCGGCAAGACTCTGTGCGTTCAGTGTTGTGTGCATCCTGGGCAGGTGAACAGCAGAAAGGCAGGGGCAGAGGTAGAGCAGCTGTCTGGGCTGCAGACGAGCTTCGAGGACGCAGCCCCCATTGAGGGTGGCAGGGTATCAGGAGGAACAAAAGAGCAGGACCCAACCCTGGACTGAAACCAAAAGACCCGAGGTCTGATCTACGCTCAACCACTAAATCACTACATCCTGCCATAGCCCCGGTGCCTCATTCTTTCTTTTTTCTTTTTTTTTTTTTTTAATTTTTCTTTTACATTCATTTTGTTCATTTCTATTGCTATGATGGTGCCTCATTCTTTAAACTGTACAGCATGTGTGGTACCTCTCAGCGATGACTAAGAACAGCTAAGAAACAAGAATCACATTCTCTAAGCAGCCGTGAGGCTGGGGGAGGGAGGAGCCCCAGCTGATGGGAGGTATTGGTGCTGACTAATCAGAGACAGGGAGGGCTGAGGAGAAAGGAGCTGCGAGCCTAGGAAGCCCTAGGAGATGATGAACTCTGATCTTGCTGTTTACATTGAAGTTACTATATTTATGTCCTATTGCTTCTGTCACAACCACATATCTAGTGGCTTAAAGTAACAATATTTATTATTTCACAATTCTAGAGGTCAGAAGTCTAAAATGGGTGGGGCAGGGCTGTGTCGGATCCTTCTGGCAGCTGCAGGGGAGAATTCGTTTCTTCACCTTCTCCAGCTTCTAGAGGCTGTCCTTGTTCCATGACACACAGCCATGCGTCACCACGACCTCAGCTGCTGTCGTACCATCTCCTTCTCTGCCTTTGACACTTCCACCTGTGTGGAAGCGTCTTCTAACAATCCTTTGGATTCCTCTGGGCCCACTGGGATGGTCCAGGCTGATCTCCCCATCTCAAGATCCTGTAACTGATCACATCTTGCAAAATCTCTCATGCCATGGAAAGTGACACATTCGGTTTTGGGGATTGGGATGTGGGCTTATTTGGAGGGCCATTACAAGTGGAAACAGGCCAGGCGTGGTGGCTCAAGCCTGCAATCCCAGCACTTTGGGAGGCTGAGGAGGGTGGATCGCCTGAGGCCAGGAGTTCAAGATCAGCCTGGCCAACATGACGAAACACCATCTCTACTAAAAATATGAAAATTAGCTGGGTGTGGCAGCACATACCTACAATTCCAGCTGTTTGGGAGGCTGAGGCAGGAGAATCGCTTGAGCCCAGGGGGTAGAGGTTGCAGTGAGCCGAGATCGAGTAACTGCACTCCAGCCTGGGCAACAGAGCGAGACTTGGTCTCAAAAACAAACAAACAAACAAGCAAACAAAAAAACCCTGTAGGCTCTTGGATATCAGGACTTGTATATACAGAGCAATGTGTTAAACAGAGAAAACGGTGGGAGGCATAAAAGGGGATGAATGCTCCAGGAGAGAGCTGAGAGAGAAGTGCAGGGGCCTGAGAAGGCTCCACACCCAGCAGTCATTCTTATAGATGTTGGCAGAGAGCCTGCTGTGGGCCGGCAAGGGACTGGGAGATAGGGAGAGAAATTAATCAAGTGCAAATGCACCCTGGAGGAGCTCACCACCAAGAAGTGGACACACAGAGGAAGATGGTGATGACCACAGAGTCATCCATGAGAGACTCAAACAAGTTAACCCACGGAGAAAATGGCCGGCATGCTCTAGGAAGGCTTCATGAGGTGGTGCATTTGAACTTAGCAAGAGGAACAGGAGAGAAGCTTCTCGAAGTGAAGGAGGGAATCAAGATGGCCACTGGTGTGGTGGCTGGAAGGGCCTTAGTGGCCTGTGAGAGCAGCGGTCCTGCCTGTTGCCTTACAAAGTCACTGCCCACAGCTGGAGGGACCTGGGGCGTGGGTGTGATGGCTCCTGAGCGCACCTGGCCTCTGCGTGTTCAAATATGACCACCAGGGGGCGCACAGGAAGGAAAGTGGACCCTGAGCCTGAGCTGGGGTTTCTTTCCCAGAAACAGGATCCCCTGAGGGAGGGGAGGAAAAGTTTTCCCACTCCAGCGCCACAAAGCCTGGAAGGCTGGGCTGCTTCCATGTGATTTCTGACTCAGGGGCTTACCCAGATTTTCCTCTTCCAGTTAAGGCAAAACATCATTTTTCCATCGCTCCCTTTCCTGCTTGCCTGTAGCACCAACTGCCTGTAACAAACACATGTTGGCCCAGAGGTTTATTGCGCCATAAAATATCAGGAGGAATGAAAGACACCTCCTGACCCAAAATGCTGTGAACCAAAAAGTATCTGAGACAGGTCTCAATCGATTTAGAAAGTTGATTTTGCCAATGTTACAGACATGCACCCAGCAGGCAGATCTGTGCCTTCTGCAAAGATGATTTTGAGGGCTCCAATATTTATTTATTTATTTATTTATTTATATTTATTTATTTTTTTTTTTTTGAGGCGGAGTTTCACTCTTGTTACCCAGGCTGGAGTGCAATGGCGCGATCTCGGCTCACCGCAACCTCCGCTTCCTGGATTCAGGCAATTCTCCTGCCTCAGCCTCCTGAGTAGCTGGGATTACAGGCACGCGCCACCATGCCCAGCTAATTTTTTTTTTTATTTTTAGTAGAGACAGGGTTTCACCATGTTGACCAGGATGGTCTCGATCTCTTGACCTCGTGATCCACCCGCCTCGGCCTCCCAAAGTGCTGGGATTACAGGCTTGAGCCACCACGCCCGGCCGGGCTCCAATATTTAAAAGGCGGCTGTTGGGGAAAGAGGAAGAAATTATTTCTCATCCAGTTAAGAAATTAGGTAAGAGACAAATGGTTGCATTCTTTCGAGTCTCTGATCATCCTCTCACTGAATGCACAAGTTACATGGCAGAGGAGGGTAGAGAAATGGTCGCTTATGCCTTGTCTAGCTCAGTGGATCTGCATTTTTACATTGGAGGAAGCAATCAGATATGCATTTGTCTCAGGTGAGCGGAGGGATGACTCAGAGTTCTGTCCTTTTAGTATCTGTGAAGATAAGCTATCCGTTTACGTTGGCCGGGTGAAATTCAACAGAACTGTTTTAGGACAAATACCATAGGGCCCACAAAGAACTTCCTAGTGGGCAAATTGTGAGGGAAGTGCATAGCTTTTTATTATTATTATTATTATTTGAGACAGAGTCTCGCTCTGTTGCTCAGGCTGGAGTGCAGGGGTGTGAACTCGGCTCCCTGCAATCTCCACCTCCCAGGTTCAAGCAATTCTCCTGCCTCAGTCTCCCGAGTAGTTGTGACTACAGGCATGTGCCACCACGTCTGGCTGATTTTAGTAGAGACCGGGTTTCACCATGTTAGCCAGGATGGTCTCAATCTCCTGACCTCATGATCCGCCCACCTCGGCCTCCCAAAGTGCTGGGATTAAACGTGTGAGCCACCACGCCCAGCCCATTCATAGCGTTTCCCCCCACCCCAACTAGAATAACCAGTTTAAATGTTGTGTGTGTGTGTGTGTGTGTGTGTGTGTGTGTGTGTGTGTGTTTGAGACGGAGTCTTGCTCTGTTGCCAGGCTGGAGCACAGTGGCACAGTTTCAGCTCACTGCAACCTCCGCCTCCCGCGTTCTCCTGCCTCAGCCTCCCGAGTGGCTGGGACTACAGGTGTGTGCCACCACATCTGGTTAATTTTTTGCATTTTTAGTAGAGACGAGGTTTCACCGTGTTAGCCAGGATGGTCTTGATCTCCTGACCTCATGATCCTCCCACCTCTGCCTCCCAAACTGCTAGGATTACAGGTGGGAGCCACCACACCCAGCCCATTTATAGTCTTCTTTTTTTTTTTTTTTTTTTTTTTTTTTTCCCTCTCTCTAAATAGATAACCAGTTTAAACGTTTTTTAAAAAATCTTGGTAGCTATCTTATTTAGGAATAAAATGGGAGGCAAGTTTACCTGTGGCAGTTCCCAACTTGATTTCTCCCTTTGGCTTAGTGATTTTGGAGTCCTGAGATTTATTTTCCTTTCACAACACTCTTGTACAGGTGAGGAGACCGATGCCCAGAGAGGAGGCTGCCTGCCTAATATAGACCAAAGGGTCAGGGCCAAGAGTAGAACTAGACCCCCTCACTTCAGATCCAATGCTCTTATTGCATAATAAAGACGCCTTGATTATATGAATGTAGCACTAAACTATAGGCTGCCCCCAATTCTTTCTTCATTGTAAATGATAATAGGAATAGGAGCAACAGCATTTCTGCAGCGCTACTGTGGCAGGCAGGTTCTAACGTCTCACTGTGGATTACCTGTTTCAACACTCAGTTTACTCTAAGAAGTCATTTCTGGACCGGGCGCGGTGGCTCATGCCTGTAATTCCAGCACTTTAGGAGGCCGAGGCAGGTGGATCACGAGGTCAGGAGTTCAAGACCAGCCTGGCCAAGATGGTGAAACCCTGTCTCTACTAAAAATACAAAAAATTAGTCCTGCGTGGTGGCATGCGCCTGTAATCCCAGCTACTTTGGGAGGTAGAGTCGGAGAACTGCTTAAACCTGGGAAGCAGAGGTTGCAATGAGCTGAGGTCACACCACTGTACTCCAGCCTGGGCAACAGAGCGAGACCCCATCTCAAAAAAAAAAAAAAAAGGTAAGTCATTTCTATTATAAACTTAAATATTTACGGAACTCCTCCCACCAGTCTTTGTTAACTTGGGAAAAGGGAGAGATGGGCTAAAACATTTATTTCCCTAAGACCTGTTCTCCCAACACAGATGGATGCAGGCCCAAAGCAGCACAAAGAAACATTGTCTGGTTTTTGGCCTACTTCCCACCCCCTGCCCTCCAGCGGGCTTCACACTCCTGCCCTGTGCTGGAATCATCCTGGACACCGGTTAGGATGTGTAAAGTCCGGCATCACTAGAATTCCTCTGCTTGCCCTCCTTGGCAGTAGGCTCCATTGAGTCCCTGCTTCTCCTTCCTCGTCCTCCTTCCACCCCATCTACCACTATCGGTACCTTCCCCAGTGCAGCCAGCTGCCTGCAGCTTCCTGCTTCTAAGTCTTTGCATACATAGTTCCCTCTGCTTCGAATTGCCTGCTCCGCCTTGCCTACTGACCCACCTTCCCAAGTCAAGTCAGTGGCTGCAATGTCCCCTGCTCTGGGGAGCCTTCCAGACTCAGATTGACTTGGGGATGTGCCCTGTGCCCCTACTTGTTCCTAGCTTCTGCTACTCTGCCTCTGATCTCTCCTTCCCCTCCCCACCCTGACCCCTCAGGGGGTTTTGCCCTGCCCTCTCCAGCCTTTATCCCAATGCCCCACTTTCATTCACTTCTCTCACCTGTGCTACTCCACAGCCTGCTAGCAGATTTGCACCTGGTCCTCAGCTCAACCTTCATCTCCCACTGCTTCCCTCATATCAGCCAACTGCATCTCCCCAAATACAACATCTCCAGGTTCCATGCAATCCCCTAAAGCACTGAGTCAAGGACTGGAGATAATGGTCCTTGTCCTCAAGGGGCTTCCTACCTGCCCCTCCAGCCTTCCCCCACCTAACTGCCTAAAACACAGGCAGAGAACCTCAGAAAAAAACAGCAGATCCAACCATTCCCCTGCTTCGACCCTTCAGTGGCCCCTAATGCTCAGAGTTCAAAGTTCAGGAGCGCAAGGCTCTTCCTCACCCCGGACAAACCTCTCCATGACTCCAAGCTCCAGCCCAGAGCCCGGGCAGCCCCTGCCTCAGCCTTTGCCCAGGATTCTCCCTTGGCAGCAACTTTCCCTGTGGTTCTGCAGCATCACTTCCCAGTCTGGGTCTGAGACCCCTCCTTAGTCACTTGGCCCCCAAGCCTCTCTCTGTAACTCCACCTATCATCCACCACCCATTGTCTGGCTGCCTGTCTCCTCCTGCACCGGACCCTGAGCAGAAACAAGGAATAATCCATTTTTTTTTTTTTCCAGCTCCTACCCCTAATGAAATACCCTAATAGATACTGAAAAATGTTTTTGAATCAATGAGACAGCTCTATGATAATAAACAGGGTAATAACAGCAACAATGTGCTAACAGTGGCTGTTTCTGGTGAGAATTTTCAGTGCTGTGCCTTTTAATTCTTGGTATTTCTGCTGTTTCTGTAAGGACTGCATTTGCTTTTGTAATAATCAAGGACACTAAAGGAAACTTCATTTTGAGGCCGGGCGTGGTGGCTAACGCCTGTAATCCAAGCACTTTGGAGGCCAAGGCGGGCGGATCACCTGAGGTCGGGAGTTCAAGACCAGCCTGACCAACACGGTGAAACCCCGTCTAAAAAAAAAAAAAAAAAAAAAGGGAACTTCATTTTGAAAAAAATACAAAGGGATTCTGGGACTTCAGAAGAAGGAGACTCTCCTCGTCCAGTCCAGAGAATCAGGAAAGGAGTGTTGAAAGACCCACAGAATTTCTACAAGTGCCGCGGGGAGAGCCAGCCAGCCAGCGCGCGCAGAGCTGGGCACTGTGACCGCGGGGTAGGAGCGGGGCTCCGGGTGCGGCAGAAGTCAGATGAGTGCGCTGTACAGGGCCTTGAAGGCAGGAAGAGGAATTTCGACCTAGGTCCTTGAATCTGGAGAGGTACAGAAAGTTTTTGAGCTGAGGAGAAAGGCTCCGAACTCGGCGTCTGGAGCAGTCCAAGGCAGCAGCAAGTCCAAAGACGCAGGAGGGAGGGTGGGGCGGAGAAGCAGAGAACAGCAGCCGGCGACAAACCCTCTGGGGCCACTGACCCTCAAATTAAGGAAGCGCTTGGGGACTGCCCAGCCCTCAGCCCTGTTGTTATTCGGTGATAGGTACTTGCTAATTACTTCCATCCGTCTACCCACCCAGACAGCGCGCTTCTAATTCCTCCTACCCCACGTGCTGTGCCCAGTGAAAAGTATGGCCAGCGAGCGAAGATTTGCAAGGAGACAGCCGGGGGCGAAATTAGGCCAGGCGGCTTCCCTCTAATCCTGGCAAAGCAGAAGGGCCCCTCATTCTGGCAGCCGGCCTCGGGCAAGGGGCCTTTAGCCCAGACGACCCGGGGAGAGTCTCCCAAAGCAAAGCGCCGGGCCGGGCGCCCAGACCAAACGCTGGGGAACCGGAAGGGCGAGGCCTCCACAAAAGTCCCCGGTGAAAGTGGCAGGGAGTGGCGGCTGGAAAGACCAAGGCGGCTGGAAAGAGGAGGGGATGGCGGGTGGTGGGGAGGGCGACTCGGCGGGGCTGTGCGGGAGCGAGGCTGGGAAACACGGAGACGGTCCGGCTCCGCGGGGCGGGTGGGGCCGGGGCGCGCGGGACCTGGGCGGGGGCGGGGGCGGGGTGCGGCCGGGGCGTGGCCGGGGGGCGGGGGGCGTGGCCGGCGGGGGGTGTGGGGGCGGCTTTTCCCGGCACATGCGCACCGCAGCGGCTCGGGCGTCCTAAGGAGTGGCACTTTTTAAAAGTGCAGCCAAGGCCAGCCCGCAGCCGCCTGCATCTCTGTCCTGCGCCGGGTCCCGCCCGTTCCAGCTGCGCGCGCCACCCAGTCCCGCACCCGTTCGGCCCAGCCCAGGCTAGCCCTCACCATGCCGGTCAAAGGAGGCACCAAGTGCATCAAATACCTGCTCTTCGGATTTAACTTCATCTTCTGGGTAAGTGAGCGCGACTGCCGCGCGCCCCTCTCCGGGGCCACCTGTTCGCGGGCCCCGGACACTGGCCGCGGGTGCCTGCAGCTGGCACTGCCCGCACCGGGCAGGCTCCGGGCGGGAAGAGAGAGGGCCCTGCGGCTCCCAGGTGGCTCCACGGCCGGGTCCGGAGCCGGGCGGGACGGGCGCATTCGGGTGGAGGCTCATCACCGCCCAGCGGGAGTGGGATCCCGACCCTCCTGAGTAGGGGCGTGCGGGCGGGTCCTGAGCCCTTTATCGCTCGCCTAGGATTTGAGCCGGGCTGTGTGTCTCCTCCCAGCCCAAGCCTCTCTGACTGCCAGAGGTGAAGGCAGGGAGAAGCGGGGCACCCCTCTTTGGGCCAAGGAGGATGTGGCGGGCAGTGCGTCTCGTGGCCGGGTGGGGTCTCCCAGGTGGTAGGGGGCGCGAGGAAGGGAGGGTGCGGGCGAGGAGAGAGCTCAGCCAAGAGCTGCTCTCACTTTTACACAGGAGCGTAAGGGGTGCCCCGGCGGCGGGTCCGGCCCCTGGACCCAGTCCCTGAGTCAGAGTCAGGGGCCCCTCCGCCCTTGAGGAGGAACCTCGCAGGCCCCCGCGCCCTCAGAAGGATTCTGAGCCTCCGTGAGAGCGCCACGCTCCCTAGAAGCTACCTGAAAGACTAGCTTGTCTTGATTTCTTTCAAAGGCGATAAGTATCTTCACTGGAGAGAACTCTGAGAGTTGGGGAGAGGACGGGCAGATGCCTATCTGCGCCTCTAGTGGGATGAGTCCTGTGTGTGCATTTCCGGGAGAGATCAGGTGCCAGCCGGCTGCCGGCCTGGGAGGGCCTCAGCCTCGTCCCCTCCCCTCCCCTCCCCTCCCCTTCCAGCCAGCCCACCCAAGGCCAGGCAGGGCGCAGAGCGGACGTTCATCTCGAGAGGCCAGCGGGGCCAGGAGCTCCAGGGACACCCGCGGCATGCCACTTAGTGTTTACAAATGGGAAGACAGAGGCGACAGAAGCAAGGAATAGGAAACCTTTGTGTCCTTGTTTCTGTAGCCACATTGCCTGCACACACGTGACAATATTTGCCTCTCTGCAGGCAGGAAAGCGTATAGAGAGGTAGTCTGTGCCACTCTCAGGATAGATGGATGTAGAAACAGGTGCATGCCACCAGAGCCTTGTAACAAAAAAGTGCACTTGGCCAGGCACAGTGGCTCATGCCTGTAATCTCAGCACTTTGAGGGGCTGAGGCAGGAGGACTACTTTCATCCAGGGTTCAAGACCAGCCTGGGTAACATAGTGAGACCCACCCCCCCACCATCTCTACAAAAAATCAAAAATTAGCTGGGCATGTTGACACACATCTGTGGTCCCAGCTACTCAAAAGGCTGAGATGAGAGGATCCTTTGAGCCTGGGAGGTCAAGGCTGCCGTAAGTCATGATTGCACCACTATACTTAGCCTGAGTGACAGAGTGAGCCCTGTCTCAAAAAAAAAAAAAAAAAGAAAGGGCACTTATTCCCCCTGGAGCTGGTCACTCAGGTACCCACAGCCTCCTTAGGCAAATGTCCTAAGATTTACTCCTCCCCAGAGCTGAAGGGGTGGTTGAACTTGCCAAGACTGGCCAGCCCTGGTGCATCAGTCCCCATACCCAACCATACCCTAGTGAGGATGGCACACAGGTGTGCTCCAAACCTTGACTTGCTTTAAAGAGACCCTGCTTGCAGTGGGCACCCCTCCTGTGCTGCCACCCACCCCAGCAGCCAGCCAGCTGCCAGGCTTAGCTTCTTCCTCTCGCCAATCCCTGGTAGCAGAGAACTATGAGGGAAGGCAGCTGGCCTCACCCACCCCTGACCTTTGGGAGTTTTCCTCTCCCCTCCCTGGTACGGTCTCTCCTGCCGGTGTGTTGATTAGTCCTCAGCTGTGTACCTAGACTGCATGGAGGTTTGGGACCGTAGGGAAACACAGACTGCCACAGTGTGCCTCCCTCCCCCCATCTGCCCCATGGCTTACACAGGAAGCTGAGGCAAGGCTCCTAGGGCCACCTGGTATCTGCTCTGTCTGTGGCCTGCTGGCCTGCAATCTGTCCATACTGTCCCCAGCCTGCCACCCTACTTGTATTCAGAACCCCCCACCCCCAGCCCTGGCGTAGGTACAGTTCATGAGCTATGGAGTCTGAAACAGAAATCACTCACACTGGAAATGTTTGGAATGACTTTTGGCGATCGCGCAGTCCAGCCCTCTTATTCATAGTGAGGCAGCAGAGGAAGAGAGACTGGGTGATTTAACCCGGATCACAGAGACAGAGCCAGCAGTACAACCCCTGGGCCCCTTACTTTACTTCTGTCCTCTTCCATCTTCATCAGAGGCAGGAAGGTGGGCAGTAGCCATGTTTTTCTGAATTATTGTTCATTTGTCCTGTATCTGGGACCCAATGGAGGTGAAGCCCTCATCCCCTAGGAAATGAGGTAATGAAAAGCTGTGGTCAGTCCACTTCTGCAGTCTTAGTCTTCAGAGTTCTTTCTTGTTCTAGTCCCATGATGTAGTCAAGAGCAGGAAGCGCTGTCCCTGTGCTGATGATCAGGAAACTGCTCTCCAGAGAGGTTAGGTGACTTTTCCAAAGTGATGGGGCGGGGTGGTCTCAGAAGTGGGTTACCTTACCCAACTGGATTTGGCTGCCGAGTGGGAATGGGAGAAGGGTGGGATGAAGCACCCCAACTCTCTTAAGGGAGGCTGTGACCCAAGGGAACTGCTTGGTGATTATGTTGTCACCACATCCGTTTCTCCTTGAAACCAGGCATTTATAAACTTGGCATTTGAAACCTGATGTGGGCCTTGAAAAGCAGGAATTGTGAGGCCAGGGCCCACCACCTCACACGGAGGATGCCGAGAGGTGGTGTCCAGCCAGGATCCGGAGAGAGGCCAGACTCAGTGGAGTAGGATGTTCTGGGGGGCTGTGCTGCTTCCCTGGCCTGATGGCATCCCTGTGGGTCACTCCCTGACAGCCAAGCCTGCACAGCCTGCCCACCCCAGGTCAGGCGTCTGACGGCCACAGCCAAACCAGCTAATCAGTCCGTTCTTCCACCGCCTCCAGAACCAGCCCTCCTAGCTCTATTTTGGTTGTTTCTACATTTGCTTCAGACCTCCCTGCCCACCCGCCCACCCCCCATAAAACAGTTGAGAGGGAAAACATCTTACTGATGTCCACATGGTAGACAACACAAGTATTTCTCCCGCTGAAAGCGGGGAGCCGGGGTTAGGCCCAGTCCAGGCATATGTCTTCTCCATTCTATTCCCCTGAATCGGACACCTGGATGTCTGCCCTCTTTCTGGTCAGACAAGGGAAAGAACTCCTTAGGGCAAAAGAAAGAAAGGGTTGGCTATTCTGAGAGAGCCCAGTCCCCCCTCCCCACCTCCCTGAGCCTCTTTGCTCACTGGCTCTCTCATCTCTTGATCCCTGATGGAAATAGCAGTGTGGGTCGGGGAGGTCTCTCCCAAGAAACAGTATCTCCTGGACCTAGGAGAAGTGGTGTGAAACACAGAGGCCTCAACTGGGAATTCAGAGACCTGGGTGTGAGCCCAGTTCTGTCTTCTTTTTTTCAAACTCACTTTGAAACCTTGGGCTGGTCACTTCTGTGCTGTAAACCGCAGTTTCCTCATCTGTAAAACAATGACTTGGAACAAATGTTCTCAAAAGTTCCTTTCAAGCTCCGTCTATGAAGCCAACACCCCTACACACACCACCCACAGCATAGGACTTTCCTACACAACCCAAAATCGGAGCCAGTATTGGGTACAAGGTACACTGGGTTGGTGATGGTTCCCCTAAAAGCCCAGACTTCACCACTGTGCAATATATCCATGTAACAAAACTACATTTATACTCCCTAAGTCTATAAATAATAATAGTAAACAAAATACAAGTCAGGAATTGGAAATGGGAGATGGATACGAGGCTTTTCTTCACCTTTACCTCTGGAGCAAGAGCTTGGCTGGTGTGTCTCTTTCCTGCGACCTCTCGGTTCCCTCTCCTCACCCCGGGTGCTGTCTCTCTGTTAGGAGGTTCTGTGTTCATTGCCCGTATAGCTGAGTACTTAGCCTAGTGATCAAAGCACCAGCTCTGGGTTCTGTGTCCCATCACCAGACGGGCCTGGGGCCTACCCCACAGGGTTGCTGTGAGAGTTAAATGGGGAGTGTGTGTGGTGCACTTAGCATAGTAGATAGCACTAGATGCATCTTCCAATGGCAGCTATTGCTATTCACTAGTGGAGAGTAGATTGGGGCCCTGGGGAGGGTGGGAACAGTTCTGTAAGAAGTGTGGAAGTCTGGCCGGGCGCAGTGGCTCAAGCCTGTAATCCCAGCACTTTGGGAGGCTGAGGCGGGTGGATCACGAGGTCAAGAGATCGAGACCATCCTGGTCAACATGGTGAAACCCCGTCTCTACTAAAAATACAAAAAATGAGCTGGGCATGGTGGCGCGTGCCTGTAATCCCAGCTACTCAGGAGGCTGAGGCAGGAGAATTGCCTGAACCCAGGAGGCGGAGGTTGCGGTGAGCCGAGATCGCACCATTGCACTCCAGCCTGGGTAACAGGAGCGAAACTCCGTCTCAAAAAAAAAAAAAAAAAAAAAAAAGAAGCGTGGAAGTCTAAACCGCAGGTGTGGCCAGGAGGATACTCCCAATCCACACACCTGCCTCCTGGCCTCTTCCTGTAGCAGTGCCAACTTTGTTCTGTGCGTCAAAACCCTGCGTCCATTTCATGGGTTGCTACCACTCATCTGACTGCGGGGAGGTCCAGCTCTGAAAAGAAAATCGCATGTCAGAGAAACCCTAAGAATCAGGATTCTGGATCTGGGCAGGGTGTGGACAAGTTGGGTGGCAGCAGCAAAAGCCCCTCCCCATGGCTCCCCTTTTCAAACCTCAGAAGCAAGTTGCTGGGCCATCGCATAAAAGGGCTCCTACCTCCAGCTCCCAGACAGCCTGCACTGGGGTAAAGCTGGCAGGCCTGGGGAGAGGTGAGCTGGGGCCAGGTATCTGCATCCTTTGCCCAGAATCTTGATGGTTTCTTCCCAACACCCACAATGGTACAAACAACAAAGACACAATCTTTTTTTTTTTGTGAGGATTCCTCTGCGCGCGCGTGCACACACACACACACACACACACACACACACACTCTCTCTCTCTCTCTCTCTCTCTCTCTCTCTCTCTCAAACTCACGTTCTCTACCCCTTTCTTTTCAGTGTGGCCACAGCACCTTCCAGACTCTGCTCTATTGTGCTGTGAGGAAGCAGTTACTGGCTCCGGCTTGAATTTGGGAGTGCTTTGATAAGCAGCCCTCTTTAGGGCCTCGCCGGCACTGACTCTAGATGAGCCTATTGGGCTCACAAATCGTCCTTCTCCCCCCTTCCCCCGGGAGGAGTGTTGGGTGGGAATCTCCCCCTTAGACACATGGCTTCCGTCCCGTGTTTGTTTTGTCTGGTTTTTTTCCCCCCCTGTTCTGTTCATTTTATAAGGAGGTGTAACTTTTGGACTTGGTTACAGGGTTGGGTTTGGAACTTAATAATACCTTGGATTTACAAAAGCGCTTTTTCTTCTGAAGAACACAGACCTTGGCGGTTCTTGCCGGGGTGTGGTGCTCACCTGGGTAAGCCTGGCTGTGAGGGTAGGGGGCCTGAGGTCACCCCAACCACCGCTTCTGTGGTCCTACTGGAAGCATATTCTAGGCGACCTGTGTGGAGCTAGGGAAAGGAGAGTGGCGAAGTTGGAGGAAGCTCCATGTTTACGTTCTGTGTTCCTCCCTCCCCCGGGATGGGGTCAGCGGGACTTTATTTGGATCCATCACAGATCTTTTCAACCAAAAAAGCCTCGCAGAAACAGGCTTGACCCTGTACATACAGAAGGGCAATGACTTCAATAAGAGTCTGAAAATCTGGGGGAGAGCCCGTCAGACCCATGCCCTCCGAGAGCAGGAAAAATCCTTTGCAACTAGGACGGAAATTCAGAAGACAAAAAAAAGTGCGGGGTGGGGGGGTGGAGGCGGGGGGAGATGGTGCTCACTCTGTTACCTCTGTGCGGTGGTACAATCATGGCTCACTGCAGCCTCAACCTCCCAGACTCAGGTGATCCTCCCACCTCAGCCTCCTGAGTAGCTGGGACTACAGGCATGTACTACACCCAGCTAATTTTTAAATTGTTTTATAGAGGCAGGAGCTCACTATGTTGCCCAGGCTGGTCTCAAGCTCCTAGGCTCAAGCGATCCACCCACCTTGGCATCCCAAAATGCTGGAATTACAGGAGTGAGCTACCTCGCCTGGACTACGTTTCTTAGATTTATGTTTTAAGGCTTGACTGTAGATTACTTGCCTATTTTATTCCATGGAAAAAGTCATGCTTGTCCAGGGACATTTCTTGTTTTCCATCAAGTGATGGCGCACAGCTGTAGAAAGCAACATCCTGTCCCCAGATGAGATAATTTCACAATAATTACATCTATCCAGTAATTTCCTTCCCTCCAGCTCCCCCCCACCAAAAAAAATACTTAGCTGTGGATAGTTTTTAAGTACTATATGCTGTCATCCTAGACTATTACATCTTAACCTTTTTAGGGAATTCCTTAGATTCAGTAGGACCTGCCTCCAGAACAATGTTATGTCTGTTTCTGGAGACCCATGGACATATTTTCATTTTCTTTTATTTTTTTCCTCTGTTGCCCAGTCTGGAGTACAGTGGCACCATCCTAGCTCATTGCAGCCTCAGACTCCTGGGCCTACACAGTCCTGGCTTCAGCCTCTCAAGTGACTGGGACTACAGCACACACCACTATACCCGGCTAATATTTTGTAGAGAGTGGGTCTGTGTTGCCCAAGCTGGTCTTGAACTCCTGGGCTCAAGCAATCCTCCAGCCTCAGACTCCCAAAGCCCTGGGATCATAAATGTGAGCCACCACGCCCAGCCTGACCTCACGCTGTAAACGCCCCATATTGGTTTTCCTCTATCAGTTTCCAGACAAATCCTGCTCTGTCCCCAGTCCCATATTTCTGCCATAAGAGGCAGGTTGCCTCACTGTTCCATGGGGGCTGCCTGGGGGCATAACAGGGGACTTTATGAAACACATTGGAAACCCTGAACTCTCTAGTGATCAAGTACAGCCCAGATGGGACAGCTGGCCTCTCACCCGTCCCTCTCACCTTAATCATTGCCCAAGGAGCGTTTTTGACTCTCGGTTAATTTAATGAGTGCTCTGTATTTCTAGTCCACAGGAAAAATGCAACTTTATGATCTTCCAGCCAGGTTGGGCCTCTTGGCTTAGCTTTTCCCAGAGGTTGGGTGCTTCGTCTTTGTTCAGGAAGAGTGGAAGTCTGTCTCTCTTCTCCTTGCCTCCAAATGCAGACGGGAAGGCTGGGCCCTGCCTTCTTGTCCTCTGAGGACTTTCAGAAAGGAGAAATTCTCAGGAGGGATTGTTTGGGGATCTGGACTCCTGAGGAGTGGAGAAGCAGCCCGGCTTGGAGAGGCCCCAGATTCACGTGATTCCAGAGGAGGTCCCTGGTAGAGAAGTCTGGGGAGTACTGACTTGGAGAAGAATCAGAAACTTGGGTCTTCAGGGCCCTTCCTGTCCAATCCTCATGCCAGGCATTGTGCCCAGGGGAAGGAATGGTGGCTCTTGTGAGCTCTGTTAGAAAAGTAACCCTTCAAAGCTCACCAGTGCACATCCAAGGTTCCAGTGAACAGCTCTGGGCAGGCTAAGCAGCTGGTGGCTCCTGCCAAGCCCCCGCCTCCAAACCGAGCTTCACAGCTTCGGGCTCCAGTCCCTGGCTGACACTCCCAGTCTGAGCTGCGTGTTGTTATCCAAGTGCAGAAACAACGCAACGCAAGGGTCATAGGAGAAAATCCTTGACCGAAGCTGAAAATACCATAAAGTTCATCAGGCAGTTTTATTTGTTATGAATTTATTAATTCAAAACCTACTTCTAGGATTTTAGTTTAATCTCCTTTACATCTACATTAATTAAGTCTATAGTATGATAATACAGTGTACTGATTTATTAAAACTCTAAATGAAAAGATCATCAAAATCATACTATTTGTGAACTCATCGTTGCTTTTTTTTATCTCCCCCCCCCCCCCCCCGCCCCCACGAGGAGTCTTACTCTGTCAGTTACCCAGGCCAGAGCGAAGTGACATAATCTCGGCTCATAAAACCTCCACCTCCCAGGTTCAAGTAATTCTCCTGCCTCAGTCTCCTGAGTAGCTGGGGCTACAGGCATGCACCACCACACCTGGCTAATTTTTGTATTTTTAGTAGAGATTGGGTTTCATCATGTTGGCCAGGCTGATCTCGAACTCCTGACCTCAGGTGTTCTGCCTGCGTTGGCCTCCCAAAGTGCTGGGATTATAGGTGTGAGCCACCACGCCCGGCCTCATCATAGCTTTTCAAGTCAATAAAAGTCTGGTGTTTGAATCCACGTCATGTCTTCCCTTCTCGGTGGGCAGTTGCAGTGTACAGTGTACATGCACACCTCGGATTCGTGCCCAACGCCACTGGATGTCTTCTGGGTGGGGAGTCATCCATACCTCCTTCAGCAGCCCCATTCCTAGAGACAGGAGGCCCTTCCCACTGAGACATTCCTCCTGCTCCCTGTGGGACAATGTAAACACCTTTCTTGCAATGTGTGGCTGTGGAATTAAATCTATTACTGTTAAGCTCAGATGCTGTAAAGCTGCCTATCTACAAGCCTGGGAAAGTCTCTTCTTACTCTCCTGTCCTCCACTCCAGTCAAATTGTAGCCCTGGCTTCCTAAGGCACACGACCCTTTAGAGACACCGACTCCTCATTTCTTTTTTTATATTTTTTATTTTTTGAGACTGAATCTTGCTCTGCACCCAGGCTGGAGTGCAGTGACACAATCTTGGCTCACTGTAACCTCCACCTCTCTGGTTCAAGCAATTCTCATGCCTCAGCCTCCCAAGTAGCTGGGATTACAGGCATGCACCACCACGCCCGGCTAATTTTTGTGTTTTTAGTAGAGATGGGTTTTCGCCATGTTGACCAGGCTGGTCTCGAACTCCTGACCTCAGGCAATCTGCCCACCTCAGCCTTCCAAACTGATGGGATTACAGGCATGAGCCACCATGCCCAGCCAGGACTGCTCATTTCAAATCGAAATTAGATTCTCTTCCAGGCTGAGGAGGGACACTTAGGCCTTCTTTGTCATGGGAAGCTGGCACTGTCGGACCCTGGGATATGTCTTGAGAGCTCGTGCTCAGGGATATAACACAGAGGCCTGCACTTAGGCCATCTTGTTCCTTCTGCCCTTTGCTGGCAGGATGGTGCTGGGGAAGGGTAAGAGTCTCCGGTTTCCACTCTGGAGCTGGAAGGACCATGGCCGCTGGACGGGCTGTGGTCCTGTCTGTGGACACAATGCCAATGGCAGCTGCAGCAGTGCAGCCAGGGGGAGAGGAGGGCATGCGAGTTGCCCTGGAGAGTCCTTTCCCAGAGCACCGCCTCTGTCCATGCTGACTCTCCGGCCAGTGGAGCCAAAGATGTGGCTGAAGCTCTCAGGCCAAAGGCCAGGGAGAGGAAGCACCAGCTGTTTTTAGACTCTGTTCATGGAGCACCCCCCACTTCCCGAGCAAGACCAGGTGTAGGTGGCATCTCCAACCCAGGTGGTCACTGCAGGTGCCTTGCTGTTGGGGAGGAAGAGGCGGGCATCTGTAAGCTGCCTTCCTTCCTGTGCAGATGGGCTCCCTTGGGGCCTTTAAAAGATAGAAAACGCCACTTTTGAAACGGGATTAGATATGAACAGGAGGGAGAACAGGCAAAAGGGAAAGAATGCTGGCTTCAGAATAGAAGCAATAGATCAAAAACACAAACAGCTTAACGAAATAATCGAGGATCTGGGTTCTGCAGTCGGACCATTCTGGGTTCAAGTTCTAACTCTGCCCCTTACTTGCCGTGTGATAATTGAGCAACTTAACTTTTGTGCCCCAGTTTTCTCATCTAAAAAACAGAAGATAATATTACCTATCTGGTAGGCCTACTGTGAAAATTAAAATAGTTCCAGGGAAGTGCTTAGGATGTGGAACATGGACAGCAAATGTGTGAGTGCTTGCTGCCAATAATTAGGTGACCTAATATGGAGAAGGAGCTTCTGGCAGAAGGGTAGGGCAGGTGATCGATTAGACAGGAGTTTGGGCACCTTGGCCTCCCTTGCTGGTTTGGGGCTTGAAAGATCCTATGTTGGAGGAGGAGGGCCATTCCTGGAAGTGCTTTTGGCCGACCCTGCCACTTCGGCCACCACGTGGCATTGCTTGAAACTGTCAAGGAAGGTGCATCTTCCACCACGCAGGGCCACGCACACACGTGGTAGCCAGCTCCGCAGATGGAATTGAGAGCAAGCTGCTGCAAGGGCTAGAGTGTGTGCAGTCATCGCCAGACAGCTCGGTGAGGCACACGCAATGGAAAACAAATGGGTGGTATTCTGGAATTTAAAGCAAAACATCCAAAACAATCCCCCACATCAGATGATTTTGGTTAAGATCAGAATGCCTGCTTTCAGCGGAAAAGGGATTTATGAGCTGGCTGGCGTATGCTATGTGTCTGGCAAGCAGGCAGTGGAAACTTGAAATGGGATTTCTTGTTTAGAAAGAGGTTACCTTGGGCCGGGGCCTCCCTCCCAATCAGCCCCAACATTGTAAGGCCAGCACACTTCACTGAAGCTTTTCTCCTCTCCACGGCAGAAGAAGGGCTCCAGGTTTTTAAATGATGCTGACTGTCCTTGAAAGGGAGGACTTCTCAACTCTTGAAGTTGTTCAGACCAGGCAGTGCCTAATTTGCAGAAAGGTATGCTGAGAAAAAGCTTACGGAGTTCTTCATCCTCTGCCACACCCTGGAGAGGGGACCAAGCTCCTTTCTGTCAGGGAGGAGACAGGCCAGCAAGTAGCTGATCTCCGCATGGCAGGTACTATGCATAGGACAGAGGAAGAGTGCTAACAGCTGGGTCACTCGTGCCTGCTCTGTGACCATGGGCAAGTCACTTTACCTCTTGGAGCCTATTTCTTCATCTCTCACAGGGATGATCTAACTAGCTCTCAGGCTCTAAGGTAGCCCACTAAGAATCAGAAGGGGCAGCAGGGACTTAGAGTATACTTCCAGTCTCCTCCCTGGGCAACCTCTCATGCATTGCGTTACTGTTGCTCCCATAGGGAATGTTCTCCTGTAAAGTAATCCTGCACCAGCCTGAGGCTGAACCAGGCATAGCAAGGTGGTAGCACCCCCAGGCTGTCGCTGTCTAGGACCACCTTGACCCTTCCACCAAGCAGCCCCCGCAGCTGCACTAGCACCCCTGGAAAGGGAGACCACACAGTCAGCAGGCAGGCTAAGCATGTGCTTAGGGCACCAATAATGGAGGTAGCTCAAGGAATCCAAGGAAATAGGCACTTTTTTGAGCTTTGTAAGTTTGACTTTTTTTTTATGTTGAATTGTACGGGTTGTGCGGTACATACCGTAATCTTCCCAGTGTCTAGTGCACTAAATGGCCACAAAAGGCAGACATTGGCCTCCCCAGGAACCTGGCTTGTCATGGAATGCTGGGTTTCAGAGTGTGGACTCCTCTCCCCAGCCTGCCCCTCATGGTGTAAAAGAGCAACTTATGCCGGGCACGGTGGCTCACACCTGTAATCCCAGCACTTTGGGAGGCCGAGGCGGGTGGATCACGAGGTCAAGAGATCGAGACCATCCTGGTCAACATGGTGAAACCCCGTCTCTAATAAAAATACAAAAAATTAGCTGGGCATGGTGGCGCACGCCTATAATCCAAGCTACTCAGGAGGCTGAGGCAGGAGAATTGCCAGAACCCAGGAGGCAGAGGTTGTGGTGAGCCGAGATCGCGCCATTGCACTCCAGCCTGTGTAACAAGAGTGAAACTCCATCTCAAAAAAAAAAAAAAAAAAGAGCAACTTATAATAGCAGGGGCCATTTATGACCCAGGGACATTGCTGGGGCTTGGGGGAGTGGGCTAGGTGTGGGCAGGGAGTTATCTTGTTAGAAACGCTGATTCCTGTGGGGAGACAGCAAATTAGTGACTCTACATAAGCCTTACTTTTCTTATCTGCGTAATGAAGGTAATAATACAACCAGTGTCTTACGATTGTTACTGGGACTAATGGGATATTTAATGTAAAGCTATTACATGGGCCTGGCTCACAGGTGGAGCTCCTGTGTTAGCTTCTGCTGCTGTTGCTGTAGTTGCCCTTACTGGTACCCGCTTGTTAAAACTTTTCACAGAGTGAAGTTGTCTTAATGTTCACATTCATCCCTGCCTTCTCGCTTCAGTTCATGAAACCACATCACACAAGATCACTCAAAGCTGAAATTTACCTCTATTCTTTCTCCCTCTCAAACATGAATTGGAGGACTTATCATTCCATTTGTCTATAAAACACTCATTTCTGAGACTTTCCCAGTTTGAGAAAGATGGATAAAGAGGGGGATCAGTTTTGCACTTTGCTGGAAACGCCTGTAAGAACGCCCCATTGGCAGAGACTCGCCTTGTGGAGCTCAACTTGGAAATTAATTTGCAATAGAAATTGAAGGAAAATCTATTTCACATCCACCCCAAGAAGGGTGGCCTCAGCACTTCTCTTCAGTTCACTCCTTGTGCCTCCCAAAAGGGAGCTGATTCTTCATACCTAGAATTTTCTGGACACCTAGAACACCCACACCCAGAAACCAGGTCCCAAAGAGATGTGAAGCCACAGTCACCATTTGTGTGGACACTGGGGGTAGGAAGTGGAAGGAAGGTAGCACCTGAGGGTGCACCTTCCTCGACCACCTCTCCCAGCCTCAACAGAGGGAGAGAAGAACAAACCCAAAGGAGAAGCTAGTGGTCGGCGCCCTCCCTCCCTCTTGGCCCCCACCTAGGCTGGGGTTGACCCCCTGAATCGAAAGCATCTGTCGTCAAGCTGCAACAGGCAGGGAAACCCTGTCACCAGGTTAAGGTTTAAGTCAGAGCATTTTCCCAAATTCAACATGTGCAAGCCTCCCGACTTGACCCCCAAAAAAAGTTCTCAGGAATTTGCATCCATCCCGGTCACACCTGGGCCAGTGAGGAAGCAGCGCCCATTGAGAAGAGCACAGCTTCGAGTTGTCTCTGAGGGCCTGGACCTGGTTCTGTTTGAGCCCTGCCTCTTCCTGGCTGTGTATTTTCGAGGGAGTTGCTTAAAACCTCTGAGCCTGATTCATCCATAAAATGAGGGTGATAAGAGGATTCAGTGAGAGACTCTGTATAAACCACCTCCTGTAATGTGTGGTGGGGGTGTGGGTGCTTGTACATACTGTTAAATTGCTACTATGGTGTTCTTTATTTTCCCTAAGCTGGATAACCTACAACTTGACCATCAACCTCTTTTTTTTTTTTTTTTTCGAGACAGGTCTCACTTTGTCACCCAGACTGGAGTGCAGTGGCGCAATCTCAGCTTACTGAAGCCCTGACCTCCTGGATTTAAGCCATCTTCCTGCCTCAGCCCCCCAAGTAGCTGGAACTACAGGCATGTGCCACCATGCTCAGCTAATTTTTTGTATATTTTAGTAGAGACAGGGTTTTACCATGTTGCCCAGGCTGATCTCCAACTCCTGGGCTTAAGCAGTCCGCCCACCTCAGCCTCCCAGACTGCTAGGATTACAGGCCTCACCATTGGTCTCTGAGTATATTCTTTTTTTTTTTTTTTTTTTTTTGAGACGGAGTTTCGCTCTTGTTACCCAGGCTGGAGTGCAATGGCGCGATCTCGGCTCACCACAACCTCCGCCTCCTGGGTTCAGGCAATTCTTCTGCCTCAGCCTCCTGAGTAGCTCAGATTACAGGCACATGCCACCATGCCCAGCTAATTTTTTTGTATTTTTAGTAGAGACGGGGTTTCACCATGTTGACCAGGATGGTCTCGATCTCTTGACCTCGTGATCCACCCGCCTCGGCCTCCCAAAGTGCTGGGATTACAGGCTTGAGCCACCGCGCCCGGCCTCTGAGTGTATTCTTTTTCTTTTTTTTTTTTTTTTTTTCCGAGATGGGGTCTCAATCTGTCGCCAGGCACCAGGCTGGAGTGCAGTGGTATGATCTTGGCTCACTGCAACCTCCGCCTCCTGGGTTCAAGGAATTCTCCTGCCACAGCCTCCCGAGTAGCTGGGATCACAAGCACGTGCCACCAAACTGACTTAATTTTTTTTTGTATTTTAGTAGAGACAGGGTTTCACCATGTTGGCCAGAATGGTCTCGATCTCCTGACCTCGTGACCACCTGTCTGTGCCTCCCAGAGTGCTGAGATTACAGGCGTGAGCCACCATGCCTGGCCTGAGTGTATTTCTTTTAAGAAATTGTTTTTCTAGAGTTTGAGGTGGTTTGAGGAAAAGTCCAGTCGCATGCATAAAGCGGGCTGGCCTGAGGAGCACAGCCAGCTGCAGAATTCAGGGGGAGGTTCTTATCAGGAGTGCCCTGCTGCAGGCTGTGGGAGCCTCTCACTGGCCCAGTGAGTCATTAGGGCCTGTTACCAGAGGAGGGTTCATGCAGGCAGGGCCTGGCTGGTGGATGTGCATTTGGGAGCCAAATTTCAGGTCCCAGCTTGACTCCTTTACCATGACTTCCTGCCTCAGTGGGTTCAGCACGAGAGTTGTCCAGCCAGTGTCTCTCCTTTCTTACCTCTTCCTTCCTTCCCACCTGTCCGCATCCTCACCCTTAGTGGCCATAATGCATTTAAGCCCCCAATGGCGCGATCTCGGCTCACTGCAACTTCTGCCTCCAGGGTTCAAGCCATTCTCCTGCCTCAGCCTCCCCAGTACCTGGGACCACAGGCGCATGCCACCACGCCCAGCTATAGAGCAGTGGTTCTTAAACTTGAGCGTGCAAGAGAATCACCTGGGGAGGTGCTTGAAAACGGAGTGCCAGCCCAGTCCCAGCTCTCTAGAATTTGCTAGACAAATTCTAAACAATCTGGAGCACTCCAAGAGCTGTTCTCAGCCCAGTTTCACTGAATGTGTCTAGTGGGGAACTGCGAATTTGCATGTCCAGGTTTCTGGGTGAGTCTGCTGTTTGTCTGGGGTCACTTTGAGAGCTGCTGGGCTGGCACAGAGAAGAGTTTCCTGAGTTGCGTTTGATGATAAGAATTTCTGAAGATTTGAGCACTGCCTTAAGATAGTAGCTTGATAGAAACCCCAAGAGCGGAAGTTGTCTAGAAAGAAGAGACAGGTCAGGGTTGGTGGCTTCCACCTGTAATCCCAGCACTTTGAGAGGCCTAGACAGGCAGTCACAAGGTCAGCAGATCGAGACCATCCTGGCCAACATGGAGAAATCCTGTCTCTACTAAAATAAAATAAAATAAATTAGCCAGACATGGTGGTACACTCCTGTAGTCCCAGCTACCTGGGAGGCTGAGCCAGGGGAATTGCTTGAACCCGGGAGGTGGAGGTTGCAGTGAGATCGTGCCCCTGCACTCCAGCCTGGTGACAGAGCAGGACTCCATCTCAAAAAGAAAAGAGAGAGAGAAGAGATGGCATCCCCCAGGATGCACCTGACCGACTTGCCAAAGTATTTCTCCAGATGATTCTGGTGCCCACCCCATAGAACCAGGCCCTGGGTGGTGCAGCTGTGCAGGTGACAGCTCACTGTTCTTTCTATTAAGCCACCTGTCCCCTGCTGAAAATTGTGCATTATTTTGACTATGGGCTCAAAGAGTGACCAAGTAGCCACCACTTTTCCAGGAGGACAATGGGAAGTTCCCACAAAAGGGAACTTAGGTTCAACAGGGCTGTGATCTCCAGGGCTTTTCAACTTGGCTCTAATAAAACTAAAGTTAGGAAGATGGCCCGTTGTCATCTAGAAGTTCCGCCATGAACTATTACAGAGTTTACTTGATGCTTAAGGAGAACAAGTCACGGTGGTTTTTTCTGCTGACTGTAGCGGAGTTTGGTTTTCTTGTTCCTGGGGTTTACTGTGTGGCAGAACTGGACAAGAGCATCCCAAGGCTTCTAGTCCTGCCCAAGTGCCTTCGCCCTTCCAAAGACAACAGCCCCAGCCTTCATTTGGAGGTGGGGGAGGAGGACACAGAGAGGGTTAGAGGAGGCTGTGGGCATCAGGATCCTGTTTGTTCTTGCTGGCACTGCCCGGCCCAGCTTCCTGAGAAGTGAATCAGCCCATCCAAGGCTTGGCATGCAGTCGTGAGCCAAGGTTGCCATGGAGATGGGTGAGGCCCAGAGCCCACAGGTCTGGGTGGCCTGACTTGTTTTTAAATGTTGACATCTGCGAACACAGAGGGCCTATCTCCACTTCTGTGGCTTTCTTAAAGCGTGACTGATGTTTGGGGGCCTGGAAAAACGCTGGTGGGGGAAGCTTGCATCCTCAGTATTTGGTGTGTTACTTCTTGGGTGCCATGAATGACTATGACTAATAGTCTCTCAAGTTTAGTACATTACAAAAACAAAAACCAGGGCTGACAAGCATCCTACTGAAGGAGGGTGATAAAGAGGTCAAGGTTTCCCTTCCTGCCCAACCCAGGAAAATCCCTTCCCTCTCTGTTATCTGCTGCTGTAATAACTCCTTTCAGCGGGGTTAATTTGCCCACAGAAGCAGTCTGTAATCCAAGGAAGGACAGAAGCCTGGAGTCTGAGCCAACAGCCTCCCTTGAACCTTCCTTCCCCGCTTTTCTTTGGCCGTTCCCATCCAGTCTTAGTGGAGCTCTGGATGGCAGTTTGTGGGGATGAAGCAGATAAATTTATCCATTTTCCTCCACCACC
Organism: Saimiri boliviensis; assembly: GCF_048565385.1. Classification (NCBI taxonomy): domain Eukaryota; kingdom Metazoa; phylum Chordata; class Mammalia; order Primates; family Cebidae; genus Saimiri; species Saimiri boliviensis. The sequence goes on from NC_133455.1 coordinate 125,790,348, forward strand.
CAGAGCTCACACAGACTCTCACAGAAACCAGAAAACAGAACCCCAGTGTCCTGAATTCCCCCGCTGCCACCCAGCCGCCTTCTCCGATCACAGGAGGACACAACAGCCGTCCACAGAAGGCCCATGAATTGCCGCACCGTCACCTCACGTCTCTCTCAAGATTTATTATCATTGTCATTTTTCCCCCATGGAATCCGGCTGGCTGTCACACTTCTATACATCCATTACTTTAATTGTCACCTCCAATCCATGTTGAAGGCAGGACAGGAATCATACTATATACTTTTTTTACAAATGAGGACTGTAATGTTCAGAGAAGCTGAGGAAAGTGTGTAGTGTCAGGAAGCTCCCAGGTAGCAGTGCCAGAATTAGAGCTCAAGTTGATACCCATCACAGTGCAGTCATTCTCAACAGAGGCATGCAGTAGAATCCCTGGGAGTACAGAGTCCCCTGGGATAGCCGAGGCAGGTGCATATTCAGAAATCCCCTAGGTAGGCCGGGTGCAGTGGCTCACATCTGCAATCCCAGTGCTTTGGGAGGCCGAGGCAGGTGGATTGCCTGAGCTTGAGACCAGCCTAAGCAACATGGTGAAACCCTGTCTCTACAAAAAAAATACCAAAAAAAAAAAAAAAAAAAAGCCACGTGTGATGGCTTCCACCTGTGGTTCCAGCTACTTGAGAAACTGAAGTAGGAGGATCGTTTGAGCCTGGGAGGCAAGTGAGATTGTGTAGTGAGCCGAGATTGTGCCACTGCACTCCAGCGTGGGCGCCAGAGTGAAACCTGTCTCAAATAAAAAGTATTTTCCCAGATGATTCTGATGCCCACCCCATGTAGAACCAGGTTCTGGGTGATACAGTTATGCAGGTGACGGCTCACTCTTCTTTCTATTAAGTCACCTCTCCCCTGCTGAAAATTGTGCCTTATTTTGACCATGGGCTCAGCAGAGTAACCAAGTAGACATGGCTTTTCCAGGAGGACAGTGGGAAGTTGGGAAGAAAGTTCTCCCTTCTTCCTGGACTCCATCCACTCCCACTGCCTACCTCCAACCCCTTCCAAAGTGTTAGATGTGGCCGCCTCAAGGCTAAGGCAGTCCTCAGCGAGCAACCGCTGTGAACAATGATCTGGGCCTTCCAAGACAGCTGAATAGAGGAAGTGTAACAAATGTTTTTAAAATGGGCTAGGTACAGTGGCTCATGCCTGTAATCCCAGCATGTTGGGTGGCCAAAGTGGATGGATCTCTTGAGCCCAGTAGTTCAAGACCAGCCTGGGCAACATGAGGAAACTTTGTCTCAAAAAATTTTTTTTTAATTACCCGGGTATGGTGATGCACACCTGTTGTCCCAGTTACTCAGGAGGCTAAAGTGGGAGGATCACCTGAGCCTAGAGAGGTCGAGTCTGCCATGAGTCATGATCACACCACTGCACTCCAGCCTGGGTGACAGAGTGAGACCCTGTCTCCAAAAAAAAAAAAAAAATGTGTATGGCCTGTCAGGTCATATTCTAGAAGAGAGGACCTGGAGGAAAAGGGGGCCCACACTAAGAGTATCCAGTTTGTTTGACCACAAAGGATTTTTCCTTGAAGTAGGATTTGTCCCATAGGCAAACTTGGCTTCTCCCACCGGGAGAAGTGGCATGCGGTATGCCCTCCCCCCACACTGAAACCACCACCGTCTTCATTCAACCCATTGCTCTTTCCTCTTCCTCTGGATTACCTCCGATTTCAGCACACTGCTTCAGGAAGTTCCATCAGGAGGCCAGTCTGTCCGTACGCACCTTCCCAGGTTCTAACTGGAACTGGTTTTGCACACTTGGTATAGGGTCCCCAGAGCAGCCAGGTGCCCCTAAGCTCCATTACACTTTGATTTTTTTGTTTAGTCCTCCTTTGAAATCGGAAATGTTTCCTTTAACTCCGGGCATGTGTTTCAGACTTCTGAACCCGTCCCTGCAGCAAGATTTTACAATGTGAGTCACTGAAATTCTCATATTTGCGGGGGAGCCTTTGGTGAATTGCGCTTTCAGTGCTGAGTGGGTGTGGCAAGGGGTGACCAGGACATCATTCACTGTGGGCCTGAGTTTGGGCCACTGTTAGGTTTTCATGTCTCCTGAGGCTCACGTAAGCCCCAGGTGACCAGCTTACCTGTGTTCATTAAACATGAGAGTGTTTGACTGGACTTCTTTGAGGGATAGGGATGCTGGCAGCGTTGCAGATAAAGACTGAGGACAGCATTTCATGGGTTTTGGTGTTTTTGTTTTTGTTTTTGTTTTTGTTTTTGTTTTTGTTTTTGACACAGAGTTTCACTCTTGTTACCCAGGCTGCAGTGCAATGGCGCGATCTCGTCTCACTGCAACCTCCGCCTCCTGGGTTCAGGCAGTTCTTATGCCTCAGCCTCCTGAGTAGCTGGGATTACAGGAATGTGCCACCATGGCCAGCTAATTTTTTGTATTTTTAGTAGAGACGGGGTTTCACTATGTTGACCAGGATGGTCTCGATCTCTTGACCTCGTGATCCACCCACCTCGGCCTCCCAAAGTGCTGGGATTACAGGCGTGAGCCACCGCGCCCCCTATGTTTTTTTTTTTTTGGTAGGTTTTTTTGTGTGTTGGAGTCTCGTTCTGTTGCCCAGGCTGGAGTGCAGTGGCTCGAATCTCTGCTCACTGCAACCTCCGGCTCTCAGGTTCAAGGGATTCTCCTGCCTCAGCCTCCGAGTAGCTGGAATTACAGGCACTCGCTGTCACGCCTGACTAATTTTTGTATTTTTAGTAGACACAGGGTTTCACCTTGAACTCCTGACCTCAAGTAATCTGCCCTCCTCGGCCTCCCAAAGTGCTGGGAATACAGGCGTGAGCCGCCACACCTGGCCTGCATGGGCTTTTTATAAACTTTGTTTTTCAAAAGTCTGTATCAGGATTCGCCCATAAGTCACGTTGGGACACCCTTCACCTACAGAAAAGGAAATCGTTGTCATCCCCCAAATATTCCCTTCAGGGTCTTCCGCAGTATTTTCTCTGGGCAAATAATTGTTCTTTGTGGTTTCTGACTCGTGAGACATTAGAAGATGGATCTGGATAAAATTCCAGGTGGGAAAGGAAGCTGGTCCAAATGAAGAGGACCCAGGAGAAGAGATCCAGGTGGGCTCCAGATACTCTTTCACTGAATTCATTGAATTTACTTATGGAGTAATTATTTCCTAGTGACCATCTGTCCAAAGCATGGATGGGGCAGAGGAGATAAAAGAATGACTCAGAGGTTGCCTGGACCTCAAGGAGCTTGGGCTCTGCTGGGACAGGAGGCAAGCCCCGGGTAGAGGAAGGGCAGAGAGTGTGGAGCGCGGATGCTGGAGAGGACAGGACAGAGGTGACACTGTCCTGCTCAGGTGCTCAGCTTGCTCAGGGACTACATTTGCCATTTGCCTGGGGGGAATGGGGGAAAATGGGTGGGGGAGCAGGAGGCTTAGGTGGCCGCTGCAGCATTCCAGGGGGAGGGTTTTGCATGAGCAGAGGCGCAAGGCAGGAGGCTTAACTCAGGAAACTTGGAGAGGTTCCATCTAAGGAGCAGATCAAGAGTGGGGGGTGGGGGGTTCAGTGGTGTCAGCTGCCGCAGGATCCCAAAACAGGAGGATTCAACAGAAGTCTTTTTTTTTTTTTTTTTTTTTTTTTTTTTTGAGACAGAGTTTCGCTCTTGTTACCCAGGCTGGAGTGCAATGGCACGATCTCGGCTCACCGCAACCTCCGCCTCCTGGGTTCAGGCAATTCTCCTGCCTCAGCCTCCCGAGTAACTGGGATTACAGGCACGCGCCACCATGCCCAGCTAATTTTTTGTATTTTTAGTAGAGACGGGGTTTCACCATGTTGACCAGGATGGTCTCGATCTCTTGACCTCGTGATCCACCCGCCTCGGCCTCCCAAAGAGCTGGGATTACAGGCGTGAGCCACTGCGCCACAGAAGTCTTAAGATGTGTTGACCCCTTTGGGGTTGGGAGAGATGCAGTGACGAGCCAGTGAGGACTTGGAGGTGGTCACGCTGCCAGCTCAGGGGCGAAAGGAAAGCAGAGAGCACCCCGAAGGAACAAAGAGGGTTCTGTTTCCGGTTTTGTTCTATTTGGACTTTTAGGTTAGGGAGACCTGCCTGTGTCTTTGCAAAGGTCAAAATGTGGCAGAGGCAGACCACCTACAGAGTCAGGAAAGAGGTGAATTAATGGAGCGGTTCTTGAAGGAGATGGGAAGCTTTGAAAGAGAGAGGCCCCCCCCCCCCCTGCTTCTTTGTTGTTTTATACCCTTTGCTTTAGAGCAGGCGTCCCCAAACTACTGCCCGTGGGCCCCTGAGGCCATTTATCCGGCCCCCCGCCGCACTTCAGGAAGGGGCACCTCTTTCATTGGTGGTCAGTGAGAGGAGCACAGTATGTGGCGGCCCTCCAACGGTCTGAGGGACAGTGAACTGGCGCCCTGTGTAAAAAGTTTGGGGACGCCTGCTTTAGAGTGTTTTAGATCTGCAGAAAAGTTGCAGAGATAGTGTAGAGAATTCGTTCATCCTCCTCCCAGTTTCCCCCATGGTACCGTCTCATATTACCATGTTTCATTTGTCACAGCTCGGAAACCACCGTTGGTACCTTCTGTTAACTGAGCTCCGGACTTACTCGGATTTCACTCGTTTTTCATGGAACGTCCTGCTTCTGTTCCAGGGTGCTGTCCAGGACACCTCCTCAGTCTTCTCTGGTCTGTGACAGTTTCTGTCTCTCCTTGTTTTCCATGACCTTGACGGTTTTCAGAAGCCCTGGACGAGCATTTTGTAGACTGTGCTGAAATGAGGTGTACCTCATGTGTCTCTCAGAGCCTATTGTTTGCTAAGAAAAAAACTAGCCCCGGTGAAGAAATGAAGAAATTTCCAGTAAAACAATGGGAAAAAATTACCCTTTTCCTCCCTGCCCTCTCAAAGGGATGGAACCATTTTTGGCCAGATAGCAAAGGAGCTTTCGCTTTTCCCAGCAAAATCAGAATGTTTCTGTTTCCATTTGGCTTTTCTTGGAAACAAAAGAGGAAACCATGGGCAGGGCCTCCGGCCAGGAGTAGAAGCTCTGGGCTCTCTCCTGCATCCCCGCCCCACCAGCTGGGGAGACTGCAGGTTGCCATCCTCTCTCCAGAGCCCTGGGAACAGGGCGCTGCCTCACTGAGCATCCGCATCAAACCCGCTCTGCCCCTGTGATGGTGGGCTGGAGGGGGGGCAGCCATCAAGGCGATTGTGTGATTAGCGTGCCTGCCATATGGCTGTTAATTAACCTGGAAGGAAGCCATCGACCCCTTGGTCTCCCAGACCCTTATATTCTCATTTTTTGGAGTCCCTGAGTAATTGACTTGGTGCCGTCTTTTAAGGGTTAAAGCTCTCTCTGTTTCTTGCCGCTGGCCCCTCCCATTTAGTTTCTCCTCCGATTAAAGTAGCTGAAGCTGGGCACAGTGGCTCACACCTGTAGTCCCAGTGCTTTGGGACACGGAGGCAGGAGGATTGCTTGAGGCCAGGGATTTAAGACCAGCCTGAGCAACATGGTGAGACCCCTGGCTCTACAATTAAAAACATGTTTAAAATATGAGCCAGGATTGGGGGCATGCACCTCTAATCCCAGCTACTCAGGAAGCTGAAGTGGGAGGATGGCTTGGGCCCAGGAGTCCAAGGTTGCAGTGAGCTGTGATTGCACCACTGCACTCCAGCCTGGGCAACAGAGCAAGACCCTCTCTAAAAAAATAAAGCAGCTGGGGTGAAAGCTGGATGAGGGCCGGGGAGCCCCTCTATGCCACACCAGAAAGTGAGCTATCCTAGAAAATACTTCAGCGTTCCTTAGATAGCGCTGCCTGACAACCATAAAAGCCATTATTGGGTGGCACTGGTAATACGTGTTTTGTGACCGTGTGACCCCAAGCCATTGTGACTCAGCCAACTGGAGCAATTTCTCCAACAGTATTACAGAAAATGGGGCAGCTAATGGTTCACAATGCATCCCCTCTGGCCGGTTAGCTCAGTCATTCGATCAAGAAAGGCAGCAGGGTTCACTCCTGATTTTTGTGAGCCAAGTGCTCCCAGTCCTGCCCCTGGCCCTCCCTCTTCTCTTGAACCTTTCCCCGCTCTTATTGTGAGTCGTTAAGCATACGAGACACAGATCTATGAACGCTTTTTCCGTTTTTCCAGAGTCAGCTGCTTTTCCCTCCTGGTTGTAGTGAAGTGTTGCAGGTTTAACAACCAAGCAGCGTGATGTAAGGTTTAAAGTGGGGTCCAAATTCGGGGGACTCCCGACTCTAGACACGGCCTGGCCCTTGGCCAAGGTAAGACCCGAGATGCTTCCTTTTGTCTCCTGGTCCCAGTTTTCCAGACCAGAATCTTTTTACCACCCGTGCGCACGGACCGGATCAACGACTGGACTGAGCATATTGGCTCAGGGTCCTTGACGTTGGGGCTCTCTCTAAGATGGAAGGGGCCTTACCCCTGGAGGTTCCACTGGGGTACCCTGTCATCACCCGATGGAACATTCCCAGAGAGACCCGGCTCCTGCCCTGAGAGGCTGCTGTACAGTGTACTTTACCTCATCTTACAGCTCAGTTCCTTGGCAGGCCTGGGATTGTCTTCACTCTTTTCTGCGACTCACTTAGGAGTTTTCCAGCAGATAAGGGGTAGGGTCCTAACTTCACTCATCAGGGAAGATAAGATGATTTGGAGATAATTGCTCGGTAAGCACAAGCCTACAGCAAAAAGGACAGTCATGAGCACTGTCTCTCTATGACCCCATGCCAGCAAGAGCATAACAAGACAGGGAGAGAGGGAGGACCAGCGTGGGAAACAGGTTGTGGCTAAACATGGACCAAAACTGAGCTCCGGCCTACAGTTTTCAGGTTAACGCTTTCATGTCCAGGAGGAGGCCAGCAGCCTCAGGCTTCCATTCCCAGGGGTCTGACTAGGCCTCCATGGGTTAGGGTGGAAGGAGGAAAAGTATCACGTTTGTACTTTCAATGCTCAGGGACCCCAGGGAACCTAGGCCAGGGCTTGCCACTCACAGAGTCAAGACACACCCAGTGTGTACTTGTCCAGTCCCTTGCGTACGTGGATCGGAGCCACATGACTCTTCTACTCAGAATGCTCCCAGCAGGGCCTGCCTCCCCTCCTAAGCTAACTGCGGTGCTCCTGGTGGCCTGGGAACCCACAGTCTGAATGCAAGAACCCTGCCGGGTCCAGGACAGCGGAGACTCACGCTTCTCCCCAGCCAAGTAGTGATCTGTTGCCTGTGGATTAGGCCAGGAGACCCTCCCTCACATGCCTGCCTTTTATTAAGAAGGAAAACCAGGCCGGGCGCGGTGGCTCAAGCCTGTAATCCCAGCACTTTGGGAGGCCGAGGCAGGTGGATCACGACGTCGAGAGATCGAGACCATCCTGGAAACCCCATCTCGATCCTGAAACCCTATCTCTACTAAAAATACAAAAAATTAGCTGGGCATGGTGGCGCGTGCCTGTAATCCCAGCTACTCAGGAGGCTGAGGCAGGAGAATTGCCTGAGCCCAGGAGGCGGAGGTTGCGGTGGGCCGAGATGGCGCCATTGCACTCCAGCCTGGGTAACAAGAGCGAAACTCCGTCTCAAAAAAAAAAGAAGGAAAACCAGACCAGAGCTGTGTTTGAACTCAGAGCTCTCCAGTTCATTTTAACTCTAAAATTCGTGTGCCTTTGTGAGTTTTTCTCCTCTGCCTAGTCCAGCCATGGGGCCTGTGGCGTCGTGCAGTCCTTACCAGTGTTAGAAGCTGCCTGCCCTGAGGTGGGGCTGAGAGGCTGAGAAGAGGGTGGGAGTGCCGGGCTGGTGGGGCTTCGTGCTGGTAAAGTGAGGTGGTTCTCCCAGAGCCCATTTCGTACCTCCCTCTTCAGAGGCAGAGACACTTCTGATATTAACTCCTTTATTTATTTATTTATTTATTTATTTATTTATTTATTTGAGACAGGGTCTTACTCTGTCGCCCAGGCTGGAGTACAGTGGCGTGATCTCAGCTCACTACAACCTCTGCCTCCCGGGTTCAAGCGATTTTCCTGCCTCAGCCTCCCGAGTAGCTGGGATTATAGGCACGGGCCACCACACCCGGCTAATTTTTGTATTTTTAGTAGAGACAGGGTTTCACCATGTTGGTCAGGCTGGTCTCGAACTCCTGACCTTGTGATCCACCCACTTTGGCCCCCCAAAGTGCTGGGATTACAGGCATGAGCCACCGCGCCTGGCCAGCATCTTCTTTATTCTTTAGCCATACATCCCTAACAGGAAGGGGAGAGCCACATCTTACAATCCCTGCTTTGCAGATGGGAACACTGAAGCAATAGAATGTGAAGGCAAACTCTGCATTCCCTCATGGCGGAAACACACCTCCCTGGTAGGAGCAAATCCACCTACGCTCCAGGAGGGGAAGGGAGGTTGTGAGTGCTGCAGGCTGAGATCTGGGGTAGCCCTTCCCAGTGTTGTCACGTCCGCTGTCCACCCAACACGCTCACGCTCACTGCCGTATTGTGAGGGAAAGGAGAGGAGAAAGGAAGGAAAGGAAGAGAGGCCTGTCCACACCATGGACTATAACCAGCTCCTGGAGCCTAGAACCAAGGTTCCTGACAAGCAGGCTCTGACATAAGGGTGCCTCTGCTGAGGAGGGTGGACCAGCAAACCTGGGCCCACCCACTCCTGTGTCTAGCCGGCTACAACACTGGAGGCCTGTGAGTCACTCCCCCGGCAAGCCCTGGTACGGGCAACGACGAGGGAGCTCAGCTGGCACTGGGGCGACTTGGCAGGAGGCCTCCTGCACAGCATCTAGTTCAGCGGTGCCAGCATGCGGAGGCCTGACATGTCATTTACTGCGCAGCGGGTCTCCAGGGACATTGCAGCTGCCCGTTCTGGTGCATGTGGGTGAATATCACCCAGGTCAACAGTTAGAATGCGACACCCGCGGCCACGTGCCACCTCCCTGAGCATAATCTCCTCCTCCACCTGAACGTCACCGCTCACCCGATGATGACAGTGCTTTTCCTTTGTCATTTATAGGTACATGGAAGCATCTGCCTCTGTGTGCATCCCTAAACAGCACAGGGATTTTTAGCTACATGGAATCGTATATTGCATGTGTTCCTGTGGCTCTGGTTTCTTTGGTTTAGCATTGTGAGATGCACTCATGATGTGGCATGTAGCCAGAATTACTCGTTTTCACTGCTGTGTAGTGTTCTGTTGGCGATAAAGTACCCCTTTGGCCAATGGGCGCAGGTGGGTCACTGTTTATTCCTCACTTGCTGGTATTTTTAGTACCTGAATTAATCAAGCACGCCCCACAATGGCATTTACAACTACCAATGCCATTGGTACGTGAGGGACAGAGACCAAGGGTGGTCACATGGCCCTTTGCCAGTCTCACCCTTCAGCGTGCGGGGACCGCGTTGTCCCTGGCAGCCAGAATTAATGCTGACGTCTTGTGTGTCTTGCAGCTTGCCGGGATTGCCGTCCTTGCCATCGGACTATGGCTCCGATTCGACTCTCAGACCAAGAGCATCTTTGAGCAAGAAACCAATAATAATAATTCCAGCTTCTACACAGGTGAGGGGCGGGGAAGGCTCAGTGAATTCAGACTCTGCCTCTAACAAAGTTCCTCCAACTTTTGGAGACCCCATGTTGACCCAGGGACTTGGGCTTGGGAAAGACTTCCGTCTGGCCACGCTGGCCAGTCGTGTCCCTTTCAAGTTGTGCAGTTTGTGTGTGTGTCATCGTGCCTATGAATTTGCATTTAACTGATGTGGTTTCTTTTCCTGATGGCCAAGTCGGGCGTGTTGACAGTTTTCTGATGTGATGTTGGCTCTGCCAAAGTTGCACCCATTCTTGAGGGTTTACGAACCTCTGTTCTCATCTCTGATACTCTCTTTTAATACGTCTTCTTAACCTGCATCGTTTTCTTAATTCAAAAAGCTTTGTCCTGGGGATCTGCAGTGCTAGAAGAAGATATATAGATGACTGTCCTCGCCACTGTTCAGATAGGGACTCTGAGACTCAGGAAAACATCAGCCTCCTGGAAAACACAGCAGCAGCGGGAGAGACTAGAAGGGACTCTGCCCAGCCCTTTGGACCCTTGGTACTGGGGTAAATGCCGTGACGTTTAGTTTTATTTGTTTTTGAAGCGTCTTTTGCTTTGGGGAAAAGGCTTCCAGTTTAAGCCTGCCTGGGATCCTCTGAACATGAACGGACTTGGCAGGTTTCTTTCTACACTCAGGCTTCTTGGCAGCCTGGCTAGCACCATTCTGTCCGTCTCATTGCCGTATCACCACGTCAAAGCTCCCTGCAGAGGAGGGGGGAGCCCGGTGCCTGCCAAGTGCAGTCGCCCGCGTCTGTGTGAATTCAGACTCTGTGGCTGTACCCTGCCTGGCTTGGAGGTAGGAAAGTTTTCGTTTGTGATGAACAAAGGAAACCTCCTATTTTTAGGACGATGCTGACATGTCGTCAGGCTCAAAGTGTAAGTTTGGCCACTTCCTTCCCACCCACCAAAAAAGTTATTTTTACAAAGGAGGGAGAAAACAGTTATCTCTTAGTCCCTCAGGGAGAAGCAAGGCTGGCCAGCCGTGCGGACCTTCCCTTCCCTTCCCTTCCCTTCCCTTCCCCACCTCTTGAACCGGGCAGGGAGAGTCTTGAGAAACAGCTCATTTGATTGCATAACATTTGAGCCCTGTGGATAGTTTTGCTGGTTTATCGCCTTTTGTTGTTACCTGGAGTGTTTTGGGGTGTGTCTGTCTATTGTCAGAAAGAAAGTGAGAGAAAGCACAATGTATGTTTAAAAAAAAACTACACACACACACAGAGAGTTTTTAGGGAACAGGTTTCTATAGCGCCCTGACTTGTTTTAGCAACAGAGCATTTTTTCGAGTCTGTGGCAGACTTGGAATGCTGTCCTGCAGAGCAGGAGGGAGGAGGCGGTGCAGGGCCTGGGGAAGACCCTGCACGCTCCACGCCACATGCCAGAAGGGAGCCCTGCGTGGGGGCAGCAGGTCTGCCGCAGGGCCAGGCACAGGCAGGCCCGCTTTCCCAAGCAAAAGCCGCCCATGGCCGCCACATGTGCCTCTGAAGAGAGACTCAGTCCTCCCTTGTCCCAGCTGCTTCCAACAACCCGCTTTTTCTTTTCTGTTACCCAAAGCCTCTATGGCTGATTCTACATATTTTTAGATGTGGGAGGGAAAAATCTCACGGATAAGAGAGGAAGACACTAACATTTTCCAGCCCCCTTCTTTGTGTGTCATTCATTGCCTTGTGTGTATTGTTATATAATTTAATCCCCTTAACTCTGCAAGGAGTATGAAATGATTCCCATCTCCTAGGTACAGGAGCCGAGGCCTAGAGAGCTTAAATAACTTGTCTAAGCTCATATTCCCTCAAGAGGCCGGGTCAGGATTTGAACCCAGGGCTAAAAGAGCTGCTCTTTGGACTGTCTGTGCCAGGTTGTGGGGTCTCCCTCTGTAGGAATGGAAAGGTGTATACTGGCTGAATGTGCCCCATTAGCAGGGATGGGGTGGGGCTCTCCTGGCCCTTTAACTTCACCCAACTTGTAGTCGGGGAGAGAAACCCCTGCATCAGTGGTCCAGCCAGCAGCTGACAGGTGGGAAAGCCACAGGGTGGCAGGAGAGTAATGAGCACCGTTGGAGGAGCTGGGGCTCACCTCTGGGAACGTCACAGAACTCAGGTCCTGCGGGTCACTGCAAGGCCCCCCTGGTGGCCAGTGGTCCTACGTGAAGTGACCAGGAGGGTGATTTGAAGGCACAGCCCCAAAGAGACACAGATCCCCTAGTTGGAGCCTAAGAGCCGCTGTCCATTTATTTCTGCCAGAGAAATACAGATCCTTTGCAGCTACACCCGGTCCTGGGAAAAGAGCGGAGTTCTGAAGACTTCATTCTGCTCGCGGAAGCGCAGGCAAGGGGGATAATGCAAGTGATGTTAGAACAGCAGCACTGAGGCTGGGCACAGTGGCTCACTCTTTACATCAGATGATCCTCCCACCTCAACCTCCAGCACTTTGGGAGGCCGAGGCAGGCAGATCATCTGAGGTCAGGAGTTCGAGACCAGCCTGGCCAACATGGCAAAACCCCATCTCTACTAAAAATGCAAAAATTCACTGGGTGTGGTGGTGCATGCCTCTAATCCCAGCTACTCGGGAGGCTGAGGCACAAGAATCTCTTGAACCCAGGACGCAGAGGTTGCAGTGAACTGAGATCATGCCACTGCACTCTAGCCTGGGCGACAGAGCGAGACTCCATCTCACTGCCCACTCCTGGACACTGCTTGGGTCTGGGCTCTGCCCTGAACTTCACTGAATGCTTTAGGAAATAATAATCGTGGTCTGTGGGCAAAGGGCCAGGGAGGCGTGGCTCTGTGTCCCCTTCCCCACGAGGGTGTGAGACCTGCCTTCTATATCGGCCCAGAACCCTTCTCCCAGCGCATGAGCTTGGAGTGCCAGCCACATCCTGGCTGCTTTTCCTAATGCCATGGGATGACTGTCCTTGCACTGGGCCATCAACTCTCTGCAGGGCAACCCACAGGCCAGCCTGACCATGCATTTGACTTTTCAGAAAACCTGAACAGCCCAGGGGTGTCTTTTCTCCAGGGGCGCCACAGCTTACAAAGTAGAGAGAGAATATAACCAGGCAGAAAAGCAAGTGAAAACCTTTCCAACATTCGGAACAGCCTGTGGTGAGTCCAGAACAGCCTTATATGGGCCTTCTCTGCAGTCCAGGCCTGGAGATTCAGCCCGTCAGCAGGATCCCTAATCCCAGGCTGCAGTCATGCTGGGGAACTTCATTTTCTTGGTCCCAGGCCAGCAGCCCTTCCCAGGTCCCTGGTGTCCCTCCAGAACGATGGCTGCTGAATGAGGGCATCTGGGGGTCTTCAGCCAGAGGCCATAAATGCCCCCCCCATCCCTCAGCCAGCCCCCCTATCCATGATGAGGTGCCTGGTGATTTTCAGAACACGCAATGCTTGCCCTCAGTAAGCTTGCTTCGCCATCCTGGCTTGTGACCTGCAGCAGTTCTGTTTGTTGCTGTGGGCTTCATTTTCTCCCTCCTGAAACTGGCACAGCTTACACACCCACTGTCCTCTGGGGCAGAGAAGTAAATCATGTAGCAAATGGAATTCCACTGTGACACTTATTCCCGTGAACACGGAAGGGCGGGGAACCAAGACAGAACCAGTGAGGGCAGAGGTAGGGCTCCTTTGAACACCTGATGGAGTTATTTGAATATAATAAACTTTTATTGGAGTCCAGAGGCCCTACCGGATTCTGTTCTCCTTCACGCAAACAGGTGTGGGGAGTGCTGTTTGCAAGATGGAGCTGGGGTAGGGACGGGAGCCTGCTCTGCCCTCTCCCTGGCCTAAGCCAAGAGCCCTGATGAACAGTAAAAAACACTGTTCCCTTTCTTGTGTAAAGGACACCCTGGCATATGCTACTGCTGCGACACCAGCCTTTTTTTCTTTCTTTTTTCTTTTTCTTTTTTTTTTTTTTTTTTTTTTTTTTGCTAGGCCTGTAATGTCAGCCTGAAAAAAGAATAAACAACCCTTAAGCAAATTGATACAGTAATCCTAGAGAAGGCTCTGTGATGGATAACTTTTTCCATGACTCAGACAGCAAGCTGACATTCACTTGTTTTATAAGGGGGAACACTTTGTCATTTATCATCACCAGCCTTGGCTAACGAGCTTTGGGGGTAAGCAATGAGTGGCCTTTCCAAAGGCCCTGAGCAGCCCTTTTCAAAAGCAGCCCAAGCCCTCGGTGGTTCTGTGACTTCCGTGGGGCCTGCTTTCAGATGAGCCACGCTAAAGCGTGCCAGCTGCCGCTCAGTCCCCAAGAACAGTCACCAGGGAATGGCTTCTCTTCCCCTCGACTAGAGAGGGCTAAAGCGAGGCACTGCAGATGTGTGGCCATCCACGCAAGATTTAAAGCCCACAAAACCCTTGATCTTAAAATCTTCCTCTGCTGAGCCCTATCATGAATATTTAATATTAACCAGGAGGCCCATTAGGAGAATGTTCCCTCTCTCTGCATGGGAAATGCTTTTCCCTTTAGTAGCTCACTTGCAGCTTATCCAACTCCCATAGCCTCTGCAGGTCACCAGGCTCATGATCTGCGATCTGGACTTAGAGAAAACATGTCTGCCTGTTCATTCCCCTCCGCTCTATTTCATGGGCCTGTAAATCCTTTCGATCTCTTAATACCTCCTGTTTATTCAGCCCCTGCTGTGGAGCTCAAAGGAATGACCTCATCCTTCCTTGTCTTGCCACCTTGAGATGGGGAGAAACTGGGGCCTTTCCACTGTCCCCATGGGAGAGAACTGAAGGAGGCCGCCCTCTTACCCAGTGCCCCATGCGTGGGGCTGCACAGCCTCCCCAAGCCGAGCCTGTGGCCCCACAGTGTTTGACTGCCTAGGAAGATGCGACCTGACTTGAGGACAAGCTACATTTGTCCCCTTGCCCAGTCTGGGCCAGGCATGCACAAGAACAATACCCATATTCATGCAACATGGGGTTTGCCAGTAACCCCACGTGACTTGACCTCACGACGGATGTGGGGGAGAAGGGAGAGGCACAAACGCTCTCTGTGTGCATTCTGCTCTGTGCTGCCCGTGAGCCTCAGCTGTGGGCAGACTGCATGGTTTGTTGCCTGCAAAGCCTCAGCCCTGCTCGGTGCAGATGTGGGACAGTGAAGTCAGTGTGTCACCTGCCGAGCTTCTCATCGAGTGTCCTGCTGTGTATTGTGGGGAAACATCACAGACACACACACACACACTCTCTCTCACACACACACACTCACACACAATCTCTCTCACACACATTCGCACACACACACAATCTCATACACTTTCACACACAGTCACACAGACACAATCTCACACACTTTCACACACACACAATCACACACACTCAATCACACACACTTTCACACACACACTCACACACACACTCACACACACACAATCTCTCACACATTCTCACACAATCATACATTCTCTCACATACACACAAACACACTTTCACACACACAATCACACATACACTTTCACACACACACTCGCACACAATCTCACACACAATCTCACACACACACTTTCACACACATACATTCTCACACAATCTCACATACAATCACACACGTTCACAATCACACACACACTTTCACACACACAATCACACACTTTCACACACAATCACACACACACTCACACACAATCTCACACACAATCACGCACTCACACACAATCACACAGTCTCACATACACTTTCACACACAATCACATGCACTCACACAATCACACACAGTCTCACATACACTTTCACACACAATCTCACACTTTCGTGCGTGCGCGCGCACACACAATCTCACACACACACTTTCACACACACACACAATATCTCACACACACACACACACACACACACACACACATACACATTTTCAGCCCCTACTTCAAGGAACTCTCCCTGGTCCCAACTAAAGGAGAATAGAAGTGAGGAGACAGCAGCAGGTTAAAATTCACTGTGGTGGTTACTAATGATGGTTACTCGTGCTCCGTGTAACTGAGAGTAACAGCAGCTGGCATTTGTTGTGTGTATGTGGATTATATCACAGCAGTCCTAGAAGTAGGCATTATTGCTACTCCTGTTTTACAGAAAGAAAACTGTTTCACAGAGAGGAGTCACAGAGCTAGCCTCCAAACTGAGGCATCTGGGCTTCAGAGCTGGTACTCTCGACACATGACAGCAGCCTCTCCCAAGGCTAGACAGAATATGCCTGCAAGAACAGGGAGGCATGGCGACGTCTCTGCTGGTTTTCCCCGGGGACCGGTGTAGGGTGCTGACTGAAGGAAAAGTCCCTGCAGGGCAGCTGTGGCTTCTCAGGAACATAATTGTGAGGTCGCCCCTCTGGGCCTTGGTGGGCTGTGGAGTGAATGGGCTGGCCTCCTGCTCCACTGAGCTCCTGTCCCAGGAATTTGCACTGTTCTGGGTTTGGGCAAAAGTCCTAGAAGTCACTGCCCCTCTCCCACCTCCTTCCCTTCGGCCGCTCAAATCAAGGGCTTAGTAATGGTGTCATTCACCCTCTCCTTAGCAAGGAGGAGCCTCTTCACCCTTAACCTGGAGTAACTGAGTTGCAGCTGTAAGATCTCGTTAGCATGCTACAGAGATCTTTTGAAATTGCCAGCCACATACCACTTTAATTTTACTGGTAAGGAAATTGAGGGCCCGAGAGGGAAAATGCCGTACTCAAGGTCACACAGCAGTTAGCAGCAGTGTTAGGACCCAAAGAAGGGTCTTCTGACACCCAGATCTGTGTCCTTTGCACTAGAGTCAGGTATTGAACCTTTGCCAAGAGGTGGCTTTGGGTATTCCTGACTGTGTGTGCCTAACTGCCACCCAGCAGCAGGGCAGGGAGGGCTCCCTTCTGGGAACAGGCAGAGTTGGTGCCCCCCAGGGTAGGGGGAGTGCCTAGGTGTGCACAGCCCCTTCCTACTGGAAATCTGCTCTGACAGCATCCTCTATAAGGCAGAGTCCCAGAAGGTAGCCGAGTGTGCCTGCTCTGTGCTGATTAGCTCGAGTGGGTCCATCTTGCTGGAAAGAGCTGACAGACTGGACCAGTTTGCGTTCCGAATGTGGGAGTTCCCATGGATGTTCTCTGTCCTGGGTTGAGGGCTGATGGGCGCCTTCCAGAAGGGGTGAGGGTTAGGTAGGAGGATAGGCCTGGTGAAGCCGAGTCACGGAAGAGAGTCTGGTGGGAAGGAGACCTAGGGGCAGAGGCAGAAGGGGAGGCTGTATTTTAAGGAAAGGGAACTTCTTCCCTGGGATGAGGGGACTAAGAAAGGGGAGGCGGGAGTTAGGCAGAGGAAACCAGGAATCGCCTGAGACGCCCCGGCCTCTGAGCTGGTGTCTCCACGCGTGTGTGCTTCCCGTGTCCTCCCGCAGGAGTCTATATTCTGATCGGAGCCGGCGCCCTCATGATGCTGGTGGGCTTCCTGGGCTGCTGCGGGGCTGTGCAGGAGTCCCAGTGCATGCTGGGACTGGTGAGTATCCCCGCCAGCCACCCTGACCCCCACCGCCCAAACCTCAGTAGACCCAGACCCAGACCCACAGAACAGATGGACGGGGATGGAGCCAAGAAGGTACCCAGAAGCCATGAGCTGTCCTCAGCCTCCCCAGTGTTCCTCGCTCCAGGCCCCCTGAGCCACTTGGCCAGGCAGCCACACTGTCCTCAGCCCGGGCCCCTCCCCAGTGTGGGGCATCACCCCTCTTCCTTTCTGGAGCCTACTTTATTGCTTCCCCTGGGCAGCTACAAGGACTTTGTTTCTCCTTTTCTCGAGGACCACGTTTGCTTTTTTCCCCTGAATCCACAGGTACCTTTGCCTTCTCTTTGTTTCAGAATCTGTTTCAGTCTTTTCCAGACTCCATGGAGTGGATTCATTCCCTTTATGTCCCCAAATCTCTGTGGCTTTTGTGAGCAGTGGCAGTTTCCTGCTCCCCGACTCTTAACCAACACCTCGTAAATGCTAGTTCTGGGCTTGGCTGTGCTCAGCTTTTTCCTCCCGCCCAAGCACCTGGCCTCACGGTGGCCTCTGCCCTCTCCTCGGTTAACTGCCTGTTCTGCGAACTTCCTCCCTGCCCCTTCAAGGCTGTTCATTTGCGCCACCAGATACCGGTTCCCCAGGGAGTTGTCCTTCTTCCTCGTCCCAAAATACCCTTCAATTTTCCTGGCTGGTGGGCTGGGACTGTGCCTCACCCCATCCCCTCATTGCCTTCCAGTTCTTCGGCTTCCTCTTGGTGATATTCGCCATTGAAATCGCCGCGGCCATCTGGGGATATTCCCACAAGGATGACGTAGGTTTTTTTTCCATGAGATCTCTTGGGTTTGGGAGTTGGGGGATGGGAGACAGTGCAGCAGGGGGCAGGTCCTGGCTGGGCACTTTGTTCAGCTTTCAGCTGTTGACCAGGCCCCTTATCTCATCACGTGCCAGTGAATGTGCCCCCCTCGGGGCAGGGACTGTCAGCATGCTTACTGCCCTGTGCAGGATTGTGCCAGCTGTGGTGCTGGCTCATAGATGTTCAGGAATGACTCGCTGGGCTTGCGTGTGTGTCTTTCCGTCCGTCTCACACCTCAGCAGCCCTTCCCCACGACTCTTAGAAAGATTACTCAGGAAATACAGGCTTTCTGTGGGCTGGAAACTCTCGCCTCCTCCTCTCATTTACAAATACGTGTTCAAGTGCTGCCCCCATGAGCCACGTGCTGTCCCCAAGCCTGTGCAGGGTCCACAGATGTTTGAACTATGGGCCCCACTTCCAGAGGCTTGGCCATCTAGTATAGGAAAAAGACATGCAACTGCCGAAGTGGTCATCAAGGTGATTTATAGCCAAAGTATTATGGGCTTTGAAAAGGTGACGGAATCTCTTCTGGCTTCTTAGAGAAGGGAGTAGTGAACTAAACCTTGAATGAGAGATGCGTTCAGGAGGAAAGTTAGTGGAGGCAGGAGACTTGGAGCCAAAGGGGCTGAGCATGGCTGAACCCGGGCTTCCAGGCGGAGCCCTGCAGAGTTCTGGACCAGCATGGGCCATATCAGAGTAGTGCTTTCAGAAGGGCTACCTTGTCAACGTTTAGCAAGAAGCGGGAAGGAAGAGAGATGCTGGAGGCAGGAACGCTATTATTTTGTTTGGTTCTTAAGACTAGCCTAGCGCAGCAGTGAGAAGCAGGGGAAGAGTGGAACAAGGACTTCCATCTGGAACTGACTGGACAATCCATTGAGATATTCCACTACCTGCAGAGCAGCCGAGCAAACTCTGTTTAAAAAAACATGTATTCAAGCGATGAAAGCAACAGCCATAGAAATAGGAAGGGATCATTGTGAAAACGTCAGAAAGCTGCTGAAGGAAAAATACTGGCTGTTGGTCTGTTCATTGGATGTGGGTGTGCATCAGAGGTGCAGACATACATTAAGTTGGGATGCACCAGGTGCAGGCACATAATAATATATCCCCTATATTATAATACAGTAGCTGACGCATCCTCCAGATTTACTCTTTACTGGATCTAATGGTAAAGACTTAATATGCAATATCTCATTTAAATTCTCATAATAATCTATGAGCCGTAGGGACAAATGTGGAAACTGCTGTACAGAGAGAGGTTTAGTAATTTCCAAAGTCATGCAAGTGGAGAGAAAAAGAAGGAAGCCTGAGAAAATAGTCAAGTCAGGAGTAGTTTTTAAATTATTATTATCCTTTAGATTGTAGAAATTCTCGAACTCCCGACCTCAGGTGATCCGCCTGCCTCAGACTCCCAAAGTGCTGGTATTACAGGCGTGAGCCACGGTACCCGGCTAGGATCACAGAGATTCATTTTAGGAGCCAATAGAGCTGAAGGACTGACCCAAGTGTAAGAGACAGGGAGAAGCGGCCAGAGCGAGTTTCTGCAGGATGTGGGAAGAGATGGGAAGTGCCCGAAGGCCTTGCTAGCCATCTGTCCAGTGACGTTGTCCAACCACAGGCGTCTGGTGGCTGAGAGCTTAAAGGGAGAGAACAAGGTGGAACGGGTAACATTTGTTCATGGAGAAAGATGTTAAAATGCCGTCTCTGCCCCTCTCTGGTCTGCCCATTGTAGGTGATTAAGGAAATCCAGGAGTTTTACAAGGACACCTACAACAAGCTGAAGACCAAGGATGAGCCCCAGCGGGAAACTCTGAAAGCCATCCACTACGCGGTATGTCACCCTGGCAAACACACCCACCTGCGCTCTCTCCGGAATATGCCCGCACACAGGGTACTGACTGCACCAGACCAGTGCAAACACTCTAATCTTTTAAAATGTGTTCCTCTCATCCCCATCCCTGCCTTCTTGCTGCAGTTGAACTGCTGTGGTGTGGCTGGAGGCGTGGAGCAGTTTATCTTGGACATCTGCCCCAAGAAAGAAGTACTCGAAACCATCACCACGAAGGTAAACTCAGAGCAATATCCTGGTGCCCCTGCCCATTGCTCTGGGCAAACCCTGCAAGCATAAAGGTGACAGCAGCCAGTTGCTGCTTCGGAAATACCCAGTCTGTCTGTGAAAAGGTCCCAGAACACCCATCTCTTTCTCCTCTACTTTGGGCCCTCTGTTTACTGAAGGGCAATAAAACAGAGGCCGGACCAGGGGGACGACCAGTGCTCTGGCACCAGCCCCTGCTGCCAGCCCCGAAGCTGTCGCAGGCAGGCTTGCTTCTGAGTCTTGGACTCCCTCTCTGACTTTGTCAGTAGCTCCTGCCTGCAAGCTGGAGTTAATGTCCAACTCCAGAATGATAAAAATGGCCTTACAATCAGATCAGAAATAGATCCCCAAGCAGAGCCTGTCCCACCTCCTTCCCTGATGTCCTGCCCAGATTTTAGGGATCCACCAGCAGAACCATCCCTTTGTTCCTCTTTCCGTCCACCAGCCAGAACATCTCTTATCCCTGAACACTCCTGTCCCCAGCCCACCCTCTGTCCGCCAGTTCTCCTGGGTGAGACGGGTGCCGTGGGAGGAAGGAGGTGCCTGGGGAGCAGGGATCGTGTGTGACCCAGGCCTTGGTTTTTCTCCCAAGTCCTGTCCTGATGCCATCAGAGAGGTCTTCGACAGTAAATTCCACATCATCGGTGCAGTGGGCATCGGCATTGCCGTGGTCATGGTGAGTGGCGGGACGTCGTCCCAGGAGGGGGGCTGAAGAGTTAACATTGATTCAGCCCATGCTCTGCTCAGACACCGTCACGGTCTATGCATTTGTCAACTAACTTTGTCCTCATGCTCTTAGTATTTCCATTTTCCCACTAGGGAATGGAGAGACAGGCCGATGTGCTGATGAAAGCCCCTCACCTCCTGAGTGGAGTATCCAGGGTTCCTCCTGGGTTTCTCCAGAGTCGACTCTCTCAGCCATTAAGGTTCAGGGCACATGGGTGGCAGTGCTGGCGCTGCTAGTCCTCAGAGCATGTCTCCTCACGCACATGCTGTTCTTCTCCCTAAGAAAGTACTTCACTAGAGGCTACCGGCATGGGATTTGTTCCATTTCTTGAGGAGCATCTGAAAATGGGCAGCCAGAAGGCGGTCTCTTGCTAATCAGCCACTAGAAACCATCAAGGGCCAACCAGGTTCCTTGGGGTCATGCCCTCTCTCCCCATGAGGGAGAGCCCCAGATGGAACACGGCCCTCACTGGGACGGCCTGGCTCACGGAGTCTTCCTCCACCCCTGTCCACCTCTGCCCCCTTGCCAGACAGCCCCCAAAAAGAGAACCGCCTCTTTTCTTGGTGGTTATTTGCACCCTTCACTGGCATCTAAGAAAGGCATGAAGCACCTTTCAGTAAAAGATAAAATAATACCTTCTTGTTTTTCTTTGAGATGGAGTTTTGCTCTTGTTGCCCAGGCTGGAGTGCAATGGAGCAATCTTGACTCACTGCAACCTCTGCCTCCTGGGTTCAAGCAATTCTCCAGCCTCAGCCTTCCAAGTAGCTGACACTACAAGGGCATGCCACCACGCCCAGCTGATATTTGCATTTTCAGTAGAGACAGAGTTTCACCATGTTGGCCAGGCTGGAGAATCATTTGAACACAGGAGGCAGAGGTTGCAGTGAGCCAAGATCGCGCCATTGCACTCCAGCCTGGGTGACAGAGCAAGACTCTGTCTAAAAATAAATAAATAAATAAAAATAGAATAGAATATTGAATACACACACCCAAAGACAGATACAAAAGTTCTATCCTGTGTGGACTATAGGAAAGCCTGGAATTTGAGCATTAAATTTGGCTCTGAGCTTACTTGTCCCCCGCCCCCCGAAAGTTCTCCAAGGAAGATGCTTGTGCAGCTAACTGCCGGCGCCCCAGATCCTTCACATCCCGCATCCTTCTCGTTACCTGGCCTGCTTCTCTCCCACTTCAGTACCCTCTAAGTCATTTGGCCTCCTGGA
The DNA here is from genome assembly GCF_048565385.1 of Saimiri boliviensis. Lineage (NCBI taxonomy): Eukaryota > Metazoa > Chordata > Mammalia > Primates > Cebidae > Saimiri > Saimiri boliviensis. The sequence goes on from NC_133455.1 coordinate 125,812,310, forward strand.
TGCCATTCTCCTTGTCATTTGTCTTGGACTGGGTGACCCATGTCTCTCCCTTTCCCTCAGCCTTCCTTCAGATAAAACCACTCTGATCCTCATGCTTCTTCCTCTCTCCTAGATATTTGGCATGATCTTCAGTATGATCTTATGCTGTGCTATCCGCAGGAACCGCGAGATGGTCTAGAGTCAGCTTACACCCCTGAGCAGGGAAGTTTACCCATGAAGATTGTTGGGATTTTTGTTTCTCATTTTTTTGTTTTTGCCACTAACTTTACTATTCATTCTGCATTTCTAGACAAAAGCTAAAGTTATTTCATGTTTGTCTCTTAATGCTTCATTCAATATTGACATTTGTAGTTGAAGCGGGGGTTGGTTTGCTTTGGTTTATATTTTTTCAGTTGTTTCTTTTTGCTTGTTATGTTAAGCAGAAATCCTGCAATGAAAGGTACTATATTTGCTAGACTCTAGACAAGATATTGTACATAAAAGAATTTTTTTGTCTTTAAATAGATAAAAATGTCGATCAACTTTAATCAGGTTGTAACTTATATTGAAGACAATTTGATACATAATAAAAAATTACGACAATGTCCTGGACTGGTTTTTGTTTCCTTTAGTTATTTTGAGAGCTATTTGGTTTGCAAATATCTTTCAACTGCTATTAATTCCACCTGCATTTATATGAGAAGTAGACTGGGAGGTTGCTCACCCCATTTACTAACGAAGAAATCTAGACGTGGAGAGATTAAGGGATTCCAATCCAAAGTCACACAGATGTTAACAGAAGAGTCAGCATCAGCACCTGGTCCGTAGATGCTCCTTCAGCAATGTGGCGTGTCTTGGGGATGTGACAGCACAGGTCACACCATGGTGGCAGGAACTTTGTTTTATTCACTACCTAGTACCTAGTGTCTGGTGCATAGCAGTCCTCGGTATTTTTTATCCGTTACTATTTGTTGGTTGAATGAATAAATGGGTGTGTCTGCACCAGGGGCTCATCAGAGAAGCGGAGCCACTACAAGATATTTGTTTGAAGAGATTTGTTGTGGGAATTTGACCTTACACAGTCACTGGCACCGGGGCTACTTACGTAGTCTCTGCAGACAATTGGGAAGGATGGATGGGTGGAAAGTAAGGGTGGACAAGTGCGAGTGGGAGCCCTTGAAGGCAGACACATCTGTCCATGTCAGGTTTTTTTTGTTTTTTTTTTGTTTTTTTTCTGAGACAGGGTCTCACTCTGCTGCCCAGGCTGGAGTGCAGCCTTGACCTTCCTGGTCTCAAGCAAATCCTCCCACCTCAGCCTCCCAAGTAGCTGGGACTACAGGCATGTGCCACCACACCTGGCTAATGTTTATATTTTTTGTAGAGAAGCGTTTTGCCATGTTGGCCAGGCTGGTCTTGAACTCATGGTCTCAAGCGATCCACCCACCTTGGCCTCCCAAAGTGCTGGGATTACAGGCGGGAGCCACCACGCCTGGCCCCATGTCAGTTCCTGCCTCTGCTGAGGTGAGCCAGCAGAGAAGCCACAATTCATGGGAGCTGTGAAAATGACTGCTGCTTCACTTCCCACCTCCAAACCTTCCACCAGTTTCTCCTCTGTGCTCCACTCTAACCAGAAACACATGGGAAGAGAATTCTGGGAAGTGTGGTTCAGCTTACCCAGGTGGACAGATCACAAAACCAGGGCTGCATGGGAAGTGTGGCCCGTGCTCAGACTGTCTTCACTGTTGTGGGCAATTGGGAGGCAAACAGGCAATTATGGCAGAGAGGGATGAGCAGGAGAGAGAAGTGCAGAGGCATAGGAAACCGATTTTTATTTTCCACTCCTTGATTCCATTTGGGTTTCTCCTTAACACTACAAAAAGAAAAACAGGAAAAAAGGGTCAAAATGTCCCTGAATGCCATTACGTTCAAACATTAGAACACCAAAGCTGATCGCAGCATTATTCATAATACCCAAAAGGTGAAAACTCAAATGTCCATCAACAGAGAAATGAACAATGTGTGGCGTATCCATATGATGGAGCAGAATTCCACCTTAAATGCTGCAATGTGGATGAACCTTGAGCATGCTATGTTCAGTGAAATAAGCTAGACACAAATGAACAAATATTCCACAATTCCCATGATAGGAGGTACCTAGAATTGGTAAATTTATAAAGAAAGCAGATTAAAAGTAACCAGAGGCTAGGGAGAGGGGAAAATGGGGAGTTATGGTATCATGAGTAGAGTTTCTGTTTGGGATAATGAAGAAGCTCTGGAAATAGATGGTGGTGATTGTTGCAAAGCTTTGTGACTATATTTAGTGCCACTACATTGTACACTTAAAAATTGTTAAAATGGGCTGAGCATGACAGCTCACACCTGTAATCCCAGCACTTTGAGAGGCCGAGGCGGGTGGATCACAAGGTCAGGAGATCGAGACCATCCTGGTCAACATGGTGAAACCCCGTCTCTACTAAAAATACAAAACATTAGCTGGGCGTGGTGGCGTGTGCCTGTAATCCCAGCTACTCAGGAGGCTGAGGCAGGAGAATTGCCTGAACCCAGGAGGCGGAGGTTGCGGTGAGCCGAGATCCCGCCATTGCGCTCCAGCCTGGGTAACAAGAGCGAAACTCCGTCTCAAAAAAAAATTGTTAAAATGGGCTGAGCATGACAGCTCACACCTGTAATCCCAGCACTTTGGGAGGCTGAGGTGGGATGATCACTTGAGCCCAGTTCAAGGCCAACCTGGGCAACATGGTGAGACCCCATCTCTACCAAAAAAAAAAAAAAAAAAAAAAAAAAAAACTGGCTGGGCGTGGTGGTGCTCACCTGTGGTCCCAGCTACTTGGGATGCTGGGTTGGGAGGATCACCTGAGCCTGGGAGGTGAAGGCTACAGTGAGCCATGATCTCACCACTGCACTCCAGCCCAGGCAACAGCGAGGTGCTGCGAGGTGCTGTCCCAAAAGAACAAAAAATAGGATCAGAGTGGCAAATTGTATATTATATTTTACTACACACAAAAAATAGCTGGGTTGGCATTGAGTGTCCTTGTCGCTCTGTGGCCTTAGGTCCCTTGTTAATCTGAGGGCTGACTACTGTTCCGATTGTGGAGATAACAGGTCATCCATTTCGTTAATGTTTTCGGGAGACATAGTCTCGCTCTGTCACCCAGGCTGGAGTGCAGTGGCGTGGTCTTGGCTCACTGCAACCTCCGCCTCCCACGTTCAAGCCATTCTCGTGCCTCAGCCTCCCAAGTAGCTGGGATTACAGGCACCCACCACCACGCCCAGCTAATTTTTGTGGTTTTAGTGGAGACAGGTTTTCAGCATGTTGGCCAAGCTGGTCTCAAACTCCTGACCTCAGGTGATCCACTCGCCTGGGCCCAAAGTGCTGGGATTACAGCCAACCGTTCATTTTATGTAGGAGTGGAGATCCCTGAGGAGTTCTAACATCAGCCCTGCATGTGACTGCCAGCTCCCTCTGGAAAAAGCAGGTCTCAGAGGCTACACGCACTTGCCACGCTGCGGCTTTGCTGAAGGGTAGATTCGTGTGAAGCAAACGGCGGCCACTTAAATCCCAGAACACCTCAGGGCTGTCTATATCTTCCCTGTTTGTTGTTAATAATGTAAGGACTATGGGCTAGCATAAGCAAAAGTGAGCAATTAACCCAAGAATGAAAATGGTTGCACCTTAGGAAGATTCCGGAAACATGGACTAGTAACTCCTACGGCTCTCCATTTCTGTGCCACTATATTTTGCTCTCTAAGGAGACCAACTTTGCTACTCAGTCCTCATGGGGCTGGGAAAGGGCTGCCCCTGAGCTCCCAAGCTTACACAGAGACAACCTCCGTTGGCCCCTCTTAAAGTTTTAGTAGAGAAACATTTGACCTAGTTTGAGTCCAATGTCTGACCCTGTCCCTTCAGCTGGCAGCGGGCAGGTTGGGATGAGTGGAGTTAAAGACCTGGCCACCCTCTGTGACCCAGCGCCAGAAGATGAGGGATCATTGAAAGCCGGCAGACATCCCAAAAGGAGCTGGCTGTCCACACTCCCTCGGTCAGGCCGAAACGAGGCTCCCCGGACTCTTGGTGGACAGGGCCAGGTGTGGCTCTGCAGTTGAGGGAAAACCAGAACGCCCTGCTGCTCTCAGGTCCTGAAAGGGCCTCGGAACAAAGGCCTTTAGGAAGTTTTGGGTCACAAAAAGGCAACAGGCGCTGCCAAAAGCAACAACTGCTTTGGGTCCAGAAGAATCTCCTTGAGCATAAGAAGAGAAGCAGTTGCATAGATGTGTTGGCCTCTTGGCTCAACTGTGAAAAGCAGCCTGGGGCAACAAGTTTGAATCAAAGCAGCTGGATTTAGTAAAAGGCTATTGCTTTACCCAGTGCCCTTCAGGCACTGAAAGTGCTTTAATAACCATAAACTCCCTGGACCCTCCTCCCAAGGCCCTACTCTCCAAACCCATGTCCTCCGGATGGAGTTGAGTGGCCAAGGACGGGACCAAGACTCCACATGGATCCAGGGGCTCATTCCATGACACTGTCATTTCCTAGGGCCCTCCATGGGTACGGGGAATTGTTTCACTGACAGGTAGACCAGGATATCTCATAAGCTTCTTGGGCACAAGATGGAGTGGTATGGGTGGAATTCCGGCACAATTAGGCACATCCGTGGTTAGGTGAACACCACCATACAAGGGGGAGAGGTCTCCACCGGTGGCCTGTGCAACCCTGCCATGTTTCTTGCTGGTCAATGTGTTAAATGACAACTTGGAATACTACGAAATACGGCTGGGTGTGGTGGCTCATGCCTGTAATCCCAGCACTTTGGGAGGCTCACTTGAGGTCAGGAGCTTAAGACCAACCTGGCCAACATAGTGAAACCCCCGTCTCTACTAACAATACAAAAAATTAGCCAGGCACGGTGGCGCACACTTGTAATTCCAGCTACTTGGCAGGCTGAGGCAGGAGAATTGCTTGAACCTGGGAGATGGAGGTTGCAGTGAGCCAAGATCATGCCACTGTACTCCAGCCTGGGCAACAGAGTGAGACTCTGTCTCAAAAAAATAAAAAATAAAAAAAGCCTGATGTGGTGGCTTACGTCTGCAATCCCAGCACTTTGGGAGGCCAAGGCGGGCAGATGATCTGAGGTCAGAAGTTCGAGGCCACCCTGGCCAACATGGTGAAGCCCTGTCTTTACTAAAAATACAAAAATTAGCTGGGTGTGGTGGTCGGCACTTGCAATCCCAGCTACTCAAGAGGCTGAGGCAAGAGAATCGCTTGAACCCAGGAAGCCGAAGTTGCAGTGAGCTGAGATCATACCACTGTACTCCAGCCTGGGTGACAGGGCTAGACTCAGACTCAAAAAAATAAAAAATAAAAAATAGAGAGAGAGAGAGAGAGAGAGAGAAAGAGAGAGAGTGATAAAACTAAAAACTGTATTATTATATTATTATATCATTATATATGTATTTCACAAGGCTCTGAGAAATACCCAGTAATTTGAGTAACAGGAGTCTAGTTCAAAGAGATCTTAGAGACTAGAATAATGGAATATGACATCCAAAGGATATATCTCAACAGGAATAAATAAGTAAATGAAATCGAGAATTCATACAATATGTTTAGCAGCCCTTGGTCCTTACCACAGCACTTTAAGTTAGCTGTGCTAGCGTATATTTGGCTGGTTAGATAATAGGGTTTTTCTCATATGTTAAGTCTGGAGGCAATTAGAAGTGTCGATTTAGCAGCCCTGCTCTATGGAAGACAGCATCTCTGTGAGTCTCTTGGCTTGTACCTCGTGGTCATAAGGTAGCTGCTGCCACTCCAGCCATTTCTACATTCACAGCTAGAGGTAGGGGAAGAACGACTGCTAGCCACAATGAACTCTTCTAGCTAAAATGCAAAAGCTTCCCCCGGCAAACCGGAAGTCAACTAGAAATTGACTAGAAATCTGTCATGTGGCTACTCACAGCTATGAGGGAGACTGAAAATCGGAGCATTTAGATTTCTTTTCAGTCTATAGAGAAGTTTGGAAAAGGACAGGTGAGTTAAAGGTATTGTATTCCATTTTACATTTGAAGAAAACGTAGGGTTGAGTAAGTGAAAAATATTGCCCCAATTGAGAGAAGTTAAATATTTCCCCCAATATCATATAGTGCATAGACTGGATACAGGTTTGGATCGAGGACTTTCTCCGAATTTTCTTGCATATTTCACACAGTGCTGCCTTCCAGGATTAATATCACAGGAGGAAACTTGGCAGGAACATCCTGGAACATCTTTTGAGTGGAGGAACCCATGACATAAATGCAGGATGAGGAAAACATTTCTTTTGAAAAAAGATGTGTAAGTTTAGCTTACCACACACTTAATAGAAACCACAACTGTGAAGACAGGATGCCTCAGGGGCTGCATCCAGAGAGGTGTCCAGATGGAGACCATCGAGCCACAGATGTGATAGGCCCTAGGGGGGTATGATGCTGTGTTCTGGGGTCATTCCTCAAGAAGAAAGGTGACCATCTACAGAGATCTGGAGGGGACAGAACTTTTTTGGGGGGTGGGGGCTGTCTAAAGCCTTGTCTCCCAAGAGGAGAGTGAAGCACCAGAGGATTGTAGCCTGGGTGAGGGGCATCCTACAACACAACCGTCTTTGTTTTCAAATGTCTTAAGAGCGATAAGATGAACCAGAATGTATGTTGTCCCAGAGATCAGAACGAGAACTGATGGGCAGAACTCTCAGGGAAAATTTTAGCCGAGTATAAAAGAAACCCCTTAAACCAGGGCTGTCCATGAGTGGAGGGGCCCAGGACATAGAGGGGGCTCCAGGAGAAGCTGGAGAGAAGATGTTGCTGATTCCTGCACCCATGGAAACGGGATGCCCTCCATCTCTAAGAGCTATAAAGAGACAGGTCTGCAAGCAAATACCCAGGAATGCAACTCTCTCCCCATCTATGTTCAGTTATGGGGTGGACGTGAGGGAAGGACCGCTCATAAAAGTTAAGTGATAGGACCAGTGAACATTTTTATGGGCAACCTCAAAATAGTTCAAAATCATGTTTTATCTCTGAAATTGTTGCTTTCTTTTTTATATTTGGCGCCATGGTTGGGCTCTTTAAAATACAAGGAGGAGAGCATTCGAACCCTTAAATAATGAGGTTGGTGGAAGGAGATTCATCATCTCAACAGCCATATCAGCACTTAGGAGTTCCTGCACTTTCTAAGCTGAGTTCTGCAGATACCTGAGACCGTAGCTCATGGCAGTCCCACATATGGCATCTGCCCCAGCATCTCCACTTCTCTCTGCATCTCACAGGCAAGCTCCTTTAGCAGGAAGGATACAAGCAGGTAGTTTGGTTCCATCTAATAAGATACAGCCCTATTGGCACCCCTTTGACGGAACACTGCTAATGCCTGGTCCAGTTGCCTGTGGCCAGGGAACAGCATTGACATTCAGGATGCTCCATGGCCTTCCAAGGACAAGAATGTAGGCAGAGGAACACCCTGGGACACCTTTCTGGTTTAAGTCGGTAGGTTCAAGGACTGCCTGGGATAGCCATCCTCACTGAGCTCACAGGGTAGTTTTTATACCCCAAGGGGCTCTGGTGTGTCAGAGTAAATAGGCCTGACATTCTTGTCAAACAGCACCTGTTCTGGGAGACCCCGTAAGTGCAGAGGAGGAGTCAGAAGCCTCAGCCTATTCCCACATAAATAATGAAGAAAAAAATAACTAGAGATTTAACCAGAGTAGTCATTCATAGGTGATCTTAGTTACTCACAGGTGAGTTTAGTTCTTTTACTAATGCCTTTCAGGTCTTGAAGTGTGAACCTGGGGTGACATTGTGAAATGAATGACCCTAAGGCAAGACGCTTCAAGCCCTCTGTCACGCCCCTGTAAGGGCTGCTGGAGGGCGCCAGCGCTGGGAAAGCCCCCGCTGTTTAGCCAGCTAGGGAAGGGGTTGTTCAAGATGGCCAAGACGTCTCCATCCTCGGGGGAGTTAGGAGAAAACTCCCCTCCTCCGAGCTCTGGCGGTGGGCCTGGCGGCTGTCAGGCAGGCCCGCAGACATCTCGAGGCTTAACTGTCTCTATGTGACGCTGTGCTTCAGCGGTCACGTTCCATGTCAACCCCATGATCCGCTTCTGCACCTGGTTCCTTTTTCCTTAGAAGAGATAATCAGTAAAAGTAATATAAATCTTAATGTCTTTGTGCTTTCTTGACAAGTATGGAAAAGGGCTGATGCGTTATGCTCCTTACCTCATCTCGGCTACCTGAAAGTCTTGGGCCCCCACCTATGTGACGTGTGATGTAACTGACCCTATCACTGACCACCAATGCCCTGCCCTATCTGCCCCGCCCCCAGCTTGTACCCCGCCCTCAGCTTTGTACTCAATGAAAGTCAGAGCGTCCAGGCACTTGGGGTCACTGCCGACTCCACATTTTGGTGGGCAGTGGACCCCTGGGCCCAAACTCTCTTTTCTCTAAGTCTGTGTCTTGTGTTTTTTATTTCGACAGTTTCTCGTCTCCACACCAATAGAGAGGGACTCAGAGGACCCTGTAGGGCTGGACCCTACAGCACCTGATGAGGAGAGTTTTTTTTAAGCATTCTCCTTAAATTGTTCACACTCCAAAAAAGCTAAGACTGTATGTGGGGCTCTTTGAGAAAGAAGTTACGAAGAGAGTCTGTGAGCCATGGAAAGTCAAGTGGCAGAGTCAGCTGCAGGTTCACGGGTCCCAAGCCAGGGATCATCAGAGTTTAAGGACTTTATTCCACTAAGCTGAGCTCGATCCTGTCCCCCTTAGTCACAATTTGAACCCACCTAGAGATAAGGGGTGGCTTCCACTCTATACACCTTCAGTCTTCAGGCCGCCTTGGTGAGGCCTGAGCATCTAATGTAATTGTCTTCACTCAAGCCTTGGCTGTCAGACCCCTGGAGAACTAATTTGGTTTCTTTCCTTTTAAATTGGATTTCCCCAAACTATCTGCTTCCCCTGTGGAAATACAGGCAGGATCAGCTCTTATTCCAGTGTAGAATCTCTACTTCTCTGCAAGGCACCAAGGAGCCAGAGCTGACCTAGCCAGGCAAGGCAGTGCGTGACCCAGCGGGGCTCACACGCCCTGCAAAGACAGGCAGTGATGCTTGCAGACCTCAGCATAGTCTGGGCTGAGCTACTGACCCTCTGTACCACACTGGGACCTGGGAAGGCACGGGGATCATTAACGGGGCCAAAGGAAAGAATCACGGACACCGGGGACCACAAAACTCAAGCAAGCCTGGAGAAGAGTGTGGTTACAGTAGAAAGCGAAGAGACTGTAAAGAGACATATGGGCAATTTATGTTTCAGACATTCAACTAGCGTGTCTTGGGCCTCATATCTCATATAAATTGGAGCTAATAAAACATACCAGGCCAGGCACAATGGTTCACATCGATAATCCCAACACTTGGGAAGCTGAGATGGGAGGATCGCTGGACCCCATCTCTATGAAAAATTTTAAAACCAGCCAGCATGGTGGTACACACCAGTTTCGCAGCTACTAGGGAGTGAGGTGGAATGATTGATTGAGCCCCTGAGGTGGAGGCTGTAGTAAGCTGTGATCACACCACTGCACACTCCAGCCTGGGTGACAAACTGAGACCCTGTCTTTAAACAAACAAACAAACACGGCCAGGCATGGGGGCTCGTGCCTGTAATCCCAGCACTTTGGAAGGCTGAGGCAGGCAGATCACATGAGGCCAGGAATTTGAGACCTGCCTGGACAACATGGCAAAACCCCATCTCTACTAAAAAATATTAATACAAAAATTACCCGGGTGTGGTGGTGCATGCCTGCAATCCCAGCTACTTGGGAGGCTGAGGCATGGGTCACTTGTACCCAAAACGCTGAGGTTGCAATGAGCTCAGATTGTACCACTGCGCTCCAGCCTGGACAACAGAGTGAGACTCCATTTCAACAAACAAATAAACAAAAACCTTCACTGAATAGTTTGTTTTATTTTTTTTTATTTATTTATTATTTTTGAGATGGAGTTTAGCTCTTGTTACCCAGGCTGGAGTGCAATAGCATGATCTTGGCTCACCGCAATCTCTGCCTCCCAGGTTCAAGCAATTCTCCTGCCTCAGCCTCCCAAGTAGCTGGGATTACAGGCATGTACCACCATGCCCGGCTAATTTTGTATGTTTAGTAGAGACTGGGTTTCACCATGTTGGTCAGGCTGGTCTCAAAGCCCTGACCTCAGGTGATCTGCCCACCTCGGCCTCCGGAAGTGCTGGGATTACAAGCATGAACCACTGTGCTTGGCGTTTTATTTTTTTAAGGCTCATCAAGTGATACTGTGGGAAAGAAGAGAATGAACAAAGAAATCTAACCGTCTGTGATCAATTAGTTATAAACATCATTGCACTCAGACCAGCAGACACACAGTGGTTTTTTAATATTATAAGCTTTTATTGAAAATCACAGGTATATGATACACACATGTATGAAAATTATATGTGTATATAAAAGAATGGCAACACAGAAGTTTCAATTTAGAAGAGACAGTAGAGATACCCTTCCTAAGTGGGGTGCTGGGATTCAGCTGCAGGTCAGTTATGCAACTGTTGAGCTTCTTGCTGGAGCAGGGCTGGGTGGCAGTGGCTTCAATGAACTCCCATGAGGAGTCAGGGTTGCTCAGAGGGATGCAGGCCAGAGTCACGATGCCGACGTGAGATGATACAACTGATTAAGGTTTATGGTAAAGTCACAGCTTTGTTTAAGACTGAGCTAAAACTGATGAGATTTCTGAGCTTCTGACCAAACGTGGAACACATAAAAGAAAGTCAGTTAAGGTTGAGAATCATTCAAGCCAGGCGCAGTGGCTCACACCTGTACTCCCAACATTTTTTTTTTTTTTTTTTTTTTTTTTTTGAGATGGAGTCTCGCTCTGTCACCCGGGCTGGAGTGCAATGGCGCAATCTTGGCTCACTACAGCCTCCGCCTCCCAGGTTCAAGCAATTCTCCTGCCTGAACCTCCCATGTAACTGGGACTACACGTGTGTGTCACCACGCCCGGCTAATTTTTGTATTTTCAGTGGAGACGGGGTTTCATCATCTTGGCCAGGATGGTCTTGATCTCTTGACTTTGTGATCCACCCACCTCAGCCTCCAAAAGTACTAGTAAGAGGCGTGAGCTACCACGCCCGGCCTTTTTTTTTTTTTTTTTTTGAGACAAAGTCTCACTCGGTTACCTAGGCTGGAGTGCAGTGGCACAATCTTGGCTCACTGCCACCTCTGCCCCCTCTGTTCAAGCAATTCTCCTGTCTCAGTCTCCCAAGTAGCTGGGACTACAGGTATGGGTCACCACCCCAGTTAATTGTTTTGTATTTTTAGTAGAGACAGGATTTCACCATGTTAGCCAGGATGGTCTTGACCTCCTGACTTTCTGATCCACCTGCCTTGGCCTCCCAAAGTGCTGGGATTACAGGCATGAGCCACCATGCCTGGGCCCCCCACCTTTTTTTTTTTTTTAAGATGGAGTCTCTCTGGAATTCAGTGGCACAATCTAGGTTCACTACAACCTCCACCTCCTGGGCTCAAGCCATTCTCCTGCCTCTGTCTCCTGAGTAGCTGGGATTACAGGTGTGTGCCACCACGCCTGGCTAAGTTTTTGTATTTTTGGTGGAGACGGGGTTTTGCTACGTTGACCAGGGTGGTCTCAAACTCCTGACCTCAAGTGATCCACCCGCCTTGGCCTCCCAAAGTGCTGGGAAAACAGGCATGAGCCACTGCACCCGACCCAGATCCACTTTTCTTAATCTTTGAAAGAGTCATCAGTGATGAAGAAAATGAGCAGGAGAATGAAGATGAAATGCAAAGATAATATTCAGCAAATGAAGGTTCGGAATCCCCTGAATCTCTTGGAAATGAGAGAGCTAGTTTCCTGAGAACGTGCTTGGAGGCCCGCATTTCTCTAAGCTTTGGAGATGGAAAGCACGGAGGGGTTCCTCAAGTCCCCATCAATACCAGAAGCAGCAACACCTTATCTCTAGCTTCTCACGGAGCCATCACTGGTATGGATACCTCTCCGTCACAATCCCCTGACGCTGAAAGAGACTCAGGGGAACTTCTTTTTTTTTTTTTTTTTTTTTTTTGAGATGGAGTCTCGCTCTGTCACCCGGGCTGGAGTGCAATGGCGCAATCTTGTTACCCAGGCTGGAGTGCAATGGCGCGATCTCGGCTCACCGCAACCTCCGCCTCCTGGGTTCAGGCAATTCTCCTGCCTCAGCCTCCTCAGTAGCTGGGATTACAGGCACGCGCCACCATGCCCAGCTAATTTTTTGTATTTTTAGTAGAGACGGGGTTTCACCATGTTGACCAGGATGGTCTCGATCTCTCGACCTCGTGATCCACCCGCCTCGGCCTCCCAAAGTGCTGGGATTACAGGCTTGAGCCACTGCGCCCGGCCTCAGGGGAACTTCTAACTCTTCTGCCATACACCTGGCCCCGGCTAGACCTAGAAAAACGTAGACCCGAATTCAGTGGCCACCACCTTTTTCTATCAGGCTGCCCCTTCATTTCCTTCTGGGCCAGCACCGAGTCCTCCGTCGTCTCCCATGCTCCCAGATCCTCCTGCACATACCAAAGGGTTGGAAGGTGTAGCAGTCATTTGGTCATGAATGACATCTTGACCACTCTCCAGGTTTAAAGCAAATGGAGAGCAGGAGGGAGGGTAATAGCACTTCGGTTATTACAAATCTCTCTCTCCCGAGGAGAGGAGAATTTGGTCAGGCTCTGGCTGACACAAGCAAATGTTTCATCATTTTCTCGATAATAAGAGTTAGCTCTTATAGCTAGTATAATTTAGGTCTCCTTTCAATTGTAGTAGGTTGGAAATTGTTGACTAACCAATGTGTAAACATAGTCTAGCCAAGAAAACAGAATCCAAAGCAGGTAATTCATCAGAGGGAATTTAATGTAGGAAACTGATTAAGCAAGTATTGAAAAATCACTAAGAGAACAAAGAAATAATGCAGAAATCATAGCCAGGGAAAGCAGCTGCCAGCCCTAGAGCTGTGGGACAGAGGGAAGTGATGGGATTGTCAGATTCTAGAAGCCCAGAGGAGGGGCCATGCAGAGTTGGGGCTCAGACCTTGAGGAGGCGGCATGTCCCAGCTGTTGCTGGTGACTCTGGAGGCTGTGGAGAGGTGACTCTTCAGACTTTCCTGAGGTGAGCAAGCAAGAAAGGAAAAGCTGGCCACCCACTCTTCCCCACAACCTGGCTCCTCCCAGCAAAGGGAAAGGTGTCATAACTTGAACACAATCGGAATCTTTGACAATTACCTACAATCGAACATCATCATTCTGGAATTAAGACTATGTTTTGCAGCTTGAAGTCACTGGGGGACTTCATCCTAAAAGTGTGGGACTGGTCACACGTCTATCCTGGGCCAGGGAACAACTACCCCCACTGACCACAATTTAGGAATAATGTGAGACAAAAGAAAGGTACTTCAAGATCTTGACCCACTGACCCTGCTTGTTCCACCTGCCTGACACATAGGAGACACACAATATATGGCATTTTTCCTATGGAATCTTACTATAGCATAAGAGTATGGAACTCCACCTTACCAAAAGATTACAAAGTTCTGGAGTTCCAGTTGTGCCAGGAGCAGGGTTGTCTGAAAGTGACTCGGAGCTCACTCTGGGCTTCGTGCATGAAGAGCTCACTGGGATCCGGGATTCCTCTGCTCTGAATGGGAGGAGTCGCCACAAGCTCAGCTTCCCGCACCTAGTAGCTTAACAGGGAGCTGCAGCATCCCTGGTCACGGAGTCTCCAGGGCCTGGGCTTCTTCCGGCTCTGTCAGCAGTTAGCACTCAAATCCAGACTGCCTGTCCCCAAGCAGTCTGTGGGGCCTTCCCTTAATCAGGCTACGTTCATATTTGCCCTGCAAAGAAAGGCCAGGGTTCCTTCTCTGGAACATGCCAACTCTGTCTTGCCAACCCTCACTCCAACTGTACATTTTCCCTCCTCTTACGCTACCTCCTCAGAAATAAATAAAAAATCTTCTTAGGCTGGGAGCTGTGGCTCACGCCTGTAATCCCATCATTTTGAGAGGCCGAGGCAGGTGGATCACCTGAAGTTAGCAGTTGGAAACCAGCCTGGCCAACACCGTAAAACCCTGTCTCTACTAAAAGTACAAAAAAAAAAAAAAAAATTAGCTGGGCATGGTGGCGGGGGTCTGTAATCCCAGCTACTCAGGAGGCTGAGGCAGGAGAATCGCTTGAACCCAGGAGGCAGAAGTTGCAGTGAGCTGAGATTGCGCTGTTGCGCTCCAGCATGGGCAACAAGAGAAAAACTATGTCTCAAAAAAAAAATAATAATAATCTTATTTTACCCATGCCATTGGGCCTCATGGGATTCATCCTCAACCCTGCTGCTTTACAGGCGGTGACCCAGATAGAGCCCGTCTTGCACAATAGTTCCGAGTTAACTCTGGGGAACACACGACAAGGGTAGGTTGACACGGACGCCCAAGGCCCTATATTTGAGTCTCTTTCTACCCAGATTTATGGATCTCTTCACACCAAATGCAGGCCCTACCCCAAATGGATCTCCTTTGAATCAGCTCTTTACCTTAACACACACTGTGCCCCCCACCAACCCCCGAAAGTCCCTCCCTGTCTTCCTCATGAAGTCCTTCCTTCCCACCAAGGCCCAGCTCAGCAGCCTCATCAGCCCATCATCAGACCTTATGGCAGAGACCTCCTGCTGATGGGATTATCAGATCCTAGAGGCCCTGCTCCGTTTCTGGAGGGTGCAGTCGGTGCTGGAAGGGGCTGCTCAGCCAGTCTCCCTGCATCTGCAAGGGATGACAGGCCCACTTCTTGCCGGCGGAATAAAAGTGGAAGTGGTGAGCATAACTTCCAGCACAGAAGCAGGTGTGTCTTCTCGGCTTTTTCTCTTCTAATGGCTCCAGGGAGGAATCTAGAGGAAGGAAAACAGGATCTCGGATCCCTGAATGACCTTATAAAATGACATGAAAGATGCCTCAGCAGGACGGCTTGTGCACAGGCAAGATGAAGTGAGGGATGTCGTGTATGAAACACTAGGACCCCTGGGCTTGTCCGCTGCAGCAGATAGCATGGCGGTTCTCATTGCAACCCACTGCTGCTTTGCTTGGCCTTCTATAGACATCTGGTGCTGCACGTTACTTGAGGATGCTTTGAGTGACAAGCATCAGAAGCCCACAGTCAAACCTACATTTTTTTTTTTTAATGGTGGGATTTCGGCCAGGCGCGGTGGCTCAAGCCTGTAATCCCAGCACTTTGGGAGTCCAAGGCGGGTGGATCACAAGGTCAAGAGATCAAGACCATCCTGGTCAACATCGTGAAACCCCATCTCTACTAAAAATACAAAAAATTAGCTGGGCATGGTGGTGCCTGCCTCTAATCCCAGCTACTCAGGAGGCTGAGGCAGAAGAATTGCCTGAACCCAGGAGGCGGAGGTTGCGGTGAGCCGAGATCGCACCATTGCGCTCCAGCCTGGGTAACAAGAGCGAAACTCCGTCTCAAAAAAAAAAAAAAAAAAATGGTGGGATTTCACTATGATGGCCAGGCTGGTCTTGAACTCCTGACCTCAGGTGATCCATCCACCTCGGCCTCCCAAAGTGCTAGGATTACAGGCGTGAGCCACAGCGCCCGGCCCCTTTTTTTTTTTTTTTTTTTTTTTTTTTTGAGACAGGATCTCTCTCTGTCACCCAGGCTGTAGTACAGTGGTACGATCATGGTTCACTGCAGCCTCCTCCTCCCAGGCTCAAGTGATCATCCCACTTCACCCTCCCATGTAGCTGGGACTACAGGCATGTGCCACCAAGCCTGGCTAATTTTCTTGTGTTTGGGCATTGTTTGCAGAGACAGGGTTTCACTGTGTTGCCCAGGCTGGTCTTGAACTCTTGGGCTCTAGTGATCCAACCACCTTGGCCTTCCAAAGTGCTGGGATTACCAGCATGAGCCACTGCGCCCAACCCAAACATTTTTAAGCAATAAGGAACTTCTGTCACATACAGGAAAGTCAGAGGAAGGGGAGTTCCATGGTTGACCATTCTCAGCACATAGGTTTTTGCCCCTGTGTTTATCCCTTCAAAGACACAAGGCGGCGACCATCACTCAAGGGTTCCTGTCATCACGATGTCTATGTCTAAAGGCTGGAAGAGAAAAGTTTCCTTCAGTGTGTCTCTTTTTTAAGAACATGAGCCAGGCGCGGTGCTCAGGCTTATAATCCCAGCACTTTGGGAGACTGAGGTCAGGTGTTCCGGACCAGCCTGACCAATGTGGTGAAACCCTGTCTTTACTAAAAATAAAAAATTACCCAGGTATGGTGGTGCGAGCCTGTAATCCCAGCTACTTGGGAGGCGGAGGCAGAATTGCTTGAATCTGGGAGACAGAGGTTGTGGGGAGCCAAGATCACGCCACTGCACTCCACAGCGTGGGAAACAGAGCAAGACTCCATCTCGCAAAAAAAAAAAAAAAAAAAAGTAAAGAATATGAAAAACATCCCCAGAATTCCCACAGAAGACATCTCCTTACATCCCATTGTCCAGAAATGATCACATGCTCATTCCTAAACCAAGGCAAGTAGAATTGAAGGAATTACCATGGCAGGTCAGGCAAAGCAGTACTCATTCTCCCTCGCCTGGGGCTGGGAGGGTCCTGCCTCACCTGAAGCACATGGCCTCCAGACACCCGGAGTCAAGCCGGACGTAGCAACTTAGTGGGCCCTAAGGCTGGAGCCAGACTCATCTATCTCCCACACTGGGCTCTACCATCTCAACCTGTGAAAGGTATAAACTGCTGGCAACAGACCTGTATTTTGAAGATTTTATAGGGGGAGGGTTGGAGAGAGATATTGTGCCAGGCACTAAAACCTTCCAGAAATGATGGGGAGTGACCCAGAAGTCAATAAATAATTGCAACAAGGTGATCCTTACTTCGTGCTCCAAGATGTCTCACAGGAGTTCGTGTTGGCATTTGTGAAATGCAAATAACCTGTCTAATCTCTAAGGTCTCAAGTCTTCTAATTGTGATCTCCTGAGGCCAGGAGCTGGGTCTTCAGGTCTTCACTTTCTATGTCCCCAGCACAGATCTGGGGGCAGGATTGACATGCAGTGTGGACAGTAGCCATTCAAGAATTTTCACATTTTCAGGCTGGGCACAGTGGCTCATGCCTGTAAACCCAGCACTTTGGGAGCCAAAGGCAGGTAGATCACAAAGTCAAGAGTTCGAGACCAACCTGGCCAACATGGTGAAACCCCATCTCTACTAAAAAAAAAAAAAAAAAAAAAAAAAAAGCACAAAAATTAACCAGGGATGATCCCAGCTAATTCGAGAGGCTGAGGCAGGAGAACTACTTCAACCCGGGAGGCGGAGGTTGCAGTGGGCTGAGATCACGCCACTGCACTCCAGCCTGGGCAACAGAGCAAGACTCCGTCTTGGGGGGCTGGGGAATAATTTTAACGTTTTCAACTCTGTGACAGACCACACTATTCATGAAATGGAGTGATTTGTAGCTGTTATTGAAGCATGAAATCTGAATTTCATGCTCTGAGAATGGTCTGCAAGAGTGACTCAGATAGCTGGTGAGGGAGGCTGTGGGGTGCATTGCAAAGGCCTTGTAGGGAAGGAGACAGACTTGAGCTCAAATCCTGGCTCTCCCACTTACTGAGTGAGCTTGGACAACTGACTTAACCTCTAAACTCCTGGCTCTCCTCTACAAAATGAAGGGCAGGCCGGGCACAGTGGTTCACACCAGTAATCCCAGCACTTTTGGATCCAGAGGCAGGTGGATCACTGGAAGTCAGGAGTTCAAGACCAGCCTGACCAACATGGTGAAACCGTCTCTACTAAAAATACAAAGTTAGCCAGGCAGGCACCTGTAATCCCAGCTACTTGGGAGGCTGAGGCAGGAGAATCACTTGAACCGGGGAGGCAGAGGTCTCAGTGAGCAGAGATTGCGTCATTGCACTTCAGCCTGGGCAACAAGAGCGAAACTCTGTCTCAAGTAAAATAAAATAAAATGAGGGGCAGCTCCTACTAATCAGAGCATAGGGAGGGACCCGGTAAATGATGGGCGACCTTGTCATTATGCCGCTGTGATCACGAGGTGCCCTTGGAGAGTAGGAGGTATGAATGAGGAGACTCAGCACTGGGGCTGTGCCTAGAGTGCTGGCGGCGGGTTGCTCAGGCTGAAGTCCAGGAACGGGCAGGAAAGGGTTAGAATTCGAGATTTGGGATAAAGGAGTAAGCGCTGCCTGACACAACCATCTACAGACTCCTGGGACATCTCTTGAAGATGTTCAACACCGGTAAAATTTCCATCTTTAAGCACTACCCCTAGAAAGTCTTCGCAATTTCAGGATTTACCCTAAAATCTTTCCAATGACCTGGCCTCTCTGTTTTTTGACCTCCTCACTCACTCTCGTGGCCAGGGGCTTTCCAATATGTTTGTCCATGACCCAACCATATGTGTATCTCAGTACACACAGGCACCATAGAAATACCCACATCTACATCTATAAATTGAAACAAAAGCTTTATGATATAATACATATCCTTGCTGCATGCAATGTGCCCTGCTATTTTCTATTCTATTCTATTTCATTTTTATAGAGCTGGTTGCAACCCACTAACTTAATTTTATGATCCACTAATGGGCTGTGTCTCTCAATTTGAAAAACACTGCCTCAGATTTTTTTTTTTTTTAATCTTCACTCCAGTTTTAGAGATTGAGATGTTGAGGGGAGCCAGGTGTAGTGGTGTATACTACAGGGGTGTGCCTGTAGTCCCAGCTTCTCAGGGGGCTGAGGCAGGAAGGCCACTTGAGGCCAGGAGTTCGAGACCCCATCTCTAAATTTAAATTTATTAAATTTTTTAAAGTGAGGAGAAACCAGCAATGAAGACTGAAATGAATAAAACAGAACAAAGGGACCCTTCATTAGCTCAACCCAAGCACCATATTCTCCAGTCCCTTTTCTGTCATTCGAACTCACTCCAGCCCTGCCCAGAACCTCTGATCCACTGACCTTACCACCTTCTCCCTCTCACGTCCTCGTGATGCCACTTTCCCTTTATCTGATTTAGATTACACAGGGCATAATAATAATCCATTACTTGATTTGTTCAATAAACAGTTACTGGCAGGGCGCGGTGGCTCATGCCTGTAATCCCAGCACTTTGGGAGACCAAGATGGGCGGGACACCTGAAGTCAGGAGTTCAAGACCAGCCTGGCCAACATGGCGAAACCCCATCTCTACTAAAATACAAAAAAATTATCTGGGTTGGGTATGGTGGCAGGTGCCTGTAATCTCAGCTACTGGGGAGACTGAGGCAGAAGACTGGCTTGAACTCAGGAGGCGAAGATTGCAGTGATCCAAGATCGCGCCATTGCACTCCAGCCAGGGTGATAGAGCAAAACTCCATCTAAAAAAAAAAAAAAAATTTACTGAGGGCCCACTCTGTGCCAAGCACTGTTCTAAGGTACTGAAGATACCAGAGTGAACCAAACAAAAGACTGGCCTGTAAACGTATTTTTATTGGGGAGAAACAGACAATAAGACAATAAACAAGAACATTTAAACTATTTCAGTGTCCAGGCATACCTCAGAGAGAACGTTGGAGGTTTGGTTCCAGATCACTGCATTAAAACAAACATTGCAATCAAGTGAGTCACACAAATTTTTGGTTTCCCAGTGCATACAGAAGTTATGTTTAAACTACACTATGCAATAGCATTATGTCTAAAAAATATGTACATGCCTTAATTTTAAAATACTTCATTGCTTAAAAAAATGCTAACAATCATCTGAGCCTTCAGTGAGTCATATCTTTTTGCCTCAATGTATGACTGCTGACTGACTGGAATGATGGTTGCTGAAGTTTGGGGTGGCTGTGGCAATTTCCTCAAATAAGGTGACATGAAGTTTTCTGCATTGATTGACTCTTCCTTTCATAAAAGATTTCTCTGTAACCTGTGATAGTATTTGACAGCATTTTTTTTTAAGATGGAATTCTGCTCTTGTTGCCCAGGCTGGAGTGCAATGGTGCAATCTCGGCTCACTGTAACCTCTGCCTCCTGGGTTCAAGCAACTTTCCTGCCTCAGCCTCCCAAGTAACTGGGATTACAGGCATGCACCACTGTGCCTGGCCTAGCATTTTACCCACAGTAGAACTTCTTTCAAAATTGGAGTCAGTCCTTTCAAACCCTGCCACTGTTTTATCAACTAAGTTTGTAATATGCTAAACTTTTTGTTGTCATTTTAACAATGTTCATAGCATCTTGACCAGAAGTAGATTCCATCCTGAGAAACCACTTTCTTTGCTCATCCATAAGAAGCAGCTCATCTGTTAGGTTGATGCAAAAGTAATTGTGGTTTTGCCATGACTTTTAATGGCTTACTGAATATTAATATTAAAGTTTTCTCATGAGATTGCAGCAATTCAGTCACATCTTCAGGTTTCACTTCTAATTCTAGTTCTCTTGCTGTTTCTAACACATCTGTACTTACTTCCTCCACTGAAGTTTGAACTCTCAAAGACGTCTATGAGGGTTGGAATCAACTTCTTCAAACTCTGATTAATGTTGCTATTTTGACATCCCCCCATGAATCACAAATGTTCTTAATGGCATCTAGGATGGTGAATCCTTTCCAGAAGATTTTCAGTTTACTTTGCACAGATCCATCACAGAAATCACTATCTATGGCAACTATAGCTTTGCAAGATTTCTTTCTTTCTTTTTCTTTCTTTTTTTTTTTTTTTTGAGACAGAGTCTTGCTCTGTAGTCAGGCTAGGGTGCAGTGGCACAATCTCTGCCCACTGCAACCTCTGCCTCTCAGGTTCAAGCGATTCTCCTGCCTCAGCCTCCTGAGAAGCTGGGACTGCAGGCACACACCACCACACCCAGCTAATTTTTGTATTTTTAGTAGAGACAGGGTTTCACCTGTTGGCCAGGATGGTCTCTATCTCTTGACCTCATGATCTGCCTGCCTCAGCCTCCCAAAGTGCTGGGACTACAGGAGTACACCACCACACCCAGGCTGCAAGATGTATTTCTTAAATAATAAGACTCGAAAGTCAAAATTACTCCTTAATCCATGGGCTGCAGAATTAATGTGTTAGCAGGCATGCTTCATCAAATCTCTTGGGTGACCAGGTGTCTTGTCTATGAGCAGTAATATTTTGAGAAAAAAAATTCTGAGCAGTAGGTCTCAACAGAGGACTTAAAATATTCAGTAAACCACACTATAATGGTTAACAGATGTGCTGTTATCCAGGATTTGTTGTTCCATTTATAGAGCACAGCAGAGTAGCTTTAGCACAATTCTTAAGGGCTCTGCAATTTTAGGATTTGTCAATGACCATTGGTTCCAACTTAAAGTTACCAGCTGCCTTAGCCCTTAACAAGAGTCATCCTTTCCTTTGGAGTTTTGAAGCCAGTCATCCTTTCCTTTGAAGTTTTGATGTCTCTCTAGCCATGAAAGTCCTAGATAGCATCTTCCCTCAGTAGACACCTGTGTTGTACACATTGAAAACCTGTTGTTTAGTGTTGCCACCTCATCAGTTATCTTTTTTTTTCTTTCTTGAGACAAAGTCTCACTCTTGTCATACAGGCTGGAGTGCAATGGTGCCATCTTGGCTCACTGCAACCTCCGCCTCCCAGGATCAAGCCATTCTCCTGCCTCAGCCTCCCAAGGAGCTGGGATTACAGGTGCCCACTGGCTAATTTTTGCATTTTTAGTAGAAACGGGTTTCACCATGTTGGCCAGGCTGGTCTCGAACTCCAACCTCAAGTGATCCAACCGCCTCGGCCTCCCAAAGTGCTGGGATTACAGGTGTGAGCCACCACACTTGGCCTCATCAGTTATCTTAACAAGATCTTCTGGATAACTTGATGCTTCTATATCAGTACTTGCTGCTTTATGTTGTACTTTTAGGTTACGGAGATGGCTCGATTTTCTTACACCTCATGAACCAGCCTCTGCTAGCTTCCATGTTTTCTGCAGCTTTCTCACCACTCAGCCTCACTGAATTGAATTGAAGAGAGTTGGAGCCTTGTTATGGCTTAGACTTTGGTTTAAGAAAATACAGCTGATTGGATCTTCTATCCAGACCACTCAAACTTGCTCCTTATCGGCAATAGGTTGTTTTGCTTTCTTATCATCTGTGTATTTACTGGAGTGCCTGCAGGTCCCAGGCACAGCACAGAGACCAAATAGGCTGAAACAGAGTGAGCAGGAGGGAGATTAGGCCAGATGCGGTTCTCATGCCTATAATCCCAATACTTTGGGAGGCTGAGGCAGAAGGATGACTTGAGGCCAGGAGTTCAATACCAGCCTGGGCATCATAGTGAGATCCTCTCTCTACAAAAAATTTAAAATTTTTTGGAGAGGGGGTTTCACCATGTTGGTCAGGCTGGTCTTGAACTCCTGACCTCTGGTGATCCATCTGCCTCCCGAAGTGCTGGGATTACAGCCTTGAGCTACCACGCCCGGCCTTTTTTTTTTTTTTTTTTTTTTAGACAAAGTCTTGCTCTGTCACCCAGACTGGAGTCCACGGCATGATCTGGGCTCACTGCAACCTCTGCCTCCTAGGTTCAAACAATTCTCTTGCTTCAGCCTCCCAAGTAGCTATTCTCCTGAGACCAACAGAGAGTAGCCACTGGGGTGAGCAGAGAATTAGGAGGGAAAGCTCCAGAGATGCAAGAAAGGGTTTCCCAAATGCAGAAGTGATGACCCAGGTCAAATGCTGTGGGTGAGGTGAAGTCAATGAGGATGGAGACTTTTTTTTTTAGTTTCACTCTTTTGCCCAGGCTGGAATGCAATGGTGTGATCTTGGCTCACCGGAACCTCTGCCTCTTATGTTCAAGTGATTCTCCTGCCTCAGCCTCCTGAGTAGCTGGGATTACAGGCATGCACCACTATACCCAGCTAATTTTGTATTTTTAGTAGAGACGGGGTTTCTCCATGTGTTTTTTTGTTTGTTTGTTTTGTTTTGTTTTTGTTTTTGTTTTTTTTTATGGTGAGATTTCATCTAGTCATTCACACTGACCACACCAGTGTGGCTCTGGCACATAAGGTGGACAACCTTGGTCAAGTTACTTAAACTCTGGTATATCAGTTTCCCCATTTGTAAAACTGAGAATAATGTTACTCTGTAAGATCATTATAAAGATTAAATGAGTTAGTATTTGTAAAGCACATAAAGCCATGAGTGACTACTGGTATCAATATTTTTGTGATTTCCTCTTAATAAAAGTCCATGAAAGGAAACACCTTGTTGTGTTTGCTACATTACCACTAATGCCTAAATCAGTGCCTGGCACACAGTAGGCATTCCATAAACATGTTTTGAACAAATGAATAAGTAAAAAAAAAGACATTTGCATTCATCTATGTGAATACTAGGTTTCTAAAGGTTTGTATCTGGAGCCATCTTAACAGAGAACAATTTATTTGCAATCAGTAGACATATTTTAACATGGACTATGGAGACAGAAAGGTCTAAGTTTAAATTTTTTCTGACATTTACTAGGTCTTTAACCTTGAATTCTTCACCATTTTCTTTTGATCTCAGTTTCCTCATCTGTTTAAAAAGGGGATATATCTAGCTTACAGAGGACCTGTTGTAAGAGTTAAAGATAAAATAGTAAACTAGGTAGTAAAGTGCGTGACACATAGTCTATTTAGTAAATTACAGGTATTAACAACAAATACTATGATAAAATGATTCAGTGACATTACCGTTCCATACAAATTATGTTTCAGAGGAAGTTAAATATCATGTAGTTTAAAATAGTGATAATAATAAATATTATAAACAACTCTATACCCACAAGTTTGACACTTTAGATGAAATGAATCCATTTCTTGAAAGACATAATCTATCAAAACTCACGCAAGGAGAAACAGATAATCTGAATAGGACTAAGTCTATAGAGAAATTAAAACAATAATAATAATCTTGAAAAAAATCACCAGGCTCAGATCGTTTCAATAGAGAAGTCTACCCAAACACTGAAATGATACCAATTCTCTACTATGTGTTCCAGAAAATGGAAGTAGAGGGAATGTTTCCTAACTCTTATGAGGACTGTAATATGCTTTTTTTTTATGCTCACTTCCAGATATGCCACACTACTTGTAATTTTTGTTGTTGTTGTTGTTGTTGTTGTCGTCTCCAGACTTTTTAATGATCGCCATTTGAACTGGCGTGAGATGGTATCTCAATGCAGTTTTGATTTGCATTTCTCTAATGAGCAGTAATGATGAGCATTTTTTTAATAAGAAAAATAATAAAGAAGAGGAAGAAAGAGAAAGAGGAAGAGGGAGAGAGGATGGGGGTATTGCTTTATTGCCCGGGCTAGAATGCAGTCTAAATATGGGTATGCCTATAATCGTCCTTAATAATGGAGACATGAAAGAAAATGAGGGAAGAGAATAAGAAACAAGGAGCCAACCAACATTTCGTTTAAACTTCTAAGTTGATATGATGTGGTACTGATAAGAGTGTATATTTTGTATATTTAAAGTAGAGAGTTCTATAAATGTTAAGTACGTTTACTTGTTCCAGATCTGAGTTCAAGTCCTGGATATCGTTGTTAATTTTCTGTCTCATCGATCTGTCTAATATTAATGTTGAAGTCTCCCGCTATTATTATGTGGGAGTCTAAGTCTCTTTATAAGTCTTGTATGTATGCGTATTCCTGTATTGGGTGCGTATATATTTAGGATCTTTAGCTCTTCTTGTTGTTGCATTGATCCTTTTATCATTATAGAATATCCTTCTTTGCTTCTTTTGATCTTTGTTGCTTAATTGTAACTTCTGCTTTTGGTTTCTCCATGTTGGTCAGGTTGGTCTCGAACTCCCAACCTCAGGTGATCCGCCCACTTTGGCCTCCCAAAGTGCTGGGATTACAGGTGGTGGTGCCTGGACTGAATGGAGATTAATCTTAATCTTTTTATTTGAGACAGAATGGTGCTCTGCTGCCCAGGCTGGAGTAGTCTCAAGTAGCTGGGACTACAGGCGCATGCCACCACACCTGGCTAATTTTTATATTTTTAGGAGAGATGAGGTTTCACCATGTTGGCCAGGCTGGTCTTGAACTCCTGACTTCATGATCTGCCTGCCTTGCCCTCCCAAAGTGCTGGGATTACAGGTGTGAGCCACCGCACCTGACCTGACTTCTATTTTTTTTTTTTTTTTTTAATTTTTTTTTAATTGCATTTTAGGTTTTGGGGTACATGTGAAGAACATGCAAGATTGTTGCATAGGTACACACATGGCAGTGTGGTTTGCTGCCTTCCGTCCCCTCACCTGTATCTGTCATTTCTCCCCATGCTATCTCTTCCCACCTCCCCATCCCCCTGCCCCTCCCCCATTTCCCCCCAACGGACCCCAGTGTGTAGTGCTCCCCTCCCTGTGTCCATGTGTTCTCATTGTTCAACACCCGCCTATGAGTGAGAATATACCGTGTTTGATTTTCTGCTCTTGTGTCAGTTTGCTGAGAATGATGGTTTCCAGGTTCATCCATGTCCCTACAAAGGACGTGAACTCATCGTTTTTGATGGTTGCATAATATTCCATGGTGTATATGTACCACATTTTCCCTATCCAGTCTATCATCGTTGGGCATTTGGGTTGGTTCCAGGTCTTTGCTATTGTAAACAGTGCTGCAATGAACATTCGTGTGCACGTGTCCTTGTAGTAGAATGATTTATAATCCTTTGGATATATACCCAGTAATGGGATTGCTGGGTCAAATGGGATTTCTATTTTTAGGTCCTTGAGGAATCGCCACACTGTCTTCCACAATTGTTGAATTAATTTACATTCCCACCAACAGTGTAAAAGTGTTCCTATTTCTCCACATCCTCTCCAGCATCTGTTGTTTCCAGACTTTTTAATGATCGCTATTCTCACTGGTGTGAGATGGTATCTCAATGTGGTTTTGATTTGCATTTCTCTGATGACCAGTGATGATGAGCATTTTTTCATATGTTTGTTGGCCTCCTGTATGTCTTCTTTTGTAAAGTATCTGTTCATATCCTTCACCCATTTTTGAATGGCTTTTGTTTTTTTTCTTGTAGATCTGCTTTAGTTCTTTGTAAATTCTGGATATCAGCCGCTTGTCAGATGGGTAGACTGCAAAAATTTTTTCCCATTCTGTTGGTTGCCGATTCACTCTACTGACTGTTTCTTTTGCCGTGCAGAAGCTGTGGAGTTTGATTAGGTCCCATTTGTCTATTTTGGCTTTGTTGCCATTGCTTTTGGCGTTTTGGTCATGAAGTCCTTGCCTACACCTATGTCCTGAATGGTTTTGCCTAGATTTTCTTCTAGGGTTTTTATGGTGTTAGGTCTGATGTTTAAGTCTTTAATCCATCTGGAGTTAATTTTGGTGTAAGGTGTCAGGAAGGGGTCCTGTTTCTGGACTTCTATTTTTAAAAGCACGACTCTGAGATTCATTTATGTTCAAAGCTGTGTAATATTTTATTGTGTGAGAAAATGTATCTGCCCTCCTGTCAATTAGCTCTCAAGCTGTCTATCTCTTTGCAATAAAAACCACACTGTTAAGAACATTGTCACACATCTTTCCTGGTAGCATGGGCAAGCATTTCTGTTATGTAGATACCTAGGAGAGTGATCACTGGGTTGTATGACGTCATCTTGTAATGTCATCTAAAAATGCCAATTCTTTTCCAAAATGGTTGTACCTATTTATACATCTACTAGCCACATACAAAAGAGCCTATTGCTGTATCTAAATGGGGCTCCTCCACCAAATGGCTTGTTAATTGCAATGAACCAAATGTTTGTATTTATTCCCCAAAAATTCATGTTTTGGAGTCCTCGCCCCCATTGTGATTGTATTAGGAGGTGGGGCCTTTGGGAATTAATTAAGTCACAGCGTGAAGCTTTCGTGAATGGGATTGGTGCCCTTACAAAAGGGACCCCAGAGAGCTCTCTCACCCTTTTTCCAACACGTGAGGGTGCATGAGCGTCTGTCGTCTGCAGCCTGGAAGAGAGCCCTCACTGGAACCAGCCATGCTGGTGCCTGATCTCAGACTTCCCGTCTCCAGGGCTATGAGAAATCTATGTCTGCTGTTTTTCTGGGCCTCGTCTATATAAACAATTTGAGTCACACAAAGCCAGCACAGCAACACCATCCGGCTACTCTATCTTGTGTTGTCCCACACCAGCCAGCTGGAGTGAACTGTCCCCTGGAATAGAGGCTTGGGTGTGAATGTCAGAGCTCCATGGGGGTCAAGTCTACACACGGAGTGGATGGTTGGAGAGCTTGCTGGAGTGGGGAAGTGGGGACAGGGACCCAAGCCTAAAACTGGCACTGCCTAGTACATAAAAGACAATCACTGTAGATTGCGGAATGAATGCACCGAGCTAGGTTTTTTCCCTTCCTCCCTCTTTTATCCAAACTCTCTGGCTAAAAGACTGCAAGCATTCACAACAAAAGTCCCCACCACTGGGTGCAACTTGCCAATTCACAGGGAGGGTGGAGGGAGGCAGAGAGCAACAGAGGGGGCAGCTGCCCATACTCAATTGGAGTCTTTTGAGGATATCATTCAGGGAATTGGAGCAGCCCACTTCCATCAATAGGCTTCCTGGACCTGCGAGACTCAGGTGGTCAACCTACAACTATTTACACAGATGATAGGGTCCCCACTGCCTCCATAGTGACCTTGGCTAAAGCCACAGGTCACATCTCCCAATGGCATCCTGAGGTGCTTTCAAGCCCTTGTGGAGGCCAGGCTGGGAATGGTGGGGGACCAGGTGAGGCCCCAGTTCCCTGGTGGCCAGAGGTGATGGAGGACAGGGCCAGCCCCTCTGCTCCCTACACTTTGACCTGAACAGGTGGAGTCATACAAAGTCCTTAAGTCTTTGTCCCCTAAGCAGCCCTCAGGAGGAAGGTGTTATGCTCTCCATTTTTACAAATTAAGAAATTAAGGCTCAGAAAGGTTAAGTAACTTACCCAAATCCCACAGCAATGGGTGGAGTCAGGATTTCAACCATGTCTGTTTGCCTTCAAAGCCCACGGGACCAGCCTCTCGCACAATGAAACTCTCAGGAGCCCAAAGGTTTCTGGAACCTGGAAATCTAAACTCTAGGGCACCTGATTTCCAGTCTTCAGTGGCCCTAAGAGGGAACAGAGAACAGATGCCTAAGAGGCATAGGAAGGGCTTAGAATCCAAGAACCCAAAGCATCTCGAGTGGAGGGCCACACACGCCAGGGTGGCTGTCAGAGTTCACCTGAGCTCAGAGGCTGAGACACACCAGCGTCAAGTGTAATTTCCAGACCAGACCCTCCTGCCCCTGGCCAGGGCACCCACTCCCTGTGGACAAGTCACAGTGCAGGATGAATCGCAGGGCTATGTGGGATCACAGCCTGTAGTCTGCAGCTGAAGTGACCAGAGATCTGTCCCCACGACACAGGCACTTGCCTCAGGCCAGACAGGTGGAGGTGGCCTCACCTGGCCAGTGCTGGGAAAGGCAATGCTGTAGTTGGCCTCAGACACTGCCCTACTCCCGTTCCTATGGGAGAAAGAACCAGGCACCACCCTCAAAAGGGCACCTGGGGAGGAGAATGGCTGCCTCTTGGTATAAAGAACTCTCATAAAACATCTGTCCATGCCAGGTGAGGTAGCTCAGGCCTGTAATCCCAGCCCTTTGGGAGGCCAACGCGGGCAGATCATGAGGTCAGGAGTTCAAGACCAGCCTGATCAACATGGTGAAACCCCATATATACTAAAAAAAAAAACAAAAAAACAAAAACAAACAAACAAACAAACAAAAAACAAAAAAAACACCACCAAAAAAAATAGCC
Organism: Saimiri boliviensis; assembly: GCF_048565385.1. Classification (NCBI taxonomy): domain Eukaryota; kingdom Metazoa; phylum Chordata; class Mammalia; order Primates; family Cebidae; genus Saimiri; species Saimiri boliviensis. The sequence goes on from NC_133455.1 coordinate 125,841,161, forward strand.
AGGTATGGTGGCACATGCCTGTACTCCCAGCTACTCAGGAGGCTGAGGCAGGAGAATCGATTGAACCCAGGAGGTGGAGGTTGCAGTGAGCTGAGATCATGCCATTGCACTTCAGCCTGGGCAACAGAGCAAAACTCTGTCTCAAAAAAAAAAAAAAAAAAAGAAAAGGAAAAAAAGAAAATCTGCCCACCCCCAGGACACCAGTGGGAGCCTGGAGCCAAGATCAGGACTCTGAACAAGAGAGGGAAGAACTTCACTGCAAAAGAAAATGGGAGGAATTTGATTGCATTTCTGAGAGGAAGAGGGTAGTGATAAAAGGGGGCGGAGAAAGGAGGAGAGCGGTGGAGCACCTAGTAACAGGGCACCCGAGCTGCAGAAACGGCCAGGAGAGGCTGGTTTTGTAAGAGCACATTGCCTACTACTATTCCATTTGCGGCTGTCGTTGCTGCTCTGTAATTTCCCTCCTCCAGACCGTCAGCAAAGCTGGCCACAAACACAGGTGCAAGGTGATGGGGCGGGAAGTGGGCGGATTTTGAAATAAAGGTAGAAGGTTGCTGGGTGGACACGTGGGCTAAGATTGTTACCCGGGCAGAGGCAGGAGCTCAGGGGCCAGAATCACCATGAAAATGCATTCCAGCGCATCCCAGACAACTTAGGCACCGTGGGGAGACGTTAGACTTGCCGGAGGGGGGAATGAAGATTTGAGCCGCTCTTGTTCAGATCTGGAGGGGCGGGGAGACCCCAACTGCCCATCATCCCCTGTCCGTGCATAGTCATCCTTCCACCTGGTTCTGGTCCGTGATGTTACACGCCTCTGCTCGGGTCGTCCAGGTGACACGCAGACAGCACTCTCATGCTCTGCCTTCTGCCACCGCAGCTCCGTGCCCGGAGATACCTCTTCACTCCTTGGAGCCTCAGTTTCCTCATCAGAAACAGGAATCTGACACGTACTCCCAGGTTGCAGGGATTAAACAGAAAGCCCGGTGACGGTTACTTTTATGTGTAACTTGGCTGGGCCATGGTGACCAAATATTTGGTCCAACATCATGGATGTTTCCCTGAAGGTGTTTTTGGATGATTAGATTTAAGGCTGGGCACAGTGGCTCATGCCTATAATCCCAGCACTCTGCCAAGGCGGGAGGGTCACTTGAGGTCAGGAGTTTGAGACTAGCCTGGCCAACATGACGAAATCCCATCTCTATTAAAATAAAATAAAATAAAATAAAACAAAATACAAAAATTAGCCAGGCGTGGTGGCAGACACCTGCAATTACAGCTACTCGGGAGGCTGAGGCTGGAGACTTGCTTTCATCCAGGAGGTAGAGGTTGCAGTGAGCCGAGATCTCACCATTGCACTCCAGCCTGGACGACAGAGTGAGACTCCATCTCAAAAAAAAAAAAAAAAAAAAAAAAGATTCGGGTCTGAGTGCAGTGGCTCACGCCTGTAATCCCAGCACTTGGGGAGATTCAGGCGGGCAGATCACAAGGTCAGGAGTTCAAGACCAACCTGGCCAATATGTTAAAACTCAGTCTCTAATAAAAATACAAAAATTAGCCGGGCATGGTGGCATGCGCCTGTAATCCCAGCTACTCGGGAAGCTGAGGCAGGGGAATGACTTGAACCTGGGAGGCAGAGGTGGCAGTGAGTCAAGATCACGCCACTGCACTCCAGCAAGATTCTATCTCAAAAAAAAAAAAAAAAAAAAAAAAAAAAAGATGTAAATGATGAACTTCCAGTAAAGCGGATTGTCTTCCATGATATGGATGGGCCTCATCCATCTCGCCAAAAGCCTAAAGAGAATGAGAGACTGACCTGCCCCCACAGAAGAGAATTCTGTGGTGAACTGCAAGAGGGTTCTTTGCTGGGTCTCCCACCTGACACCCCACCCTACAGACTTGGAACTCAACAAGACTCCATAACCCATGAGCCAATTCCTTAAAGTAAATCTCTGCACATATACATACATATGTCTACACACATGCGCACGCGTATTCTGTTGGCTGTTTCTCTGGAGAACCCTGAATAACACAGTCCCTTGCTGTGTCCAGCATCGGCACGTGGTTAGTCAAGGTCACTGTCTCTAGGGCTCTTGTGAAGCTGAACGGAGATCAGCTTTGCACAGAAATACGTGAGGTCTTATCAGCACTTCTGGCCTCCTTGATAGCAGGAGGGAACCGCTGTAATCCGATTCCCAAGCAGCTTTAGAAAGGAACCTCTGTGTTAGGGGCTACTCCATCTTCATACACAGCTTCTCGGATTGCTCTTCTGCTGACCAGGGCAGGCTTTCTTGTGGGTGCAGGATTGCTGGGTGAAACATCACCCTCTGCTTCCTCCAGGAGAGAAGTTCCCAGCTACATCCAAATGTTCCAGAGTATAAAACCTGAGATGCGTCCATCAAGCTAAAGTGGCTTAAACAGGGAGGTGGCCTCAGAACCGCCCTGGCCAAGGGTCTGATTTTGCAGATGGGAACAGGGGCGAAGAAAGTAGAGGCCATTTGCATTAGGACATTGGCGCAGCAGAAGGAGCAGGGCCCACTGGCGTCGTGCCAGCCCTTTCAGGTAACTTAGGTTGATGAGAAACAGGTTCCAGAACTTTCTCTAGATCACACGCAGCAGGTGGTAGAGTGGGGATTTGAAGCAAGTTCACCACACTTTGAAACCCATGCTCTTGGCCCAGCGTGGTGACTCACGCCTGTAATCCAAGCACTTTAGAGGCCAAGGCGGGCGTATCACCTGAGGTCAGGAGTTCAAGACCAGCCTGACCAACATGGTGAAACCCGCCTTTATTTAAAAAAAAAAAAAAAAGAAGAAGAAGAAAAAAAAAGAAACTCACGCTCTCTTCACCACCCCTCCATGGGGAGGCAGAGACACCCAAACACACACACGCATCAGCACGGCTACATCCCCTGGTCTGTTTCTGATTTCACGTTCCTCCCTCTTGAGCCAAACCACCGCTGGGGACTGTTCTTCCTACAGCTCCCGGCAGCTCTGCATCAGGAAAGGTCACTCAGCTCACATTTATGGCATGCTTTCTGTATGCAAGGCAGATCAGGTTTAAGGGCAAACAAAGGTACCCAAACCTGCCAACCCCAGGGGACTGAGCACAGACACATAAGCAATTACAGTACAAAACAGGAAGTGATCAAGAGATATACAGGAGGAACCGAAGGCACTCCACTCGGGAGGCCGCTTACACTGCAGGAGGGGACTCAGAAAATACTTCCTGGAGAAAGTGACATTTAAGCTGAGGCCAAGTTACAAAGGAGTTACCTAAGGAAGGAAGGGCAGGGGGTGAGGGAGGGCCAGGCACACAGGCTCTAGAGGCAGGTCCAGCACCAGCACTGCCTGCCTGTGCCTGATGCACGCAGTGCAGCTGCACTTAACTTCTCCAGCCTCAGTTTCCTCATCTGTAAAATGGCTAGGAAGCCCGCTCACTCCTGTAATCCCAGCACTTTGGGAGACTGAGGCAGGAAGATGACTTGAGTCCAGGAGTTCAAGACCAGCCTAGACAACATAGGGAGACCCCGTCTCCAAAAAAGAAATAGACAAAACAAGACACAACAAAATGGCCAGTAATAGTACCTACCTCTTTGGTTGTAGTTGGGAAAATAAGTGAGTTAACACATCCAAATGCTCAGAACAACTTCTGACCCAAAGGGTTTTTTAAGTGTTCAATTAAAACATATGAAGAGGTGAAAAGAAAAGAAAAAAAAAATGGGCTGTGTCCTCATATCAGTAAGAAAAAATATATATGAAGAGGTGAGGCACAATGGCTCATACCTATAATCTCAGCACTTTGGGAGGCCAAGGCGGGTAGATCATCACCTGAGGTCAGGAGTTTGAGACCAACCTAGCCAACATGGTGAAACCTTGTCTCTACTAAAGACACAAAATTAGCCGGGCCTGGTGGTGGCACATGCTTATAAACCCAGCTACTTGGGAGGCTGAGGCAGTAGAATCGCTTGAACCTGTGAGGTGGAGGTTGCAGTGAAGCAAGACTGCCATTGCAATCTAGCCTGGGCAACAAAAGCAAAACTCCATCTCAAAAAAAAAAAAAAGCACATATGAAGGGACCAGGTATAGTGGCTCATGCCTGTAATCCCAACACTTTGGGAGGCTGAGGTGGGTGGGTGGATTGCTTGAGCCCAGGAGTTCAAGACCAGCCTGGACAACACAGGGAAACCTTGTCTCTACAAAAAAGGCTGGGCTTGGTGGCTTGTGCCTTTAATCCCAGCTACTTGGGAGGCTGAGGCACAAGAATCACTTGAACCCGGGAGACGGAGGTTGCGGTGAGTGGCGATCACACCACTGCACTCCAGCCTGGGCAACAGAGCTTAACTCTGTCTCAAAAAAAAAAAAAAAAAAAGGCCGGGCGCGGTGGCTCAAGCCTGTAATCCCAGCACTTTGGGAGGCCGAGGCGGGTGGATCACGAGGTCAAGAGATCGAGACCATCCTGGTCAACATGATGAAACCCCGTCTCTACCAAAAATACAAAAAATTAGCTGGGCATGGTGGCACGTGCCTGTAATCCCAGCTACTCAGGAGGCTGAGGCAGGAGAATTGCCGGAACCCAGGAGGCGGAGGTTGCGGTGAGCCGAGATCGCGCCATTGCACTCCAGCCTGGGCAACAAGAGCGAAACTCCATCTCAAAAAAAAAAAAATAGCCAGCAGTAGCTGTGTTTGTGCTGCTGCGCCCCGCCCGAGGCGGCTTCAGGTGCCCGAGAAGGGGTGGTGGGAGGAAAGTGAGGTGGAGCGGGTGCCCAGAAACAGGCAGGTCCACGTGGGAGGGAAGCTCCAGGAGGAGGAGACGATGCCTTCAGCTGGGAATGGGGAGGTGGCTGGCAGTAAGCAGAGAAGGCCAGATACATCCCTAAGGGAAAATGGATGAGAGGCTTTCGAATCTGTCCATCTGACAATAACTGCTCTCCACCTAGGACTTGACAATTCACAGGACAGTATCTCAGTAGGCCCTCTTCAACACGTCCTCCTTCCACCCTCAACAACCCCAGAGAATACGCTTGTCATTCCTCTTTGTGGGATTAAGGCTCTGGTCTTGTTCGTGGGGCCTTAGACCTAAAACCAGATCTTCCAAGTGAGGCTGTCCTGCTGGTCTCACACGCACATGCACACACACACACACATGCACATGTACACACATGAATACACACATACTCTCCCAAAGGGTCCCGGGCCCTGCTGACTAACCCCCTCTCCCGCTCGGAAAGGTGCCCTTGGAGGGCAGGTGAGCAGAAGTGACTTTGTTGTGGGGACAATCTCAAATCTGCTCTCACTGGGGGGAAAGTTAGTTAATTATTCATAGATGAAAAAAAACAAGGCGCAGGGTAATGGGAACAGTATGCTAATGTTTGGGTATAAATAAGGGAAAGCAGGAATGTGTACAAGAGTGTTTGCTTGGCTGGGCGCGGTGGCTCACACCTGTAATCCCAGCACTTTGGGAGGCCGAGGCGGGTGGATCACAAGGTCAAGAGATCGAGACTGTCCTGGTCAACATGGTGAAACCCCGTCTCTACTAAAAATACAAAAAACTAGCTGGGCATGGTGGCGCGTGCCTGTAATCCCAGCTACTCAGGAGGCGGAGGCAGGAGAATTGCCTGAACCCAGGAGGCAGAGGTTGTGGTGAGCCGAGATCGCGCCATTGCACTCCAGCCTGGGTAACAAGAGCGAAACTCCATCTCAAAAAAAAAAAAAAAAAAAAAAAAAAAAAAAAAAAAAAAAAAAAAGAATGTCTGCTTATAGGTACACAAAATGTTTCAGGTAAGATGCTGAAACTCTGGTAAGGAAGGGAACTTTTCAGTGTGTACCCTTCTGGGCCTTGGGAAATTTGACGTGGTTACAGAGACAAATATGTGCTTTAAAATCCACACAAGTGCTTTGGCTATTATGAGTAACAGATTACTTAAAACACACCCACGACTGAGGTCTGTTGTGATGTCATAACTGAAAACCACATTCCCCTGTGACCCCTCCTTTCCTGCCCTTGGTTCCAGCCCACATGCTTGCCCTTCCCTCAGGCTCTGGCCCTGAGGTATCCATATGAACCACAGGATCCGGTGGCCCCAAGCACCCGTGTGGGAGGCCACAGGCCCCAGCGTCAGGATCCTTGTGAATGAGGCAGGGCAGCCCACATCAGTCTCTGTAGCCTGGGTTACCTGTCTGCCTCTTTCGGTTACCACAATTGCTTCCGCTCAAGCTAGACTGAAAAGAGGGGAGACCAGACGTCACGGCTCATGCCTACAATCCCAGCACTTTGAGAGGCCAAGGTGGAAGGATTTCTTGAGCCTAGGCGATCAAGGCCATCCTGGGCAACATAGCATGATCCTGTCTCTACAAAAAATAAAAATAGCGCCGTGGCTCACACCTGTTACCCCAGCATTTTGGGAGGCTGAGGGGGGTGGATCACCTGAGGTCAGGAGTTCAAGACCAGCCTGGCCAACCTGGTAGAGATGATGGCGAAACCTCATCTCTACCAAAAATACAAAAATTAGCCAGTTGGGGTGGTGGGCACCTGTAATCCCAGCTACTGAGGAGACTGAGGCAAGGAGAATTGCTTGAACCCAGGAGGCAGAAGTTGCAGTGAGCCGAGATTGCATCATCGCACTCCAGCCTGGGTGACAAGTGAAACTCCATATCAAAAAAATAAATAAAGATAAAAATAAAAATAAATAGGGTGATGCAGCACAGGTGTAGTCCCAGCTACTGGGGAGACCAAGGCAGGAGAATTGCCTGAGCCCAGGAGTTCAGTGAGCTGTGATGATGCCTGAGTGACAGAGCAAGATCCTATCTCAAAAAAACAAAAGTTTTAAACTAAAAATATACATCGGTGTAGTGTGAAAAGTTATTTATTTTATTTTATTTTTTTTGAGATGGGGTCTTGTTCTTGTCGCCCAGGCTGGAGTGCAGTGGCACGATCTTGGCTCACCGAAACCTCCGCCTCCTGGGTTCAAGTGATTCTCCTGCCTCAGCCTCCTGAGTAGATGGGATTACAGGCACGCGCCACCATGACCTGCTAAATTTTTTAAAAAATATTTTTAGTAGAGACGGAGTTTCTCCATGTTAGTCAGGCTAGTCTTGAATTCGAGATCTCAGGTGATCCACCTGCCTCGGCCTCCCAAAGTTCTGGGATTGCAGGTGTGAGCCACCGAGCCGGGAAGTTAATATTTTAAAAAATAAAATAAAGTAATAATAATAAATTAAAAATAATTAAAAAATTTAAAAAACAAGAGATTCTTGTCTGGAATTGACAGCACAAAGGGACTGAAGAGGTCAGGGCCCCAGGAGCAGCCACACAGCAGGCCTCCTAATTCAGGGAGCAGACGGCACCCAGGCACCCGGGCCAGTCCCAAAACAGGCATCTCTCCGGGGGGCTGCCTCTGTTTCTGCTTTTTCTGTGTGTCTTCCTGCTTCTGCTCCCTCTACCAGGAGGCCCAGCTCATCACATCGCTCAGACACCAAAGCCCCCCAGGGACCCCCTGGTTAGCAAGGTGCCCAACGCTGGGCCAATCAGCTGAGGTCAGAGGGGACAGGGCCACGTGGGTTAGGACAGGAAACGCACTCCCTAGAAACGGGCTGCAGGGAGCTGTGAGAAGCTCCGGTGCTCTCAGAGGGCCTGGAGGCGAGGCATTTGTGTGGTGTACCAAAACCTCCAGGACGCCTTGAGTCCAGCAGCCTTAGTTCACCTCTCCAGGCCGGCCTGGCCTCATCTAACCTCCAGGCTCTGCCTTCCCTGGATGCGTACCTGGCAACAGAGGTGAGGATACCTTCCCTGATCTAAGAGCCAGGAGAAGTATCACTGATACTTGTTACAAGGGAGAAGGCCCAGCTTTAAAAATACCTGCTTACAAAGGGCCCACACAGGTACCCCTCCTCCCTTCCCTCCTCAGCCACAGCCTCTGGCAGCCCCACTCGCTGCTCTTGCCAGGGTTCCAGCAATAGTGAAAATATTTGGAGATTTTGGCAAATTCATGGTTGCAAAAAAAAAAAAAAAGAAAGAAAGAAACCATCAAGAAAGCATGGGATTTTAAAATCAGAAAGACATGGATTTTCTTTCTTTCTTTTTTTTTTTTTTTTTTTTGAGACAGAGTTTTCGCTCTGGTTATCCCAGGCTGGAGTGCAGTGGCGCAATCTTGGCTCACTGCAACCTCCACCTCCCAGGTTCAAGCGAATCTCCTGCCTCAGCCTCCCAAGTAGCTGGGATTACAGGTGCCTGCCACCAAGCCCGGCTAATTTTTTGTATTTAGGAGAGACAGGGTTTCACCATGTTGATCAGGCTGGTCTCAAACTCCCGACCTCAGGTGATCCACCTGCCTTGGCCTCCCAGAGTGCTGGGATTATAGGCGTGAGCCACTGCGCCCGGCCAAGACCTGGATTTTCTTCTACCTTTGCCACTTACTAGCTCTATGATCTTAGGCCAGGCGCCTAACCTCACTGAGTTTCTTCACCTGTGAAGTGGGAGGGATGATACCTAATTCACAAGGTTGTCAGGAGAATGAAAAGCAACAATATACATGACAAAGCGAGCCCACTACCGGGCGCACAGTAGAGGCTCACAATGGCTGTCCCTGCCATTCCCCTTCTCTCTCCCTACATTTTCCTTTCCTGTCCCGCTTCAGCCTTGCAATCACATTATACTCCTCATTAATCCCACATATTACTCAGGACTCTTGGTTGGACGTGATGGTGAACCTGATTCAGACTGGCTGACGCATGAAAGAAAACTCTTTGGTTTTGTGGACTGGAACCACCGAGGCACAGTGGGCTCCAGGGTACACATGGTACCACCAGGGGTTGGTCTGGCTTTGAGCCTTTACCACCTCTGCTTCCCTCATTTTCTGGTGTGTTCCGTTCATTCATCAAATACTTTTCTTTTCTCTTTCTGAGACAGGGTGTCATGGTGTCACCCAGGCTGCAGTACAGTGGCTGCAATCATGGCTCACTGCAGCCTCAACTTTCCAGGTTCAAGCGATTCACCCACCTCAGCCACCCCAAGTAGCTGGAACAAGTACCCACCACTGTGCCCAGCTAATTTTTAAAATTTTTTGTAGACTTGGGAATTTCATTATGTTGCCCAGGCTGGTCTCAAACTCCTGGGCTCAAATGATCAACCCACCTCAGCCTCCCAAAGTGCTGTGATTAGAGGTATGAGTCTCTGTGCCCGGCCTCATCAAATATATATATACACACACACATATATGTATGAATGTATATATATGTGTGTGTGTATATATATATATATACATATTATATTCCTATTATTATTATATATGTATATATATAATAATACATATTATTATATATACATATATATAATATATATTCCATATTATATTAATCCCATGTATTAGGGATTAATAATTAATTAATAACCATTTAATAATCTCAAATATATATATACATATATACACACACATATATATATATGTTTGAGATGGAGTCTCGCCTGTCACCCAGCCTGGAGTACAGCGGCACGGTCTTGGCTCACTGAAACCTCTACCTCCTGGGTTCAAGTAATTCTCCTGCCTCAGCCTCCTGAGTAGCTGGGATTACAGGCACCCGCCACCATGCCCCACTAATTCATCAAATATTTCTTGAGCATCTACTGTGTCAAGTGCCATGTTAGGCCCTTGGGAGGCGTTAGTGAACAGAACAGGCAAGCTCCTTGTAATTACTCACTACGTTAGAAGGCAACAGGGCTATGAAAAAGTGAAGTAGGCCAGGCGCAGTGATTCAGTCCTGTAATCTCGGCACTTTGAGAGACCAAAGCAGGAGTGCTTGAGCCCAGGAGTTCAGGACCAGCCTGAGCAACGTGAGGAAACCCTGCCTCTAAAAAATATAAAAAACAAGCCGAGTGTGGTGGCACACACCTGTGGTCCCAGATACTTGGAGGCTGAGGTGGAAGGATCACTCCCTTGGGCCCATCCTGCAGTGAGCCGTGATCGCACCACTGCATTCCAGCCTAGGTGACAGCGAAACCCTGTCTCCAAAAAAAAAAAAAAAAAGAGAGAGAGAAGGCCGGGCGCGGTGGCTCATGCCTGTAATCCCAGCACTTTGGGAGGCCGAGGCGGGTGGATCACGAGGTCAAGAGATCGAGACCATCCTGGTCAACATGGTGAAACCCCGTCTCTACTAAAAATACAAAAAATGAGCTGGGCATGGTGGCGTGTGCCTGTAATCCCAGCTACTCAGGAGGCTGGGGCAGGAGAATTGCCTGAACCCAGGAGGCGGAGGTTGCGGTGAGCCGAGATCGCGCCATTGCACTCCAGCCTGGGTAACGAGAGCGAAACTCCGTCTCAAAAAAAAAAAAAAAAAAAGAGAGAGAGAAAATAAAGTACAGCCACGTAAAGGGGATCAAAAGTGCTTTGGTGTAATGAGTGTACTTTTAAATAAAATGGTCAAAGTGGGTCTCACTGAGAAGGTGATAATGGAGGAGAGGCACTGGCCGCGCAGGTGACTGGGATGTGTGTTCCAGGCAGAGACAGCAGCAGTCACCGAGGTTTGAACGTGGGCGGCTGTCAGTGCACCCCAGCAATGAAAGGGCCAGCCTGGCTGCAACAGAGTGGGTGAGCGGGAGATAAGGAGAAGGTGAGGTCAGAAAGCTACCCAGAGGCGGGGAGTAAGGCTACAGATTGAATAGTAGATCTCTGGAGGTAGTTTTAGTTACCTATTGCTACGTTACAAACTATACCAAAACAGAGCAGCGCAAAACAGCATTTATTATCTCATAGTTTCTGTGGGTCAGGAAACTGGGGGCTGCTTAGTCAAGTCCTCTGTTTTAAGATCCCTCATGGGCCAGGCACAGTGGCTTATCCCTGTAACCCCAGCACTTTGGGAGGCTGAGGTAGATGGATCACCTAAGGTCAGGAGTTTGAGATCAGCCTGGGCAACATGCCGAAACCCCATTTGTGCAGGGGAGACCCCAAAAGTGCTGAGGCAGGAGTCAGAAGCCTCAACCTATTCCCACATAAATAATGAAGAAGAAAGTAACTAGAGATGTAACCATAGTAGTTATTCATAGATGATCTTAGTTATTCATAGGTGATCTTAGTTATTCATAGGTGAGTTTAGTTCTTTTACTAATGCCTATCAGGTTGGAAGTGTGAACCTAGGGACATTGTGAAATGAATGACCCTAAGGCAAGACGCTTTAAGCCCTCTGTCACGCCCCTGTAAGGGCTGCTGGAGGGCGCCAGCGCTGGGAAAGCCCCCGCTGTTTAGCCAGCTAGGGAAGGGGTTGTTCAAGATGGCCAAGACGTCTCCATCCTCGGGGGAGTTAGGAGAAAACTCCCCTCCTCCGAGCTCTGGCGGTGGGCCTGGCGGCTGTCAGGCAGGCCCGCAGAAATCTCGAGGCTTAACTGTCTCTATGTGACGCTGTGCTTCAGCGGTCACGTTCCATGTCAACCCCATGATCCGCTTCTGCACCTGGTTCCTTTTTCCTTAGAAGAGATAATCAGTAAAAGTAATATAAATCTAAATGTGTTAGTTCTTTCTTGACAAGTATGGAAAAGGGCTGATGCGTTATGCTCCTTACCTCATCTCGGCTACCTGAAAGTCTTGGGGCCCCACCTATGTGACGTGTGATGTAACTGACCCTATCACTGACCGCCAATGCCCCGCCCTATCTGCCCCGCCCCCAGCTTGTACCCCACCCTACCTACCCCACCCCCAGCTTGTACCCCGCCCTACCTACCCCATCCCCAGCTTGTACTCCGCCCTACCTACCCCATCCCCAGCTTGTACCCTGCCCTACCTACCCCACCACCAGCTTGTACCCCATCCTACCTACCCCACCCTCAGCTTGTACCCCGCCCTACCTACCCCACACCCAGCTTGTACCCCGCCCCCAGCTTTGTACTCAATAAAAGTCAGAGTGTCCAGGCACTCGGGGCCACTGCCGAGTGCGAACTTGGGTTGGCAGTGGACCCCTGGGCCCAAACTCTCTTTTCTCTGTGTCTGTGTTTTTTATTTCTACAGTTTCTCATCTCCACACCAACAGAGAGGGGCTCAAAGGACCCTGTAGGGCTGGACTCTACACTTGTCTCTACTAAAACTACAAAAGTTAGCTGGGCGTGGTGGTGGGCACCTGTCCTCTCAGCTACTTGGGAGGCTGAGGCAGGAGAACAGCTTGAACCCGGGAGGCGGAGGTTGCAGTGAGCAGATATGGCGCCATTGCACTCCAGCCTGGGCAACAAGAGCAAAACTCCGTCTCAAGAAAAAAGGATTCCTCATGGGCTGCAAGGTGCTGGCCAAAGCTGCTGTCATCTCAAGGCTTAACTGGAGAAGGAACGAGCCACTCCCAAGCTCACTCACAGGGCTCTGATGGGCTCAGTTCTTCACCAGATGCTAGATGGAACATCCGAGCTCCTTGTTGACAGAACAGCCTGATGCATCAAAGTACACAAGCCAAGAAGGAGACAGCGCGAGAGCCAGCAAGATAGCAGAAACAGCCTTTCTTTTTCTTTTCTTTTTCTTTCTTTCTTTCTTTATTTCTTTTATTTATTTATTTTTTTTAGAGAGAGATTCTCACTCTGTTGCCCAGGCTGGAGTGCAGTGGCATGGCCTTGGCTCACTGCAACCTCCACCTCCCAAGTTCAAGTGATTCTCCTGCCTCAGCCTCCTGAGTAGTTGGGATTACAGGTGCATGCCACCACCCCCGGCTAATTTTTGTATTTTTAGTAGAGACGGGGTTTCACCATGTTGGTCAGGCTGGTCTCGAACTCTTGACTTCATGATCAGCTCGCCTCAATCTCCCAAAGTGCTGGGATTACAGGCGTGAGCCATTGCTCCTGGCCAGTTTTTCATAACCTAATCTCAGGAGTGACATCCATTGCTTTTACTATACACTCTTTTTTTTTTTTTTTTTTTTTTTTTTTGAGACAGGATCTCATTCTGTCGCCCAGGCTGGAGTGCAGTGGTGCAATCACCGCTCACTACAGCTTTGACCTCCTAGGCTCAAACAGTCCTCCCATCTCAGCCTCCCGAGTAGCTGGAACAAAAGACATGCACCACCACATCTGGCTGATTTTTGCATTTTTTATAGAGACCACGTCTCACTATGTTGCCCGGGCTGGTCCAAGCTCCTGGACTCAAGCAATCCCCCCACCTCAGCTACCCAAAATGTTAAGATTTACAAGTGTGAGCCACCTGCCCCCCAATTTTGCAGTATTCTATAGGTTAGAAGTAAGTCATCAGGTCCAGCGCACGCTCAGGGGAGGGGACTACACCAGGAGGCAGGGATCACGGGAGCCAGAAGCTGCCTACCTCAGAGGCTGAAATAAGAACTTTAGCTGCACTCCAAGTGTCCTGGGAAACTATTATTGGGATTTGAGTAAAAATATAGCATAATCCAACTGATGTCTGTAAAGGACTCGTGTTGTGCAAAGACTGTGGGAGGTGGGAAAGGTGGGAGTCAGGAAGCCAGTAAGGAGCCTGAGCAGGATTCCAGCTAGGAGAGCCAGCTGGCAGCCGTGCAGGGGCTGAGGAGTGGCTGGGTTCGGATCTGCCTTGCAGGATTTCGTAATGGATTGAGTGTTGGCGTGAGACAGAGTCAAAGGTAACTGCAGGATGTTGGCTCTGAGCACCTGGAAAGGCGCAGTGCTGAGACACGCGGCAGCAGCTCCGCACCTCACTCCATATTCCCGAGCAACCCCAGGAAGGGAAATCCCGCTTCCCAGGGACTCCAACCGGAACGTAATGGAACGAAGTAGGCACTCACCACTCACTGTTAAGTGGTGAATACGTTTATCCCACAGATTTTTAAAATTTATTTATTTTTGAGACAGAGTCCGGCTCTGTCGCTCAGGCTGAAGTGCAATGGTACGATCTCGGCTCACTGCAACCTCCGCCTCCTGGTTCAAGTAATTCTCCTGCCTCAGCCTTCCGAACAGCTGGGACTACAGGCGCCTGCCACCACACCCGGCTAATTTTTTCTATTTTTAGTAAAGACCGGGTTTCACCGTGTTAGCCAGGATGGCCTCAATCTCCTGACCTCATGATCCACCCTCGGTTTCTCAAAGTGCTGGGATTACAGGCGTGAGCTACTGTGCCTGGCCTCAACAGTTGTCTAAACCTGCTCGGCACCAGGCCCCATGTCTACACAGCGAAGACAGACGCAGTCATTGCATTTCTGAAGTTTGCAGTCAAGCTTCTTACCTGATGAAACTAAAGCAGGTAGAGAAATGAATGACTGGCTGTGATGCTCGCCTTCCTGGGGAATGTGGTATCTTTACAGAAAGTTTCTAGACCACAGGAATGGCCCTCAAACTTCAGGTTTCAGCCTGGCTATTTCCAGGCAGAGCAGCCTTCTGGGTGCATCTCAGATTACCCCTGGGAGGCTACCCACCCACACACCCAGCCTGCCAGAGCCCTGACCACAAAGGCTGTCCTGGGACAGCCACCTTCCTTCCTTTTTTTTTAAGACAGGCTGCATTGCCCAAGCCGGTGTGACGCGATCTCAGCTCACTGCTCAGCTCAGCACTGCTTGGCTCGGCTTGGCTTCCAGGGGTCAGGAAATTTTCGACCTCAGCCTTCCGAGTAGCTGGGACTACAGGCATATGCCATCACGCCCAGCTAAAGTGTGTGTGTGTGTGTGTGTGTGTGTGTGGTGTGTGTGGGGTGTGTGTGTGGGTTGTCTGGTGTGTGCGTGGGGTGTGTCTGGTGTGTGTGTGGGGTGTGTGTGTGTGGTATGTGGGGTGTGTGTGTGTGGTGTGTGGGGTGTGTGTGCAGGGGTGTGTCTGGTGTGTGTGTGTCGTGTGTGTGGGGGGTGTGTGTGTGGTGTGTGTGTGTGGTGTGTGTGGGGGAGTGTGTGTGGTGTGTGTGTGGGTGTGTGTGTGGTGTGTGTGTGGTATGTGTGTGGTGTGTGTGGGGGTGTGTGTGGGGTGTGTGTGGGGGGTGTGTATGGGGGGTGTGTGTGTGGTGTGTGGGGGGGTGTGTGGGGTGTGTGGGGGGGTGTGTATGGGGGGTGTGTGTGTGGTGTGTGTGTGGGATATGTGTGTGGGATGTGTGTGTGGTGTGTGTGTGTGGGGTGTGGTGTGTGTGTGGTGTGTGTGATATTGTGTGTGGTGTGTGGTGTGTGTGTATGGTGTGTGTGGTGTGTGTGGTGTGTGTGTGGTGTGTGTGTGTGGTGTGTGTGATATGATGTGGGTGGTGTGTGTGGGGGTGTGTGTGTGTGGTGTGAGTGTGTGGTGTGTGTGATATTGTGTGTGTGGTGTGTGTGTGTGTGGTGTGGTGTGTGTGGTGTGTGTGTGTGTGTGTGTGTGTGTGTGTGTGTGTGTGTGTAGAGACAGGGTCTCAAACTCCTGGGATCAGGCAATCTGCCCACCTTGGCCAGTGCTGGAGTTACAGGCAGGAGCTACCGTGCCTGGCCTCCTCCCTCATTGTTGAGACATTCTCTGCAGCAGTCGGGGTCTCCACAGCAGAGAGAATGTATCCAAAAGGGGTGACCAAGGAGAGTTCAACAGAGGAGCTTATCATGGAGGGGTGGGCAGGATTGAGGGAAATCCACAAAGGACAAGGGACAGTGAGGCCCCCTGTGGCCAGCAAGAGCCGAGCCCCCTCCTCTCAGGACTGGGGAGCAGGGGAAGGAACAGGGAGCCCCAGCCAGGAGATGTGGAGCTTCGGCTGGAGCAGCTGACAAGAGCTGTGGCCTCCATGAGAAGGAGGCAGCCACCGGCCAGCAGCAGCCCAGCAGGGAGTGAGTGCCTGGGACTCCCCTGTCACCCTCCAATTCCTGCTGGTGCCTCCAGCTGGCTGACCAGAATCCAGAGGGCCAGGGGGCCCAGCAGAAGCAGTGTACAAGTCGGCCTGATGAGCCCTGGGGCACGGGGTGCGGGGTGCGGGGTGCGGGGTGCGGGGTGGAGTGCCTGTCTGCGGAGCACACAGCCAGCAGCCAGTGAGTGCTCTTTATCCCAGACGCCCCACCTGCTTCTTGTGGTCAGGCTGGGAAACTGAGGCAAGGGCAGCTCAGCCTGAAGACTCTGAACTGCACACAAGGCGGGCGCCTGAGGGGTTCGAGCTGGGAAAAGGCACGACTACCATTATGCAGTTTGGGCTGGGGGTGGGGGTGGGCGTTTGTCTGGCTATCACCCTGGCAACCACTCTAAGCTGCCATCCAGGTCAGGCCAGGGAATGGCTGGAAGTCACTTTTTCCGTCACCTGCCCCTTCCAGTCCCATCCCTCTTTCCTTCCTCCTTGGCTCCAAACAGTGATTTCCCCTGTTGCTCCATTCCCAAGCATGAGAACAATGGTTGCTGCTGGCTCAGGGTCGGCTGATAAGCTCAGCTGGCACAGCATGCTGAGGGGGGAGGGGGAAAAGGGAAGAAGTTACAGAGGGAGATGGCGCAGGGGGTACCAGAGAACCCAGAGTGAGAGAGAATTACAGGGGAGGGCAGCTGTCCGGGAGGGGTGACCTGCCACCTAGCATGTTCAGCCTGTGGTCAGCAAGCAGCGTTCATTGCTGTGGCAACACCAGGACATACCAGACTGTCTATCCTACCCCTGCCCCTGCCCCTGCCCCTGCCCTTGCCAGTGGGGCAAGGAGCAAGGCCCAGAATGGGAGGGGGTTTTATTAATCTCTCCTTGTAAATGCACCAAAAATGGCTACCAGGGCACTGAAAATTCTAAAGAGACAGGGCACCAGGTCTCCCTCCAGGAGGGGCTCCTAGAAGAAGGATGTTCCTGGGCTGGGCGCGGTGGCTCACGCCTGTAATCCCAGGACTTTGGGAGGCCGAGGTGGGCAGATCACGAGGTCAGGAGATCGAGACCATCCAGGCCAACATGGTGAAACCCCATCTCTACTAAAATACAAAAATTAGCCGGGTGTGGTGGGGCATGCCTGTAGTCCCAGCTGCTCAGGAGGCTGAGGCAGGGGAATTGCCTGAACACAAGAGGCAAAGGTTTCAAAGAGCTGAGATCATGCCACTGCACTCCAGCCTGGTGACAGAGCAAGACTCCATCTCAAAAAAAAAAAAAAAGGATGTTTCTTTTGCTTAGAAAGACAGAGGTGGGAAGGGAGGTGGCCACAGCCTCACTCAGGGGACTTCATTGTGATACAGGCTTTTGATGCTGGTCAGTCCCGCTGGGCTGGGTTACTACGAGAAGCAGGACTAGGGCAGGCGGCCAAGCCACTCTCCTCTCCCACAGGCCTCCCCTCAGCCCCGCTCTGCAGCACCCCTCAGGGCCACTTTGCCCTCATCCTCCCCTCCGCCCTCCCAATTCCAACCTGTCCCCTTGAGCTCGTCTGGTTCAGATTCCTCCTCTGCATAGTCTTTGATCGCTGGCCATGTAGGCTGCACTACCCCGCTGAAATTCCAATGCAGTCACTGCTTAGAGCACGTGGTTTTCCCCCAGCGTGATATGCTTATTCTCCTATGTGCATTGCCTTACTGCCCCACAGCCAGAATCGCCTCACACCCAGCTCCATGTTGGGTGCAGACAGCAGGCACTCAGTGCGTACCCTCGGATTCAATGAGAAGCAGAGGCAGGATTCTAGGATCTCTCACTGTTAGGGACTTTAATATCAGCCGCTGACATCTTGGGGGTTTCCTGAAAAGGGCAATTACCCCTCACTCTGCCAACTAGGCAAGAGAAAGCTCTTTCAGGATCGCACTGGTGTCACAGTCACCAAAGCACATCTTTGCAGGCTGTGTTATTTGGACTACACAGCAATCTTGTGAGGTACCCATTTAACAGGTGAGGAAATTGAGGGTCAAAGAGGGTAAATGGCATGCCCCCGGGCACACAGTTAGTCCAGAACACAGGTCCCTAGACTCCTAGCTTAATACCTGGAACCCCGGAGAAACACCTGGTATCCAAAGAAGAACAAAAAAGCCTATCAGGCCAGGTGTAGTGGCTCCCGCCTATAATCCCAGCACTTTGGGAGGCCAAGGCTTTGGATAACTTGAGGCCAGGAGTTCGAGACCAGCCTGGCCAACATGGTGAAACCCTGTCTCTACCAAAAATGCAAAAATTAGCCAGGTGTGGTGACACATGCCTGTAATCCCAGCTACTTAGGAGGCTGAAGCATGAGAATCACTTGAACCTGGGAGGTGGAGGTTGCAGTGAGCCGAGGTCTCGCCACCACACTCCAGCCTGGGCAACAGGGCGAGACTCTGTCTCAAAAAAATGGTAATAAATGCTATGAAGCTGGGAGATACCAGACCAAACGTTACTCCAGGCTGGAATGCAATACTGAAAGACAAGGAGAAACACCTTGCCCCAGAAGAGGGAAGATGCAATCCCTCCCTCCGGCTCACACCGGGAAGCAGACAGATGTGAGAGCTCATGAGAGCCCCCGGGCTGCCAGCATGGCTGCTCTGAGCCCTCAGAGTTCGAGTC
Organism: Saimiri boliviensis; assembly: GCF_048565385.1. Taxonomy (NCBI): domain Eukaryota; kingdom Metazoa; phylum Chordata; class Mammalia; order Primates; family Cebidae; genus Saimiri; species Saimiri boliviensis. The sequence goes on from NC_133455.1 coordinate 125,859,508, forward strand.
CAACTCCAGGTGAAAAGCTCAGAGGACGGGCCACTCTGCCCAGAACCTGTGAGTAACGAACCCCCCTGGGGGGCGGGAATACTGGTACCTGGTAAGGAGACAAATCCAGTAAACTGAGGCAAGGGCCAGCAGAGGCTGAGAAGGGACAAGACTCCAAAAGCAGCACTTACCTCTAACTTCTAATTCCAAAAGTGCCTTGGTGGGAAAATCCTGGGCACTCTTTACAATGAGAAGAAAGGAAGTCCACCCTGAAGTCTGCAAACACAGCTGCTCACAAAATAGCAGGAACCGTTTCTTCAAAGTACAGATTCCTAGGCCACCTCCACCTAGCTTGCTGAAATCCTGATGCCCAGGCAGAAGCGCAGATCTACCCAGTCGGAATCTCTCAGGAGGGCTCAGGCAAGACCATTCCCTTTAAGTCCACTGTACCAATGTGCAGGCAGAACCACCGCTCTCAAAGGGGCTGGGGAATCTGGGTGTTCAATGTGTCTCGAGACATTCTAATGAACCCCAAGTCAACTCCACTCTGCTCACAGGTATTTGGGAAACCTTGCTAAAGATAACTCACCCCAAAGCAGCAAGTGTCATCTACAAAACCAGAAAGGGGAACAGTGGGAGACAGAAACCAGGTTCTGGGGCCCTAGGGAGCGCTAACAAGGAGAAAAGTGTGGCCAGAGGTTCTCTTCTGGCCCTTTGGCACCTGGGGACCACTAGAAAGCTCGGTCCTCTGGCGACAGGAGCAGAGCTAACAAGGGCAGCAGATTTCCACGAGGAAAGTGGCTCCTCCTCCCAGGGCTGAGTTTAACACTTTGATCTCCAGACACTGCGAAGGGCCGAACCCATGATAGTATGTTACCAGACTCCACCAATATCTGAACATGGCCCCTAAAGTTAGGGAGTCAGGGGTTAACTCCTGCCCTGTATTTCCTAGCTGTGTGCTCTTGCGAAAGTTACCTTACTTCTCTGAGCTTCTGTTTCCTCAGCTACCATGTGGAGATAAGTAACAGCACTTATGCCCTCGTGTGGTTGTGAAAATCAGATGAGATAATTAATACATGAGGAGCACTTGGAACAATACCGGGCACACATAAAGATTAGCTAGTAGGCATAGATATATAAATATGCATATATGTTTATCTAAATTTGCATATACAAATATAATTATATACCTTAAATTATACACATAAAATAATACAGTTGATTGAACAGTACATGCATGTGTGGAGGCACCAATCCTCAAGTAGTCAAAAATAATTTTTCTCTTTTTTTTTTTTTGACTTTTGAGACAAGAGTCACCCTGTCACCCAGACCAGAGTGCAGTGACACAATCTCGGCTCACTGCAACCTCCACCTCCTGGGTTCAAGTAATTCTCCTGCTTCAGCCTCCCAAGTAACTGGGATTACAGGCACGCACGACCATGCCCAGCTAATTTTTGTATTTTTAGTAAAGATGGGGTTTCACCATGTTGGCCAGGTTGGTCCTGAACTCCTGACCCTCGTGATCCGCCCACCTTGGCCTCCCAATGTGCTGGCATTACAGGCGTGATCCACCACTCCCGGCCTAATAATTTTTTTCTTTTAGGCCGAGCGCGGTGGCTCAAGCCTGTAATCCCAGCACTTTGGGAGGCCGAGGCGGGTGGATCACGAGGTCAAGAGATCGAGACCATCCTGGTCAACATGGTGAAACCCTGTCTCTACTAAAAATACAAAAAATTAGCTGGGCATGGTGGCGCGTGCCTGTAATCCCAGCTACTCAGGAGGCTGAGGCAGGAGAATTGCCTGAACCCAGGAGGCGGAGGTTGCGGTGAGCCGAGATCGCGCCATTGCACTCCAGCCTGGGTAACAAGAGCGAAACTCCGTCTCAAAAAAAAAAATAATAATAATAATAATAATATTTTTTTTCCCCAATAACAGCGTTCTCACTCTTGCCCAGTCGGGTCTTAGATTCTGGTACTCAAGCAATTCTCCAGCCTCAGCCTTCTGAGTAGCTGGGACTACAGGTTCCCACACCTCAGTATAAGTTTTGACTCCCCCCAGAACTTAACTACCAAGAGCCTACTGTTGACTGGAAGGCTTACAGATAACATAAACACTGAGTAAACGCTTCTTTTCTGCTATGTGTATTATATACTGCATTCTTACAATAAGGGAAAGTAGAGAAAAGAAAACGTTATTAGGAAAATCACGAGAAAGAGAAAGTATATTAACTATTCATAAATGGAAGTAGATCGGCCATGAAAGCTGATGAGCAAGGAGAGGAGGGTTGGTCTTGCTGTCCCAGACACAGCAGAAAATTCTGGAATAATCGTACTCTCGCAGTTGAAAGCCCTGACTGTTGCTCAGGGTCACCTGTTCTATAAAACGCAGCGTTAGTGGAGGGCTGACATGCCAGGCGCTATTCTAGGCACTCTGCATGCACTCTGTGAGTGGGAGGCCCACCCACGCCCAGGAGTTCTGGACCTGGTGGAGAGTCCCTGCTCCCCGGGCGGGATCTCCATGGTGAGGCCGGTGGCCCAGGTTTGGCGAGGTTTCCGCAGCTTCAACACACTAGGATTCTGAGCCAGATCCTGTCGGGACACTTTCTTCAACCTGCCAAGCGGGGACCCGCCCAGGAGTCCCTATTTTTTCCTGATTTGCTCTAAGAAGAGGCGAAAACACCGGGCGCACTCAAGGAACAGAGCGGGCTTTCTCCCACTGCGTTTTGGCAGGGGGCACCATTCCCCCGCGGCGGCCGCCCACGGCCCGGCCTTGGCAGAGCTGTTCCTCGGATCCGGGCCGCGCCGGGGCGGGCCCCGAAACCCGCTCTGGAGGGAAGCCACGCCCGGCCCAGACCCGCGCGCCCTGCCTGCGATCTCGGGAGGCGCGGGACTCCCGGCGGCAGGGGAACCCCTGGAGGGCGCAGAGCGGCGCAGAGCCTGGGATCCCCGAGCGTCAGGGCGCGGCCGGGCAGGGAAGCCAGCACCGAGGGGGCGCGGCAAACCCGGGGAGACTGAACCATCCTCGCGCGGCCCCGACCGACCCGCAGCCCGGCTGGCGGCCCCGTCCTGTCGCGCCCCTTCGCGGCCAGGCGTGGACGTGCAGCCGGGGTGCCCCGCCCCGCCCCGCCCCGCGTGCTCCCTCCTCGGCTTTGAGCTCCGGCGAGAAGGTGGCAATCGGCGGCAACCCGGGAATCCAAGAAGGTGGGGTGCGTTGGAGTATTTTTCCATTTTCTGGTAGATAATGTGGTCTCGCTCTGTCGCCCAGGCTGGAGTGCAGTGGCACGATCTGGGCTTACTGCAACCTCCACGTCCCAGGCTCAAGCAGTCCTCCCACCTCAGCCTCCTGGGCAGCTGGGACCAGGGGCGCGCACCACCCACCACACCCGGCTAATTGTTTCATTTTTTTGTAGAGACCGGGTCTTGCGGTGTTGCTCAGGCTGGTCTCGAACTTCTGGCCTCAGCTCATCCTTCGGTCTCAGCTCCCAAAGCAGTGGGATTATAAGCATGAGCCACTGCCCCCGCACCCACTTCTGCTTTTAAAAAATGAGTTTCCGGGCCCCCTCCTGGTATCCTAAGCCAAGTCCAAGTGGAAACTGGAAGCCTGGACGGCCCATCTACCCACCCAGCCCACAAGCGGAGAGACTGGAAATGCCCCTCTGTCTTGCTCTCCACCCCATCCCGACTTGTAAGCCCCTTTTGCCCACAGTAACCCCTCAATAGAAATGTACGAAATGAATGGAGGTGTGAGGGCTCTGGGGTGCAAGGGAGCAGGAAGCAGGCAGAAATCCTTCCTCATCAGGGGGCTTCCTGCTCCACTCTCATCCCCAAGGGACTAAGGTCCTGAATGTGAGTGCCCGGCAGATCTATGGCTGGCCTCAGCACCCTGACTACAGCCCTCTGCCTGGGACAGTTACGTTTCTCCTTCTCGGCGGAGCTCAAGGGTCCTGAGATGGAGGCAGATTCACTGGCGTTGAACAGAGACTGGACTAACGGGGGTGCCCAGCACTACAGTGCCACCTACCACTTTGACACATAGTCTTGTATTTAATACACCTACCCTTTGTTGGGGGTGGGGCTGGGGTGCTGCTACTTAAGGAATGGCATAAGGATCATTTGCATAGCTCTTCGTTATTTGGGCAACACATTCAGTTAATTCCACAACGATGAGGGAATGAGGGATTCTTCCCTGATTTCCCAGTCAGGCACAGGAGAAACACATGATTTGCTCAAGACCACACAGCCCCCGACCTCAAACATCAAGTCCCGGCCTTTTCCCATTTCCCGCCACTGCCAACCCACCTTTCCCCACCCCTAAGCAGCAAGAGTGACTCACTCTCTGAACTCACTCCATAACCCAATTCCAGCACCCCTGAGTAACTCTTCCTTCTGACAGCTTTGCACCAACAGCAGACCTAAACAACCCCTCCTGCTGGGAAGTGAACACTCCTTCTGTTTGGTTCACCGGGCATCTCCAGCTCCTAGCGTGGCCAGCTCCTGGGGCTCAATAGGTTTGCAGAGTGAATGAAACCCACATCGAAGGACTCCAGACAGTGCCTAACAGACCTCAAAAAGCCTGGGGGAGAGGGAAGTGAAGGAGGGTGGGTGGGGGTCAGGGCTGCTCCTAAACCTCCCCAGAAAGGAAAGAAACACTTTCTAGGGTTCCCTTCATGGCCAGTCTTCATGCCTCATACCCTATGCGGTCAGAAAATTCTTGCTCAAATCTAGCCTCGATCTTATTATTCTCACATTCCCCACACACCTTAGGAGCAGGAAACGAGGTTGGTGTCCTTCTGGCTCCCCATGGCAGCTTCCGGAAGTTATGCCCCGCCCCCACCCCACCCCCCTGCTTCTGAACATCTTTTGAGAAGCAGGGCATCCCGTTCCAGCGCCCTCTCCTCCTCGCTGTCTTCCTCTGGCCTCCTGCTCACCCCCTCTTTTCCCGAAGGCTCAGCCCCAGCTCATGTCTTGCTCTGCACCCCTTCCTCTCATTATTCCAGGCAGTCTCCGCGTCTGCGTTGGGGACCCGTACGCCACTGGCCATCCTTGTTCTTTGTCCTCTTCCTCTCTGATGACCACTTCCTCCACCCCAGCCTCCCACTACTGGGCCACGCCGTGACCTTGTCATTTACCTGAAACTGACCTACTCCGAGGCCCGGCTCCGTTGAATGGGTGAGGCTTTCTCTCAGTGTGGAACAGCGCAGAGTTGGACACTCCAGGAGCTGAAGCCCAGCCTCACCACTGCCTAGCTGTGTGACCTGGGCAAAGTCTTTAGCCTCTTTACACTTCAGGCTCTTCATTGGTAAAATGGGGACATCTTGCAAGGTAGTTTGAGGATTTTAAGTGTTTGCCCCTTGTCAACCAATTGGTCCCTAATATCACAGTATTCTACCCCTTCAAGGGGATACTGCTGCTTAGGCAATAGTTCTTGACTTCTGGTGGGAGGAGAGGGTGACGTATACCCTTGAGAACTTGATTAAAACTATAAAAACTGGCTGGGTGTGGTGGCTCACACCTGTAATCCCGGCAGTTTGGGAGGCCAAGTGGGCAGATCACCTGAAATCGAGGGTTCAAGACCAGCCTGACCAACATGGAGAAACCCCGTCTCTGCTAAAAAAAAAAAAAAATACAAAATTAGCTGGGCGTGGCGGCACATGCCTGTAATCCCAGTTACTCGAGAGGGGGAGGCAGGAGAATCGCTTGAACCTGGCGGGCGAAGATGGCGCCATTGCACTCCAGCCTGAGCAACAAGAGTGAAACTCTGCCCCCCCCCAAAAATAAACAAATAAAACTACAGAAACTACCTAGACAGAGGTATATACATTTAATCATACACATCTATAGAGGTATATACATTTAATCATACACATCTATAGATTCTGAGGTTCACTGACCCTAAAAAGTCCTACCATGGTTGCCAGGTTAAGAACCCTGAATATAAGGAGAGAAACGAAATTGGTGTGGTTAGAGGGTTGAAAGGTGGGTAGCCATCAAAAAACACGTGCAGAATAGGAACTCCAGATACAGAGGGTTCAAGGCTGGCGTCCCTAGTGCCACAGTGCCCTCTGGTGGTGGATCATAATTATTGCAGAGTACTCCGAGGCCAGAGGAAAAAGTGGAGGGCTCTGGGGAAATGGCCACGTCCACTCTGTCTCCCGGCAGGCCTCCAGACGGCCTCTGTCCACCCGCCTGTCCTTCAGCCATCTTCCCCACAGCCCTTCTCTTAGGAATTTGGTATCTCTTGAAGCGGTGACATGTTTCTCAGAGTGAGGCCCAAGGACAGTTGGCTCAACAGGTTCTCAGGTGGACACGTGTCAGAGGACAAAGTCATCAACGATTTCGTTCCCCTACTTTTCACATCTGAAAACTGACAGTGGTTATGACGGTCACAGGAATATCATTACGTTCTAATAATGATTATGTTTTTAATAATTATCACAATCCTAAAACGTGCACAAGGGGTTTCCAGGACTGCTCGAATTGCCTCGGCTGTTTTTGTTGGCTTGTTTGTTTTTTGAAACAGAGTCTCCCTCTGTTGCCCAGGCTGGAGTGCAGTGGCACAATCTCAGCTCACTGCAGCCTCAACCTCTAGGGCTTAAGAGATCCTCCCACCTTAGCCTCCCGAGTGGCTGGGACCACAGGCATGTACCACTAAGCATGGCTAATTTTATTTTTTGTGGGGACAAGGTCTCACTATGTTTCCCAGGCTGGTCTTCAACTCCTGGGCTTTTACCTCGGCCTCCCAAAGTCCTGGGATTACAGGCATGAGCCACTGTGCCCAGACACCTGGGCTAATCTTATTTTCCATCCTATGCATGGTTTTGTTTGTATTTTAAAATATGCCTTACGTAGTCATAGGGTCATGCTATATCTCCAAATTACAAAAATCATTAAATGGCTCAAAAGTGCTTCATTGACTCATCAGGGTGCCAATGAAGATGACATCTGACAGCTTAGAATAATATCATGCAGATAGACAGTAAACAGGATTTCAGTGGGAATATAAAATAGCTGTATGTGCTAGGAAGAAGGAAAATGTAAATGATTCTTTAGCCCAAGCAGCAAAGAGAAACGGGAGAGAAGGGCTACCTCAGAGATTATCTAGAAACTGGGTTTTACTGGCTATTCGCTCCTTGTCCCCAACGAATTATGCTATGAAATGTCAGATCTTGGCTTGAAGTCATCAGATCTTTTGTGTCCGTTGCAATCAGAGCCTTCTGATATTTTTTTTTTCCAAAATAAGCACAAAGCAACATATCCCAGAATAAAAATTTCATTTTGTATAAGAATATAGCATATCATTCAAAACTCTCTTCACCTCTGCAGCTGCAAGTCACTGGATGGCAAAGAAGCCAGACAAACCAGCAGGGAGGTTAATGACATTAATACTTAGAGAAAAGCATTTTACCAAATGCTGCTGTTGAATGTCACATGACAGTGGCAAACAGCACACAAGGGCAATCGCCATGACGTGCATGTGCTGGCAGAGAGTCCTCATTATGGCTGGCTAAACTCCTGATGTACAGACTGCAATGGCTTTCATGTGACTCAAACTGAAGTCACTAAGGACACATTCCTTTCAGTGTAGTCATATAGAAACAGGCAGCATGTACAAGAAAATGCTTCCCTGTCACCCCGACACCCCACCCCCCACACACACCATGAAGTACTCTGACCCTAGAGGGAAAAGGCAAACTGCATATTGTTTGATTTGGCATTTTTATTGAGTTACAATTCAGATAATATAAAAATCATCATTTTAAATGATGAGCCACCAGACACAGTGGCTCATACCTGTAATCCTCACACTGGGAGAACTAGGTGGGCAGAATCGCTTGAGCTCAGGGGTTTGAGACCAGCCTGGACAAGATGTCAAAATCCCATCTCTACAAAAAATAAAATAATTAGCCTGGTGTGGTGGTGTGCACCTGCAGTCCCAGCTACTCAGGAGGCTGAGCTGGGAGGATCACTTGAGCCCAGGAGGTTGAGGCTGCAGTGAGCTGTGATTGTACCACTGCAGTCCAGCCTGAGCGACAGAGCGAGACCCTATTTTTTTTTTTTTAATCACCATTTTGAAGTGGAGTGGTTTTTAGCGTTTTCACTAGGTTGAGCAACCATCACCACTATCTAATTCCAGAATCTTTTTTTTTTTTTTTTTCGTGAGACGAAGTCTTGCTCTGTCACCCAGACCGGAGTGCAGTGGTGCAATCTTGGCTCGCTGCAACCTCCGCCTCCCAGATTCAAGCGATTCTCCTGCCTCAGCCTCCCGGTACCTGGGATTACAGGCAGGTGCCACCACACCCAGCTAATTTTTGTGTTCTTAGTAGAGACAGGGTTTCACCACGTTGGTCAGGCTGGTCTTGAACTCTTGACCTCGTTATCTGTCTGCCTTGGCCTCCCAAAGTCCTGGGATTACAGGCATGAGCTACCTCGCCCAGTCCATTCCAGAACATTTTTATCACTCCAAAAAGGAATCCCGGCTGGGCGCGGTGGCTCACGCCTGTAATCCCAGCACTTTGGGAGGCCGAGGCGGGTGGATCACCAGGTCAAGAGATCGAGACCATCTTGGTCAACATGGTGAAACCCCGTCTCTACTAAAAAAATACAAAAAAAAAAAAAAAAATCAAACTTTACCAAAATTAAAAACATTGTGGATTGAAAGATACCAACAAGAAAGTGAAAAGACAATCCGCAGAATAGAAGACTATATTTTACAAATACAGTCTTATTGAACAAACAAATATCTTATCTGATAAGGACCTGGCATCGAGAATGCACAAAGCACACTTACAAGTCAGCAATCAAGACAACCCAATTTAAAAAATGGGCAAAGCATCTGAATAGACGTATCTTCAAAGAAGATGTAGAAATGGCTGATGAACACGAGATCGTTAGTTATTAGGGAAATGTCCATCAAAACCACAATGAGATTTCCCTTCACATCCGCTAGGATAGCTATACAATTAAAAAAAGGAAAACGGCTGGGCGTGGTGCTTCTCGCCTGTAATCCCAGCACTTTGGGAGGCCAAGGCGGGCCGATCATGAGGTCAGAAGTTCAAGACCAGCCTGGCCGCTATGGTGAAACCCTGTCTCTACTAAAAATACAAAAATTAGCCGGGTGTGGTGGCATGCACCTGTAATCGCAGCTACTTGGGAGGCTGAGGTGGATGAATCACTTGAACCTGGGAGATGGAGGTTGCAGTGAGCCGAGACTGCGACACTGCACTCCAGCCTGGGCGACACAGTGAGACTCCATCCTGTTGGTATGAATGCAGAGATCAGAACCCTCATACATTGGTGGTGGGAATGTAAAATGATTCAGCTGCTGTGGAATACAGTTTGGCAGCCCCTCAAAAAGTTAAATAAAGAATCACCTTATAACTCAGCAATTGTTGGTATGTATCTGAGAAAAGAAAACGTGTTTACACAAATACTTGTTGTTAGTGTTTTTTGATAGGGAGTTTTGCTCTTGTTGCCCAGGCTGGAGTGCAATGGCATGATCTCGGCTCATCATAACCTCCGCCTCCTGGCTTCTAGCGATTCTCCTGCCTCAGCCTCCCGAGTAGCTGGGATTGCAGGCATGTGCCACCACACCTGGCTAATTTTGTATTTTTAGTAGAAACGGGGTTTCTCCATGTTGGTCAGGCTGTTCTTGAACTCCCGACCTCAGATGATCTGCCTGCGTTGGCTTCCTAAAGTGTTGGGATTACAGGCATGAGCCACTGCGCCCAGCCACAAAAACTTGTATATGCACATTCATAGCTGCATTATTCATAATACCAAAAAGGAGAAACAACCTCAATGTCCATCAAGCAATGTGATGATGATGAATGAATGAACAAAATGTGGCATGAGCAGTCCCAGCTATTTGAGAGGCTGAGGTGGGGGGATCTCTTGAGCCCAGTAGGTTGAAGCTGCAGTGAGCCGAGATCACACCACTGCACTCCAGCCTGAGCAACAGAGTAAGAACCTGTCTCCCCCGGCCAGGAAAAAAAAAAAAAAAAAGATTAGCCAAGGAAATTCAGTTGTCCATCCAGCAATATGATTTATGGATGAACAAAATGTGGCGTAGCCATACAATGGAATGTTATTCAGCCATAAAGAGGAATGAAGTTCTGTTGCATGCTATGACGCGCATGAAAATTGAAAACATTTTGCTAAGTGAAGAAGCCAGTCACATATTGTATGATTCCATTTGTATAAAAAGTCCAGAATAGGCAAAACCATAGTGACAGATAATAGATTAGCAGTTGCCAGGGGATGGTATAAGGAGGGAATTGGGACTAACTGTTAATATGTATGGGATTTCTTTTTTGTTTTTTTGTTTTGTTTTGTTTTGTTTTGTTTTGTTTTGTTTTTTTGAGGCGGAGTTTCACTCTTGTTACCCAGGCTGGAGTGCAATGGCACGATCTCGGCTCACCGCAACCTCTGCCTCCTGGGTTCATGTAATTCTCCTGCCTCAGCCTCCCGAGTAGCTGGGATTACAGGCACGCGCCACCACGCCCAGCTAATTTTTTGTATTTTTAGTAGAGACGGGGTTTCACCATGTTGACCAGGATGGTCTCGATCTCTTGACCTTGTGATCCACCCACCTCGGCCTCCCAAAGTGCTGGGATTATAGGCTTGAACCACCGCGCCCAGCTTTTTGTTTTTTTTTTTTGAGATGGAGTCTCACTCTGTTGCCAGGAGTGCAGTGGCTATGATCTCAGCTCACTGCAACTTCTGCTTCCTGGGTTCAAGCGATTCTCCTGCCTCACCTCCCGAGTAGCTGGGATGACAGGCGGTTGTGCCACCACCCCCAGCTAATTTTTGTATTTGTAGTAGAGACAGGGTTTCACCATGTTGGCCAGGATAGTCTCGATCTCCTGACCTTGTGATCTGCCTGCCTCAGACTTCCAAAGTGCTGAGATTACAGGTGTGAGCCACTGCGCCTGGCCCCAAATTCATTCTTTTGCATGTGGACATCTATTTGTTTCAGCATCATTTGTTGAAAGGCTGTTCTTTCCCCCAGTGAACGGTTTTGGCAACATTGGCAAAAGTCAATTGACCATAGATATGTGGACTGGATTCTATTTCATCTGTCTATTTGTCTATCCTTATGCCAATATTCTTAATTATAGTAGCTTTGTAGTTAGTTTTGAAAAGTTGGAAGAATGAATCCTTCAACTTTGTTCATTTTCAAGATAGTTTTGTTTATTGTAAGTCCTGTGCAATTCTACATGAATTTTAGGATCAGTGTGTTCATTTCTGGGGCTGGGGGGAACAGTTTCAACAGGGATTGCATTGAATCTGTAGATAAATTGGGTATCACCATCTTAATATTAAGTTTTTAGACAATAAACACAGGCTGTCCTTTGATTTTATTTAAACCTCGTTTAATTTCTTTCAACAATATTTTTCAGTTTACAGTTCTTGCATTTCTTTGGTCAAATTTATTCCTAAATATTTTATTGATTTTGATATTATTCTAAGCAGACAGTCTTCTCGATTTCATTTTCAGGTTGTTCACTGCTAGTACATAGAAATCCAACTGAATTTTGTATATAGAAAATCATAGAACCAGTGATGAGCTGATCTTGTATCCCGCAACTCTGCTGAACTGGTTTATAGAGCAAATTATGTTTTGTAGATTCTAATGATATTCCTTAGGGTTTTCCATATAAAATATTGCGTCATTTACAAACAGAGATAGTTTTACTTCTTCCTTTCCATCACACGAGTTTTTTTAAATTGAGGATGACACTGTGTGACATTGATATGCTAATGAAGAGCATTTGTCTAATTGCAAAGGGTTTGTTCAAGTAATGTATCTTAGTGACATACCAGAACCTATTACTCAGGACCAGTATTTTACAACCTTAGTGTTAGAAATAAAATATCAGGGTTTCTTAAACTTAGAACTCTGGCACAGTTGCATCACCAAAGATTTGCTATTTCCCAACATTTGAGATTTTTTTTAGAAAGAAATAAAAAACATATCATTGAGTATATTTTATGTAATTTTGGGCGGGGGGGCTGTAAGTGTATTCAATGCAAAATTATCCTCTCCAGTTTTACTGAGGTAGCGGTGGCTGACCACGTCCACAATGAAATGCGCCTCTAAAGTGGAATTCGGTTGCTGGCCCAGCCCCAGCCTCGTCTTTCTTGTCTGCTCCGTCCACAGGTATCTCTGCCGGCCTCCCCTCTTGTGAGTCTTGTGGGTTGCTCACCCTCCAGACCTTTAGGCTGAGGCCTGCCAGTCTCTGGACAGCTGCGGCGTAGGGTGGCAGGCACAATCTCCGGAGGCAGACGTAGGTCATCACGGAGATACTGGACACCCTCGCTGGTCAGGCACCAGCAGACATGTCTCCAGGCAAACTGTTCCTTCACATAGCCTGGGGACTTGAGAGACTGCATGGCCTTCACGACATGAAGGTGGGCACATTCTTGTCTGCCAGCTCCAGTGCTTAGGCACGTGGATGTCCATCTTGGCCACCATGACTCCCTCCTTAAAAAGGCGTTCATAAATGGCAGTCCTGTTCTTAAGCATCAACATCTCGGCAGCTGTAGGGGCCGGGGCTGGGGCCAGAAAGGAACTTGGGTATCTTTTAAAACCACTGAGATTACAAGGTAAACTTCGTGTTATGTCTATTTTACGACAATAAAAAAAAAGTTGAAATTCAACATCAGAACATGAAGTACTTTCCAGTGAAGCCTAGGGTTGGATAAGAAATCTATTTGCCGCCACCACCACCCAGGGTTAAGACAGTCTTCCAAATTTGGAGTGTCGTGTGCTACAGATGCTTACAGATGTAGGTCCTGGCGGTATGGCAAATCGCCTTCCCTGAGACTGTCCACCACGGTTCTGAGTTCAAGTTTCAAGGGCTCATCTAGGACTAACAGCCACAGAGCCCTGGATGTCATTCCTAAAGTCTGACATCAGGCTGAATATAAACAACTTAGTGAAGATGACAACGTCTTTCTCCTTGATTTAAAACGAGACACTGTTGTTACTTTTTTAGTGTTTTAATGCATTATTTTAAAATTTGAGACAAATTTTTTTTGAGGCAGGGTCTTGCTCTGTCACCCAGGCTGGACTCCAGGGGTGTGATCATAGCTTACTGCAGCCTCAACTTCCCAGGCTCAGGCGATCTGACCACTTCAGCCTCCGCAGGCAATTGGGACCTCAGGCAGTGCACTGCCACACCAGCAGTGACAATGTTTTCTTTTCCAAGACCGGGTCTCACTCTATCACCCAGGCTGTAGCGTGGTGGCATGATCTTGGTTCACTGCAACCTTCGACTCCCGGGTTCAAGTGGTTCTTCCACCTCAGCCTCTCAAGTAGCTGGGACTACAGGTGCCTGCCACCACACCCAGCTAGTTTTTGTATTTTTAGTAGAGATGGGCTTTCACCATGTTGGCCAGGCTGATCTTGAACTCCCGATCTCAAGTGATCCGCTCACCTTGGCTTCCTGAAGTGCTTAGATTACAGGCATGAGCCACTGGCAGGGGCCCAGCTGACAATTTTTCAAGTTGACCAAAATTTTGGCCCTTTGCCTGTATTAAACACCCATTAAAATGGCCCAGGGAGGCCAAAGTTTGAGAGACGTTCATTTGGTAGAAAGAGCGTTGGGCCAGGTGTGGTGGCTCAAGCCAAAGCGTTGTAATCCCAACACTCTGGGATAATTAAAGAGAAGTCTGGGCAACATGGAGAGACCCATCTCTATTAAAAAAAAAAAAAAAAAGAAAGAAAAAGGCCGGGCGCGGTGGCTCAAGCCTGTAATCCCAGCACTTTGGGAGGCCGAGGCGGGTGGATCATGAGGTCGAGAGATCGAGACCATCCTGGTCAACATGGTGAAACCCCCTCTCTACTAAAAATACAAAAAATTAGCTGGGCATGGTGGCACATGCCTGTAATCCCAGCTACTCAGGAGGCTGAGGCAGGAGAATTTCCTGAACCCAGGAGGCGGAGGTTGCGGTGAGCCGAGATCGCGCCATTGCACTCCAGCCTGGGTAACAAGAGCGAAACTCCGCCTCAAAAAAAAAAAAAAAAGAAAAAGAAAAAAAATTAAAGAAAGCACTGGCCAGGCACGGTGGCTCAGCCCGTAATCCCAGTACTTTGGGAGGCCAAGGGGGGTGGATCACGCAGTCAGGAGATCGAGACCATCCTGGCTAACACAGTGAAACCCCATCTCTACTAAAAACACAAAAAATTAGCTGGGCGTCGTGGCGCATACCTGTAGTCCCAGCTGCTCAGGAGACTGAGGCAGGAGAACCACTTGAACCCAGGAAGCGGAGGTTGCAGTGAGTTGAGATCGTGCCATTGCACGCCGGCCTGGGCAATAGAGCAAGACTCTGTCTCAAAAAAAAAAAAAAAAAAAAAAAGTAAAAAAGAAAAAGAAAGCACTGAACTGTGAGCCAGGAGCTCTAGATTCTGGTCCTGTTTTTGACCTTGGCTGTGTTAAGCAACCTTCATAAGCCAGAGTTTCCTCATTTTAAAATGGATTGATGTTTTTTGTCCTGGCTTCGTCACAGGGCTTCTATGACAAGCAGATAAGAAAAACAGATGCACACATGCTTTGTAACCTCTAAGGCTTTGTGCAAATGTGTGAAATGAGATACTCTTTTGAAAGCCCACCTGTCCCTCTGGCTTCCCTTTCTCTTGGTTCCTTTATGTATGTCTCTGCCAGTTGCCAAACAACTGCTCCTCCCGGCTTTGCATTATTACATCTGCCACTGTTTTGGGGAATAAGTGCCTCTTGCCCTTGGTGAAGAAAGGGGCCGGTCTCCTAATCCTGCTCTAACTCTTCCTGGAGTCTCTCTCTCCACCTCCTGGGCCCCTCTTCTCATTATGGAGAGGGAATGGGGCTTCCGGTCAGCTTAGAGTTGCCCAGTTCTCTCCCACTCAATGGAAGTGGCCCCAGGCCTGAATGCAGAGATCTGTCCCTTCACCCAGCTCCTTGTCCCAACCTCCCAAGGAACCCCACATTTGAGATTCCATAGACAAAGACACTCCCACAACCCCTCACTGCTGCAGGCTGGGAAGCCGTGAGGAGTTCTGAGCCAGAAAAGGGAGCGGACAGCCCCACCTTGTAGACTCCACCCTCTAGGAATGGATTTATGCTTCACTGTTAGTGGGAACCGTAGAAACCACAGAGGACCGTGAGTCAGTAGATGGTAAACAGGACTCTTTACAAACAGAGGTTGCCTAGGGCAACCCTGGGAGGGTGAGGCCCTGGGTTCCGTGGTTTGGTCTCTGAGAAACTCCTAGCACACCAGAACTCCCAGACAGAATATTAGGTAATGCTAACAAGCACAGATCAATCACTTGTACAGGTAAGTCCTTCTGGGGTTCCTATTCCAGAGACCCTGGCACCCTAAGCTCCCCCATCCAGAACTTCTTTCCATTCCTCAAACTTACCATGTGGTCTCTTGGCTTTCCTACCCAAGCCCTGACTCCTTGAAATTCTCTTCCCTCTTCTTACTCAGAAAATACCTATTCATTCTCCAGATTCACCTTAAATGTCAGGACCCTGGCATAAATGTCCCTGATCCCTGAACGTGTCAGAAACCCCAGAAAAGAGGGCTAGGCGCGGTGGCTCATGCCTGTAATTCCATCACTTTGGGAGGCTGAGGCGGGCAGATCACTTGAGGTCAGGAGTTCAAGATCAGCCTCACCAACATGGCAAAACCCTGTCTCTACTAAAAATACAAAAATGAGCTTGGTGGGGAGGCGGTCACCTGTAATCCCAGGCACTCAGGAGGCTGAGGCAAGAGAATTGCTTGAACCCAGGAGGTGCAGGTCGCAGTAAGCCAAGGTCTCACCACTGCACTCCAGTCTGGATGACAGAGCGAGACCCCAGAAAAGATGAGATCTTACTTCTCCCCCACATAGACTGAAGATGGATGGAGCACTTTCAATGGAGCTGATGCAGTGCCGGGGTCCGAGGCTCCTTCCAGCTGTGCCAGCCCTGGGGCAAGTCTCTCAGCCTCAAGGTCCAGAACTTCAGCATCTCCTGACAAACGGTAGGATGGAGACCGGAACAAGATAACAACAAAGTAGGGGAGGGGCCAAGGGCTGATGCTGGCTGGCGTCCCACCAGCCTTTTGACAGGAGTCACCCTTCTGCTACTTTATAAAAGAGAGGTGGGCCGGGCGCGGTGTCTCACGCCTGTAATCCCAGCACTTTGGGAGGCTGGGGCGGGTGGATCACGAGGTCAAGAGATCGAGACCATCCTGGTCAACATGGTGAAACCCTGTCTCTACTAAAAATACAAAAAATTAGCTGGGCATGGTGGCGCGTGCCTGTAATCCCAGCTACTCAGGAGGCTGAGGCAGGAGAATTGCCTGAACCCAGGAGGCGGAGGTTGTGGTGAGCCGAGATCACGCCATTGCACTCCAGCCTGGGTAACAAGAGGGAAACTCCGTCTCAAAAAAAAAAAAAAAAAAAAAAAAGAGAGAGAGGTGGACCTCTCTCCTATCAGTGGTAGGCAAGAGCAGTGTAGTAGAAACTGTTCCCTGCCCACCACCAAGGCAGGGAATCGATGGTACATTGTCCGTAGAGAATTTTCAAAGAGTAACCAACCCAAAGCTCTTGGTTATCCCCTCAGCCAGCAATCCTAAACAATATCAGGGATAAAACATTCCTCCCTCGAAAAGTATTTTATTGGTCCAAGTTCTAAATCTAAATAAATGCTGTCATTACCACTCAGTTTTAATAATGTGTGAACTTCAGCCGGGCAAAGTGACTCACGCCTGTAATCCCAGCACTTTGGGAGGCTGAGATAGGTGGATCACCTGAGGTTAGGAGTTCGAGACCAGCCTAGCCAACATGGTGAAACCCCATTCTACTAAAAAATACAAAAAAAAAAATTAGCCGGGCTTGGTGGTGGTCACCAGTAATCTCAATTACTTGGGAGGCTGAGGCCAGAGAATTGCTTAAACCCAGGAGTCGGAGGTTGCAGCGAGTGAGATTGCGCCATTGCACTCCAGCCTGGGCGACAGGGCAATACTGCATCTAAAAAAAAAAAAAAAAAAAAAAAATTTCAACGTACATACTGAAACGTCAAGGAGAGTTTTCTTTAAATCAACAGAGTAATAAACTCTCTCATGCAGTCTGCTCAGCCACCTGTAAACACAACTTAGTTTAGCCTTTACATAAGCAAGACTATATGAGAAATACTTAAAGCTGGGACATTCCTCTGCCTGTTTTCTGAGGATTCCCTACTGTGTAACAGAATAGCTTCCAGTAAACTCTCTTCCTACTGCACTCTGTGATTCCTGCGCGAGCTCTAAGAATCCCTCTGGGCTCTGGATCAAGACCTCCTTTTCCACATGAGAGATATGTGACAGAACCACACATCTCTGCCCTTCAAAGATAGATTCCAAAGTAACAATGATAGTGCCGTGATTGTAAAGACAAAGGAATAACTTGAGTTATTTTCCTCTGTCTACTTGGACTTTTTTTTTTCCTTGAAATGGAGTCTTGCTCTGTTGCCCAGGCTGGAGTGCAGTGGCGTGATCTCGACTCACTGCAACCTCTGCCTCCTGGGTTCAAGCGATTCTCCTGCCTAAGTCTCCCAAGTAGCTGGGACTACAGGCGCGTGCCACTATGCCTGGCTAATTTTTGTAATTTTAGTAGAGTGGGGAAGTTTCACTATGTTGGCCAAGGTGGTCTTGAACTCCTGACCTCGTGATCTGCCCACCTCAGCCCCTCAAAGTGCTGGGATTATAGACGTGAGCCACCACACCCACCCTTACTTGGGCTTTCTTGTGTTAAAAATTTAAAACAGTGAAAAGGAGGCTGGTTATGGTGGCTCATGCCTGTAATGCCAGCACTTTGGGAGACCATGGTGGGCAGATCACTTGAGGCCAGGAGTTCAAGACCAGCCTGGTCCACATGGCGAAACCCTGTCTGTACTAAAAATGCAAAAATTAGCCAGGCATGGTAGCACACACCTGTAATCCCAGCTACTAGGGAGACTGAGGCATGAGAACCATTTGAACCCAGGAGGCAGAGATTGCAATGAGTCAAGATTACACTCCAGCCTGGGTGACAGAGCGAAAGACTCTATCTCAAAAAAAAACAAAAAACAAAAAACAAAACAGTGACAAGGAAGGCAAATTATGAGTTATAATACTTTTGTTTTATGAGGGCCAATATGAAAATTTCAATTCATGATTATTGCTGAAAATAACTTTGTCCAATAGAGGAAGAGGGTGTTAAGAAATAATCCAGGTCGGTCAGGTGTGGTGGCTCATGCCTGTAATCCCAGCACTTTGGGAGGCCAGGCAGGTGGATCTCTTGAGCGTAACAAGACCCTGTCTCTGCAATCATAACAATAACCCATGCCACATAGAACACGTCAGGCATCACACAATCTCTCACCTTTCCCAAATTTTACGATAGAATGCTTGGAGTGTAAAAGCTTCATGGCCCTGAAAAAAGGATGCTTCATAATATCAGTTTGAGTTCAGCCAGCAAGTGGATAAAGAAAATGTGTTATATATTACTGAGTTGGAGACCATTATTCTAAGTGAAATAACTCAGGAATGGAAAAGTAAACACCGTGTGTTCTCACAAGTTGGGGAGCTAAGCTTATGAGAAGGCAAAGGCATAAGAATGAAATAATAGACTTTGGGGCCTCAGGGGAGGGGTGGGAGGGGGGTAAGAGATAAAAGACTTCACACTGGGTACCACATACACTGCTTGGGTGATGGGTGCACCAAAATCTCAGAATTCACCGCTAAATAACTTATCCATGTAACCAAACACCACTTGTTCCCCAAAAACTATTGAAATAAAAATTTAAAATAATAAATCATAATATTGGTGTGGGCGAGTCTTTTTTTAATGAAATCCACAAACCTCTTGTAGGGCTTTGTGTCTTCTCTGTCCTATACATATTTTTGTAAAGGGCAAAATGTGAAGTTAGAAAGATGTGTTGGGATGTTGTGGGTTCAGATAGGGTGCAGTAGGAGGAGGGACAGTATTAATTTCCATACCCCTGAAACTGCCCAGGAATACTGGAGTGCTGAGGGAGAGTCAGGTAGTAAATACTGACAGTGGGCTGGGTGCAGTGGTTCATGCCTGCAATCCCAGCACTTTAGGAGGCCAAGGCGAGTGAATCACGAGGTCAGGAGATAGAGACCATTCTGGCCAACATGGTGAAACCCCGTCTCTAATAAAATACGAAAAGTTAGCTCAAGCGTGGTGGCGCACCCCTGTAGTCCCAGCTACTAGGGAGGCTGAAGCAGGGGCATAGCTTGAACCGGGAGGTGGAGGTTGCAGTGAGCCAATTGTGCCACTGCACTCCAGCCTGGCAACAGAGCAAGACTCCAACTCAAAAGAAAAAAAAAAAAAAAAAAATACTGACACTGATAGCACCTTAGTCGTGCACGTGATAAGCTCAAGGCAGAACTCCAGGTCTTATCTATTTACCTTAAAGATCATCATGATTCTTTTTTTTTTTTTTTTTTTTTTTTTTTTTTGAGACGGAGTTTCGCTCTTGTTACCCCAGCTGGAGTGCAATGGCGCGATCTCGGCTCACCACAACCTTCGCCTCCTGGGTTCAGGCAATTCTCCTGCCTCAGCCTCCTGAGTAGCTGGGATTACAGGCACGCGCTACCACACCCAGCTAATTTTTTGTATTTTAGTAGAGACGGGGTTTCACCATGTTGACCAGTATGGTCTCGATCTCTTGACCTTGTGATCCACCCGCCTCGGCCTCCCAAAGTGCTGGGATTACAGGCTTGAGCCACCGTGCCCGGCGCCATCGTGATTCTTAAAGGCACCAGGACAATGTCATCTCCTATGAAGCTGGAAGCAGATCTGCGCAGGGCAGCTTCTGAACCCTCACACAGAGCCCGGGGCGAGGCTGTCCCCCATCCTGGTGGGGCTGCTCTCCTCCGAATATTTTGCACTACTTCAGGAAGGGGGAGGTGCAAAACTGAACATTTACTTTCAACAAACATTGCATCCTCCAATAAAAGGAACATATATCAAAGGCACTTTAGTGTTCTATGTTTTGTAAACATTTACTAAGACTTGTAGGAAAAAAATCTTCATTCCCTTTGCTCCCAAATTATTGAATAATTGGAAAAGTCGCATTTTTTTTTTTTAAACAGGGTCTCACTCTGTCACCCAGGCTGGAGTGCAGTGGCATGATATTGACTCACTGCAACCTTTAACTCCCAGGCTCAAGTGATCCTTCCACCTCAGCCCACCAAGTAGCTGGGACCACAGGCATGAGCCACCACATCCAGCTGATTTTTTTTTTTTTTTTTTTTTTTTTTTTTTTTTTTTTTTGAGATGGAGTTTCACTCCTGGTGAAGCCTAGCTTCAGTCATTTAAAAAAAATTTTTTTAATGTGTCTCCAATTTGCTATCATTTATTAATTTCTTCTCTGCTCATTTATTTATTCCTACCTTAGATTAACTTACCCCTAAGATATGATTTTGCTATAATTTTTTTTTTTTTTTTTTTTTTTTTTTTTTTGAGTCAGAGTTTCACTCTCGTTACCCAGGCTGGAGTGCAATGGCGCGATCTCGGCTCACCACAGCCTCCGCCTCTTGGGTTCAGGCAATTCTCTTGCCTCAGCCTCCCGAGTAGCTGGGATTACAGGCATGCACCACCATGCCCAGCTAATTTTTTGTATTTTTAGTAGAGACAGGGTTTCACTATGTTGAGCAGGGTGGTCTCGATCTCTTGACCTCGTGATCCACCCACCTCGGCCTCCCAAAGTGCTGGGACTACAGGCGTGAGCCACCGCGCCTGGCCGATTTTGCTGTAATTAATGCATTGAACAATTATCATGAATACATCTTTTAGAAACCTCCAACTTACTAGTGATATAATATCTTCTTTTCTTGTTAATTTGCTCTGAACCCTAGTTATTCTAGCAATAAATAATTATCCATCCATTTGGTGGATTCTATTATATCAAAAACACAAACTATGTTTACAATATATCAGGTAATGTTCTAACTAAGCACTTTACATACTAACTCATTGGGTCCTCACCACAACCATATGACGTAGACAGAAACATTGTGAAGATTCTGTGGCACAAAGAGGTTAAATAACCTGTCCAAGACCACACAGCCCCTAAGTAGCAAAACCAAGATTCAGACCAAGGTTGCCTAAACATGAACCAAATCCCCACACATGTTGCCTCTCCTTGAAAAAATTTTGGGGTACAGGGGAAGCTCTGTCCATCTCATGTGCCTGTACTCCCAGCAGCTCAGGAGGCTGAGGCAGAAGGATGGCCTGAGCCCAGGAGACGGAGGTTGCAGTGAGCTGAAATCACGCCACTGAACTCCATCCTGGGCGACAGAGTAAGACCCTGTCTCAGAAAAAAAAAAAAAAAAAAAAAAAAGGTATAGCAAGTAAATAACTTTCCCAAGATCACAGAGTTAGTAAATGGTTGTATTCATTCTTGAACGTCACATAAGTGCTGCGTAACAAGCACCCACAAAATATCTACTGACAGCCTAATAACAATAAAAACGTACTTTTGCACATGAATCAATAAGGTTGGCTAAGTCATTCTGCTGATTTCGTCCAAGTTAGTGAGACTTCAGCTGGGCTCCCTTGTGTTTACAGCCCAGATGAGGTGAAGCTTCACACACCCTGAGAGTCTGCTAACAAGAAAGGGAAGGCAAATGGTAAGAGGGGCCAACACCCACAGGAATCAGGGGCAGGGAAGGGACTGTGGATCCGGTTGGTCCAGGAGGGTCTGGGCAGGGATTTATCCAGGTCTTGGAGAATGTGCAGAATTGAGTCAGATGGTTAGGAGGGATTAATACCCACACCTCCTCCTCCTCCTACCCCAGGTACTGATGGAGGGAAGGGAAGGAAAAGAGACAGAATGCAGGGCCTGTGAGGAAAGTAGTTTTCTCTTCTTTTTCTTTTTTTCTTTTTTTTTTTTTCTTTTTTTTGAGACAGGGTCTTGCTCTGTTGCCCGGGCTTGAATGCAGTGGCACAATCTCAGCTCACTGCAACTTCTGCTTCCTGGGTTCAAGCAACTCTCCTGCCTCAGCCTCCCAAGTAGTTGGGATTACAGGTGTGTGCCACCATGCCTGGCTAATTTTTTTTATTTTTAGTAGAGATGGGGTTTCACCATGTTGCCCAGGCTGGTCTCGAACTCCTAAGCTCAGATGACCCATCCACCTCGGCCTCCCAGAGTGCTGGGATTACAGGCATGAGCCACCGTGCCTGGCCAGAAAGTAGTTTTCTAAATCCCCTCTCTGCTGTCCCCTCAGCCCCTTAGGGTTTTCTTTTATCTGCCTTGGCCATGCATTGAGGGTCCAGCATGCCAAGGACAACCATATTTCATTATTGCATGGATCTACTATCCTCCTCTTGAGGACCGTGGGCAAAACA
Source organism: Saimiri boliviensis (assembly GCF_048565385.1). Classification (NCBI taxonomy): domain Eukaryota; kingdom Metazoa; phylum Chordata; class Mammalia; order Primates; family Cebidae; genus Saimiri; species Saimiri boliviensis. The sequence continues at coordinate 125,881,846 of NC_133455.1, forward strand.
TCTTTGTTTTGCTGAGCAGGTCAGACAAGATTACCAAAAGAAGGACAAGGATCCTTAAAGGAAAGGGAATGGAGCCACGGGAGGAGGAAGATCAGGAAGAGGGTTTGGAAGGAGACAGAAGAGGGAGTGGGAGAGAAGAGGGCTGAATAGATACTACTGGGAAAAATATTTGGGGAAGGGAGGATTGAAGATGCTTGTTAGGAAACAACACTGTATGGTGAGCAGCAGAGCCCTGGACCCAGCCTCCAGGCAGCAGCCTTCAGTCAAGACCAGCCCTGGCCAGCAGCCTTCAGTGAACACTTCTCAAAGGTTTAAGGAGTTAGATTTCTTGTGTATTTAAATGCTGAGATGACCTTTAGGGCTGAAACAAGGCAGTTGGCTTTATCTGGTTTCCTTTCCATACACAAGGCTTACCTAGAGCAACTTGTTTATTTTCCTATTGGATAGTAGTTAAAGGAGCCAGCTGAGGAGTGAGACAAGTGAGGTCAAACCTTGACCTTTTTTCTTGCTAACTTTGTCCTCTTGAACATGTCATATAACCTCTCTGAGCCTGTTTCCTCCTCTGTGATAGGAGTATGATAGTATCTATCTCCTAGGATTTTTTTGAAGGTTAAATAAAATAAAACATATAAACTATGTGTCTTACACATAGTTATTGCTTTAATAAAATGTTAGCTCTGGCAGGGCGCAGTGGCTCATGCCTATAATTTGAGCACTTTGGGAGGCCAAGTCAGGAAGATTCCTTGATGCCAGGAATTCAAGACAAGCCTGGGCAGACAGGGAGACCCCCCTTCTCTAAAAAAATTTAAAATTAGCCAGGTGTGGTGGCACACACCTGTGGTCCCAGCTACTTAGGAGGCTGAAGGGGGAGGATCACTTGAGCCCAGGATGTTGAGGCTGCAAAGACCCATGATAGCACCACTGTACTCCAGCCTGGAAGACAGAGCAAGACCCTGTCTCAAAAAAAAAAAAAAAGGTTAGCTATTGTTGTTATGACAATGATCCAATGATCCCCAAATTTAGTTGTTTTATCCTCATTTTATATACAAGGATGGCGAGATAAGCAAATCAAATCAAGCTGCCCCAAAAGCCTGATGAAGGGCTTCCCTATGAACAAAGACCCTGGCATGAGACAGGGATGGCTCCACGCCTCTGAGCCCTGCATGATGCATTTGTACTCTAAAACAACAAACCAGCAAGCACATGAGCAGAACGGGAGGCAGAAATCCGTAACTGAAAGTCATTTGGGCAGGCAGAAATGACTAATGCAAAATGAAGGTAGACACCAGCACAAAACGGATGCAAAGTCAGAAGCAGACATCTGTCCTACATGCTCACGGTGGTCTCCTGCTGGGCAGCTGAAGGCTGGACCAGATGTCCACTCTAAAGCCTTGTTAGATGTAGGAATTGAGCCAGCTCTTCCACATCCTGGCTTTGTGACCTTGGTCAAGTTATTTTACCTCCGAGACTCAGTCTTGCACCAACTAAGTGGGATGATCCCAGTAGCACCTGCCTCTTGGGTTGTAAGGTCTAATGTGGAATGATGTCTTCTGAGCCTGCCACCCAGTGCCTGGGACACAGGATGGTTCCTCAGACCTTGTTGTCTGCCTGTATGAACCCAAACTGAGAACGTGGTCTCTGAAGGCAGGTGGAAGGATCCAGGAACTCTAAACCTGCTAAAACGACCAGAAATGTGGCTCAGTTACCCAAAGAGGGGTTCATGATACAGAGAAGGGTATTCAGCAGAGCGTGAGGAAATTACATTTAAGCTGGAGGTATCTGGGTCAGAGATGAGAAAGAACTTCCTGAAAGTCAGGTTTGTCGAATTAAATTAGAAATGATGATTTAAGACTGTTGGGCTGCTAGCGTCTACTCTAAGAGGAAAACCAGCCCATCTTCTTGGGCTGGGCAAGGTGTGCCATAATGCGATGGGCCCAGACAGTCAGCCCCCCGGGGCAAATGGGCCTCAAAATACATGTGCCACAGGCGAGGGCTGACTGTGACCCTGGACGAAGTGACATGGGCCACAGAGTTAGAAGTTGGCCATGGGGGAAGGGCTGTTCTAGCTCTGAAGACACGGGCAAGGATTGACCCCGAGCCTTAAACTGCCTAGGTGCGTGTATGTTTGAGTCATCGTCAGATGGAAGGAGCCTGAGAGGACCCAGTGTCGGTGCAGACCCGAGGGAGGAAACCAAATGACCACTGGAGGGAAGGGGGCTTGAAGGAGGTGACCGCACTCCCTGAGCAGAGCCACCTGAACAAAGGCATTGACCCTGGAGGAAGCATTGCTAGAGGTGTCGGGCACAGGCGGGAGCCATTTGCCAAGGCACTAGCCCGCGCTCCTGCGTGGGGAGGCGTGTGGGACTACAAGGCCACTTGAGGCCCATCGATTCAGGAAGGCCAGGCCTTGGAGGCTTGTACGCTCCTGCCCCAAAGACCAAGAGAAATCTCATTGCATTTCCAGGGGAGGCTCCGACGGGAGGCCATGGCTGTCGGGTGCCATGGGGCAAAGATAGAAAGCCAAGAAATAAAACGCCTCTGGGCGCCATTCACTTTGGATATGCCCTTGTAATTCCTGAAGGCCTGAGCTGCCTGGAAAGAGAGAAGGATGGGGAACATTCCCACAGCTGGCAAATTCGGTGCCACCACCTCAGCGTCACCTGCTAAGGAACCTGCTGGGGCTCCGGAGTCACAAAGGCCCTACAAGTCTGATTAAGATTCCACAGCCCCTTTCTTTCTCTCCCCATCCCTCTGCCTCCTCTCCGCTTTCTCCCCCTTTCCCCTCTCCCTCCCTCCCTCCTCCTCTCCCTCCCTCCCTCCCTCCTCCTCTCCCTCCCTCCTTTCCTCCTTCCCTCCTTCCCTCTCCTTCTCCCTCTCTCTCTCTCTCTCTCACCTTCTCTCAAGAGGCCCTCTCTCTCTCTCCACCCTCCCCCTCCCTTTCTCTACCTAAAAATAAAAAAGCTTCCACAGCCCCTGACTGGGGGGGGGTGACTCACGCCTGTAATACCAACACTTTGGGAGGCCGAGGCTGGCAGATCATGAGGTCAAGATATGGAGACCACCCTGCCAACACAGTGAAACCCTGTCTCTACTAAAAATACAAAAATTAGCTAGGCGTGGTGGCGCACACCTCTATGTAGTTCCAGCTATTTGAGAGGCTGAAGCAGGAGAATCACTTGAACCCAGGAGGCAAGGGTTGCAGTGAGCTGAGATCATGCCACTGCACTCCAGCCTGGTGACAAAGAGAGACTCCATCTCAAAAAAAAAAATAATAATAATAATAAAATAAAAAAGATTCCAGAGCCCTTGGTCCAGGCCCTTTTCCCCCTTCTCCACCCAGCCGACTGCTACTCAACCCTCAAGTCCCAGCACAAAGCTCGCCTCCTCAAGAAGCCATCCCTGGCTCCCCTATGTAGTAACTGGTCCCTTCAGTGTGTTCCTGCAGCTCCCAGTTTATCCCTTCGGTGTCTAACCTCAATATCAATATTCTGTTCACCCATCTGTTCACCCAGGTTCTGTTCACTATAGGGCATGATGGCATGCTCCTGTAGTCCCAGCTACTCGGGAGGCTGAGGTGGGGAGGTCTAGGCCCAGAGAGTTGTTATGGTGCTACTGCACTCCAGCCTGGGTGACAGAGGGAGACCCTGTCTCAAAAGAAGGAAAAAAATTCCACAGCCCCCTTGGGGCCATATGTCAAAAGGGTGCGTCAGAGCACAGACCTGGAGATCCAGGCTTCTGACTGAAGGAGAGCCACCATAAATCTCAAGAAGGTAGATCCACCGGCTTGTCTCCTAGTCACTTTCCCCATCGGCTCTACCAGAGGCAAAGGCCCTACATGCTCAGTGTCCCAGTCTTAGCTCAGTGCAAGAAAAGTGAGTGACAAATATTTCACACTAAGGCAGAAAGAGCCCTCTTTCCCCTGGGGCAGGCATTGCTAAGCCATCTTAGCATTCTTTCCGCCGAGGGAGCCACAGGATCCTTCTTAAGTTAGTATTCTAGAAAACCACCACCTATCAGAATTGGCTTACAATTCAGGATCTGGGAGAATTTGGAATTAAAAAAAAAAAAAAAAGAAAAAGAGAAAAGAACTGGCCTGCAAGGTAAACTTATATGGTATGTTTCTCCTAACAGGGAGGACCCTTTAGGTGCATATAAGATGTGCTGATGCTACAGTAATCAAGTGGGAATGCCAAACTGCAATTATGGAAGAATTCCAGGGATCTAAACAGCAAAGCTGGCTCCTTTGGGCAGGGATGGAACAGTACAAGCAAGTCTATCTGGAAATCATTCAATCTGCGTCCTCTAGCAAGTAATTCAGTTCAATTCCCAAACACTATGCCAGTCCTGTGTTTGCTAGTCCCTGCCCTCAGGCATAGGTGGTATACATAAATATCCACAGTGGTAGGCAGAACAAGAGTGGTTGGTGCCTTTTAAAGAAACATAGCGGCCAAAACAGCTGCAAGCAGGGAGGAAAGTGATCAGCCTGGCTGTGGGGTTATTAAGAAAGGCTTCCTGAGGGAGGCAGTCAGGAAAGACCTTGAAGGTGGTAAGTGGAGTGGGAGGACAAGGCACCCAGCTGAGGGGAACAGCTTGAGCAAAGGCATGAAGTCGGCTGCGGGCAGTGGCTCATGCCTGTAATTCCAGCACTTTGGGAGGCCAAGGTGGGTAGATCACCTGAGGTCAGGAGTTTGAGACCAGCCTGGCCAACATGGTGAAACCCTGTCTCTACTAAAAAATATAAAAATTAGCCAGGCGTGTTGGCATGTGCCTGTAATCCCAGCTACTCAGAAGGCGGAGGCCGGAGAGGCTGGAACCCAGGAGGCAGAGGCTGCAGTGAGCCGAGATCGAACACTGCACTCTAGCCTGGTAGCCTGGGCGACAGAGCAAGACTCCATCTCAAAAAAAAAAAAAAAAAAAAGTAGAAGGCATGGAGCCAGGAAAGCCGAGGCAGATCCAGGGAATGGGGACGCGTCTAGGGATTGAGCAGGGAATTATAACTGAGGTCAAACTGCGGAGGTCCTGAAAGGCCATCGAGAGGGTTCATCCTCCCAAGCCACTTCCCAGAGATCACCAGCTTGGAAGCTGGGATGTTCCCAGGGAGTCACCAGGGTGGACCCTCAGGAGGCCTTTAGGGAAGTCTGCCCTCCTCAATTTCTTTTTCAACAGGCTCTTCCCTGCTCCAGAAATGTCCTTTCCTCCTTCTCAGGCCAGCTGACTGCTACTCATCCTTCGAGTCCCAACACAAAGCTCACCTCCTCTAGAAGCCATTCTTGGCAGGACGTAGTAACTGCTCCCTCCAAAGTGTTCCCACAGCTCCTGACTTACTCATTCTATGTCTAACTTAAATGTCAGTGTTCTCTTCACCCATCTGCCTCCCCATTAGTCTGTAATCCCTAGAAGTCAGGACCTGTCTGATTCTTTCCTACATTCCTACTGTCTTGCACATTGCCAGTAAATGTGGAAGGAAGGTGGGAGGGGAGGAGTGAAGAAGCGGGAGGCAGCAGTTCTGCCCCATGGCTGGCCTCCTGGTATTCATCTGCCTCACATGACCTGGGGCATCCCTGCTTGGACCCTCAGTTTCTCCCTTGCTCTGGACAGGGAGGACACAGCTCCCATTAGCTGTCTCCTGTTGCTAGTGCCTGCCAGTACCTCATTAGCCCAGATGGTCCCCACTCCTGCCCTGATCTTCCTGCCCGGTGAGCCCCTTATGCCAACCCCATAGGGACCCCCCCATGCCAAGCCCAGGCAGTTATCCTCAGGCTGCTATGGGACAGAAGCATTTGATCCTCAGAGCTCTGACCATGGAAAGACACTTTGCCATCAGTTATAGGGTCAATCTGGGGGGCCTGATTGGCTAGGAACACCAGGAATAGACAGAAGTATCCAGGTGACATACTCTGGTCCAAGGGCCAGGTGGCCCCTAGCCTCACTTGGTAGAGGCCAAGCCTCTAGCCTCCCAGTTCTTTAGATTTCATCCAGCTCTCTAAGAGTGCTCCTCTCAGCCTGCCACAGGCGTGTGCTTTCCACAGCACAGAAGGGATCGTGGAAACGGAGACTGTGAGAGCAACAGAAGAGAAGAAAGAGAACACGGGAGGCCCACCTCCCAGCCCACACACCCGTGCCCGGCCACACCTCTGGCTTCTAGACTCCAGCTTTCCCTGGGAACCTCTGCTCCCAGAGAGGCTGAAGATGGGCCCTGGGGCAGCGGTGGGTGGAGACTGGACCTCAGCGCCTTGAGGGAAGTGAAAGGGTTAACTCTTCCCAGTCCACTGGGCCAGTCTAGCCAGCTCACCCCAGAGCACTGTAAGCCCAGGCATGTCTGGTGCTCTCTGAAGTTCATCTTCCCTCTTACTCCTCAATCCTCCTTCTCTCTCCTTCTGGGAGACACTGGGAGGAGTGGGAGGAGAAGCTAGGGGCCCTTGACACCCGCTGTCTTTGGGGTGTCGTTTAATACTGTTCATAATCACCACCTCCTGGCTTATTAACTCTTTCCCTCATGGCTACTCTTGTCATTCCTGGATATCTCTCTCTCTCTCTCTCTCTCTCTCTCTCTCTCTCTTTCTCTCCTCTTCTTTCTCTCTTTCTCTCTCTGTCTAGCTCTCACAACACACACACACACACACACACAGACACACACACACACACAGACACACACACACACACACACACACACACACACACAGAGTGAATGGGGAAGAGGGAAGGGCTAGGAACTAGGTAAACTCTGGTTTCTCCTGTCCCACTCGACTTCACCCCCGAAAACTGGTCGCACCACCAGCTGGGAGGCAGGAGACAGGTTGGTTCAGGGAGCCAGAAGAACAGAGGAGGCTTCTGAACCAGCAGGACCATCACCCAACAGCAAGCTCAGAGAAAGAGAACCCCGGAGGGCAGATTCGAGGATGGACATGGGGAATACAAAATTAGAAACTGTCCAATGATATAGATTCCTCCTCCAAGCAAAATAGAGTCACCAGAGTCCAAACGAGGACTAGAACACTCTGATCCTGTATGCGTTTCATATGCTAGATAGGAGAGAGGAATAGAGAACCCCTTCCCCTGGCAACCCAAGGACATTCTGCTTCTGAAGTGTTTCCTGAACTTCAGGATGCTCTGCAGAAGTAAGGAGCCAAATCAATCACTGTCAAGTTCACCGGCAGGAAATAAACCTCAGGCAAGGTGAGGGAGTGGGAGCCTCAGACCTGCCACCTGCCCACGACAGGATCTTGGGCTTCATGGTTGTAAGATTATAATGACCGCACATCCACACGACACTTCTATCTCAAATACCCAGTGCTTCCATCAGACGAGGTGCCATGATCTGGAGAAGCTAAAACGTGGGGAAACGGAAGCAGGAGGATCGCTTGAACCCAGGAGTTGGAGACCAGCCTGGGCCACACAGCAAGATCCTGTCTCTATTTTCTTTTTAAAAAATAACATTTAAAAATAAAGAATAAAGGATATAAAGTGTGGTCCTTTCATGCAATGCCCAGCACATGTCAGTCCTTCCACAGCATCTCCTGCCGCCCAGGCTGGAGTGCAGTGGTGCAATCTCTGCTCACTGCAAACTCTGCCTTCTGGGTTCAAGCGATCCTCTTGCCTCAGCCTCCCAAGTCACTGGGACTACAGGCACCCGCCGCTAATTTTTGTATTTTTAGTAGAGTCAGAGTTTCACCATATTGGCCAGACTGGTCTCGAACTACCGACCTCATGACCTGCCCCCTCGTAGGCAGGGATTACAGGCGAGAGCCACCATGCCTGGCCCCACAGCATCTATTTTAGCAGCCACCACAGGGGCTGGGTGGCCCTGGTGTAGCCCGGAGTGGGCTTATTTGAGGGTGAAGCTGGAGGGTGCCCCCACATGAGTCTTAGGTCATAGGACAAGTGCCATATGCCTCAAGCCGGACACTGGGCCCTATCCCTGGCGCAAAGGCAAAGTCCAGGATAGCCTTCCACCACCACCTGCCACCAGTAAGGCCAGCCCGCCCGCTGAGAGAGAAGGCTCACACTTTAAACTCCACAGCCGGAGAGCAGCGATGCCCCCCACGCCCGGCGGCCCTTCCAGGTGGCAGGAGCGCTCCCTGCTTGCTTAGGGGTCCAGGCCGAGGGAGGGGAAGGACAGGAGAGCCGGCCACTCGCCGCGACCCGCAGGAGAGGGGGGTGCCTGCCACGGCTTGTCACCCTCGCCGCCTCCCCGGCCGCGGCGCCTCGCGGGGGTCTGGCCGGGAGGGGCGGGCGCGCGGTCCCAGTCCTGCCGCCCGGGCGAATAGCTCAGGTGCGACGGAAAGCGGACACGGAGGGCACGGCCGCGCCGCGCGAGGGCGGGGGCTGCTCGGTCCCCAGGGCCCCGCCTCGCTGCCCCGGGCGCTGCGGGCGGTAGGGAGGGGCCACCCGGTCCCCGCCCCTCTCCGCGCCCGGCCCCGCGCGCCCGGCTCCCGCGGGCCGTAGGTCCCAGTCCCAGGCCGGGCAGCGGGGCTGGCTGGCATCGCCGGGGAGCCGACGGCGACGGGGAGCCCCACGGGGGGGAGGCGGCGAGGGCAGCGGGCGCGGGGACACCTGCAGGCACAGGTGAGCGGCGGGAGGGCTGCGCGGCCCGGCGCGGGGCGGCGGGGACCCGGGGCCTGGGAGCTGGGGCGCAGGGGAAGGGAGGAGGGGGAGCTGGGGGCTAGGCTGAGAAACGACCCTGGGTAGGGAGCAGTGCCAGGGAGACCCTCCGTGGGAGGGAGGACTTTTGGGAGGCGGCACGAGGGACGGTGAACGTTTCCTCCTTTACTCCTAAATCGGAGGAACAGTAAGGGGAGGGCTGAGGAGGGACCTCAGACCACCTGCTGGGGGCCTCCCTGAGCCCACCCCCTTAGGAGGCCTCTCCTCTCCAGGCCCTGCCCACTCGAGGGCGGGCCCTCCCCTCAGGTTTAGGGGGAAGGGATGGAGCCCCACGCCTGGCCCCCAGCTCCGAGGTGCTGTTCCCAGAGGCTGGGGAGGACCGAATAGAACCCAAGAGCAGAGAAACTCTTCTGTTTGTCTGGTCGCTAAGGCCAGTGGCCGGACACTCACTCCTGGCCCCACTCACCTCCCTGTCTGTGGCCAGGAGGGTTCAGGTAAGAGATGAGCGAGCCTTTCAGTAAAGGCCAGACTGTAAATATGAGAGACTTTGCAGCCCACACCGTCTGTCCTAACTAGCAAGAAAGCAGTCATGGACTATTAGGAGACCAGCAGAGGAGGCTGCATTCCAACCAAACTGTATTTACGGGCACTGAGTTTGAATATCATGTAATTTTTACTTGTCCCAAAATATTGGTGGGTTTTTTTTTTTTTTTTTTCCGCATTGGGGTCGCGGTTGTTTCACCTACGTAAATATGCAAAAACCATTCTTAGCTTGCAGGCTGTGCAAAAACGGGTGGCAGACTGGGCTGTCTGCGGCCACCCCCACTCCCACCCCACCCCGCCCAACCCATGGCCTCGCTCCTGCTTTTTCCCAGGCTTTATATGGGAAGGGGATGGGGTAATATCCAGGTGCAAGGAGAGCTCTCCCATCTGGGTGTATCCAGAAAGCCTGAGACCTGTCTGTGACCCTTGTTCCCGTTTGAGGCCAGTGCAGGAGTCTGTACCCCAAAAACGCACATATGTGAGAGAGGAGGTACATCTCCAAGGGGCCTTCTACCCAGCATGTGCCTGGACCTACCCTACTCTCACCAAGTCATAGATGAGGCAGCCATTTTCTCCCCAACAAGTGACCACGCCCTCAGCCCTCTCCTCTCCCCCTGCACCCTCTCCCCAGGCCCCCCACCAGCCTTGGTCTCCCGCCTGGTGTCATTCACTGATTGGGGATGGCCCTTCATTCCTCTTTTCTCTCTTGCCGCCCTACAGGACGCCTTTTATTGAATACTGAAGTTATGGCCCTTTGGAGGTGACCCAGGAGAGAAGGGATGCAGGCCTTGGGTCCTCCAAATGAGGGCCCCCTACCGGGACTCGTGGCCTCCCGCATTGAGACTTATGGGGGCCGGCATCGAGCCTCTGCTCAGAGCACTGCTGGCAGTCTCTATCCCCGAGGAGGCCCCGTGCCGGTAAGCCTAGGCTGTGCCCCAAAAGTGACCTGGTGGGGCAGGAGGGAGGACACCTGGGTGCAGAGCCTCTGTCCCCTTACAGCAGGCGTCCCCAAACTTTTTACACAGGGGGCCAGTTCACTGTCCCTCAGACCGTTGGAGGGCCGCCACATACTGTGCTCCTCTCACTGACCACCAATGAAAGAGGTGCCCCTTCCTGAAGTGCGGCGGGGGGCCAGATAAATGGCCTCAGGGGGCCGCATGCGGCCCGCGGGGCCATAGTTTGGGGACACCTGACATACAGGTTCAGAGGTTGCACTATTCCTGCGCCTTACCCTGCTCTTCTTTTCTGGGTTGTGGGGGAGAGGAGGGCAGTGCCAGGCCAGGCTCTAGGGATGTCACACCCCAGTCCCAGACAGCTGGGCAGGAGAGGTAGAGCTAGGAGAAACCAGGCCCACAGAGGAGTGCTGTTAGACAGGTCTCAGGTGCAGAGCTGCCGGTAAGGTCATCAAACCCTGAGCTGGCACCTCCCAGGCTCCCGCCTCTCCTTGGCAGGAATTTGAGGGCTTCCTGACATCTGTGCCTCCCTGAGTCAGGATGAAGAAGAGCAAAGGTTCAGGATGTCCCTGCTCTTCCCGTGGTGGGTAGGAACAGGAAGGTGCCCACCTTGGCTCCACCCCTGGCTCCACCTGCCTGGCCCTCCTCCAATCCTCACCACGGAGAGGGGTGTGGAAGCCCGGTCTGTCCCTCAGCCTGCAGGCTTCCCCTCCACCTTGAGGACAGTTCCGCTTCTGGCTGGGATATCCCCTGCCTCACTGCACGAGAATTTCACCCTTGGAGATGGGACTCTCCTAGGCAATAGGTGAGAAGGGAGACTAGGAAGTATGTGGGGTAATTCAGGCCACAGGCAAATGAAGGAATGTGACCAGGCCTGCCCTGGGAGGAGCCATGTGGCTGTGGCCACAGCCTTTCACACAGAAGGGCAGCCACTCCCAGCTGGATGGGATGCAGGCTGCACGCCCCTGGGGAGGAGGCTGCACATGTATGTGCCCGTGTCCCCATGTGTGAGGGAGGCTGGTCACAGACAAGGAGAATTACAAGAGACCAGAATGCCACGTGCACCACGCCTTGTCCATGCACACCTCATGGTACAGAGAGCAGGAGGCAGTGGGGGCACATTCACCAGAGCTCAGGCATGTGCGTGCCTGTGCACCTGCTTGGCAGGAGGTCCCACTTCTGCCCCAGACCCCCCTGGGGAGGCAGACTGTCATGCCCCTGCCCACTCAGCTTAGCCTTGCTGGCAGCGGCCGCTGTGACTCAGGGCAGGAACAGCCCACGCCAAACTGGTTTGCGGTGAGAGGTGAGCCAGCGCAACTTACCAGGGTGGGGGACGACATCCAGAGCCAAGCCTGGCCCCCTACTACCTCACTGGGTTTCTGGGGAAAGGGAGGCAGCCCCAGAACTTCCCCTGCTTCTCCCCCAGGATCCCAGTCGCCGACGCCTCCAGCAGTATGTCCCCTTTGCCAGGGGTTCTGGCCAGGCCCGGGGCCTGTCACCCATGAGGTTTCGAGACTCAGAACCCGAGAAGAGGCATGGAGGCCACATGGGAGCCGGCCCACCTCACTCCCCCAAACTCAAGGTAAGGGGGTCCCTCTCCTCCCATCCCCACGCATACGGGCCCCAGTTGTGATGGCTCCACAGATGACCAGCAAACGCCAGGGGCTGAGAGCACAGATCTGGGAGGCTACTGCCTGCCAGTCAGACATGGCTCTGCCTAGGACGTCTCATGGATACATTTCTCCTTGGTCCATGGATTGCAACCAGGGACTTTGACATGAGACACTTTGCTTAAACATGGATAAAGAACTGATACGGAGCTTTCAGGTTTTGAAAATTAGCAAGTCAAATCAGCAAGTCACTGACAGTTAGATATAATCCCTCCATCCTCAGGGCCACGCCATCCTTCAGCGCTTCGGTGAGCCTCACCCCTCCTCCCAAGCCACATCTGGATGGAATGAGTGAGGGTCAGGATTGTCTATTGCCCACATTACTTGGTACCAAAGAAACCTGTAAAATGGGCGGGGCACAGAGGCTCACGCCTGTAATCCCACCACTTTGGGAGGCCGAGACAGGTGGATCACCTGAGGTCAGGAGTTCGAAACCAGCCTGGACAACATGATGAAACCCCCTCTCTACTAAAAACACAAGAATTAGCTGTGCATAGTGGTGCGTGCCTGTGATCCCAGCTACTCAGGAGACTGAGGCAGGAGAATTGCTCGAACCCGGGAGGTGGAGGTTATGGTGAGCTAAGATTACGCCACTGCACTCTCGCCTGGGCAACAAGAACAAAACTCCATCTCAAAAAAAAAAAAAAAGCAAAGAAAGAAACCTGTAAAAAACCATGCTGTTCATAAAAAAGCCCATTTCATAGGCAAATGTCAAAACAGTGCCTGAGACCACTGGTTCTCTAAGTCTTGTTCTGATTCACTTGAAGGTCCCTCTGAAGCATCTGTTTCTGTCCCTCCCCTACCTCACTCTGAATCAGGAGACCCACAGAAGACCTCTTTCCTGTCAGGGAGCCCATTTCAGACCCCTTTCTGCACCCCTTTCAGGGACCATTCTGCAGACAAGGGTGCCTCTTTACCCATATTCCAGCAATGCATTTTTCCCTGGAATTCCAGCTGGGGCTGACCTCCATCCTCTAGGCCTCCATGTCCCCCAGCTCAGTGCTGCATGCCCCCTCCCGTCCTAGACACACACACACACATACACACACACGCATGCACACACACACACACTTAAACGCACGTACACACACGCAGCCCTCCCGGAACCCTGTGGCTGGGTGCCAAGGATGTGGTCAGAGCTGATGCCCTTCTTGGCTCCCCAGGAAGTCAGCAAGGCCCACGAGCTGGAGGTGAGGCTGCACACTTTCAGCATGTTTGGGATGCCCCGCCTGCCCCCCGAGGACCGGCAGCACTGGGAGATAGGAGAGGGTGGCGACAGCAGCCTGACCATCGAGAAGTCCTGGAGGGAGCTGGTGCCTGGGCACAAGGTGAGCCTGAAACTCACAAAGTGAGTCTGTCCCCACGGTGCGAATGCACACACAGATTCTGCTCTGGAGGAGGGAAAGGCCTCGGGAAGTGGGGTCATGTGGAAAAAGCATCTGGAAACTCGTTGATCTGGGCTCAGATCCCAGCGCTGCCACTTACTTCTGAGACCTTGGTGAAGACAATAAAGTTCTCTGGGCCTCAGTTGGCACAAATGTAAGATGGAGATAATGCCACCTGTACACTGGAGCATTGGTTTGAGGGTGAAAAGGTCATGGTCATGTACAAAGTACCTAGAACCTATGCAGTACATCCTGTAGCACTTAACAGCTGGCACCTGCCATTCTAATCATCATTCCCCAGCTGACGCAGCACTCTCCCCACCCCAGGAGATGAGCCGGGAGCTTTGCCACCAACAGGAAGCCCTGTGGGAGCTCCTGACCACCGAGCTGATCTACGTGAGAAAGCTCAAGATCATGACCGATGTGAGCCTCCCTCCGCCCCAGCCCCGGCCCCATCTTCCCTGCATGATCCCCCATCCTCTCAGATTGGAACGCAAGTCACTGGGGGAGGGAGGGGCAGGATTTTTGGCCAGTCTGGGATCCAGGGAGAGAGGTTGGCAATACTGAAGTTGGTGGGGGCTGGGAGTTGACCCTGAAGGGCTGTGCTGGATCCTGAGAGGAGGGAGGGAGGGCCCTGAGATCCTTATTTCCCTCCCTGCAGCTCCTAGCCGCCGGCCTGCTCAACTTGCAGCGAGTGGGACTGCTGACGGAAGTGAGTGGGCACTCAGGAGGGGACCCTGGCACAGCCTGAGCTCTGAGCCTGAGGATGAGGGCGGGCCCTCCACCCATGCCTGTCTGAATTCCCACTGCCCCATTTTTGGGGACACCTTGCCCTCCCTACTCCCCTGTTACTGGGGACTCCAAGCAGGCCACAGGCCCCCCATTTCCCAGACCAGTGTCCTTGAGATCTTCCAGGCCCGCTGCCAGCTCATCCTTCTCCGTCCCCGCCCCTGCTGCCCAAGCTTAGGGTTCTCACCCTTCCTTGGCCAGTGCTGCCCTTGGTGACCTGCCAAAGGCGTGCTACTCAGTTCTGCTCCCTCCTCCAGGTGTCAGCTGAGACCCTGTTTGGAAATGTCCCCAGCCTGATTCGAACCCACCGGAGCTTTTGGGAGGAGGTGCTGGGGCCCACCCTGGAGGAGACTCGGGCCTCGGGCCAGCCCCTGGACCCCGTCGGCCTGCAAAGCGGCTTCCTGACGGTGAGGCCTTTGAAGGGCTGTGTCTGGATGGGGCAGAAGTGGGAGCCCTCGGGGATCCTGTGTGTAGGGCATGGCTGCAGTACACAAATCTCTGTGTGACTTGAGGAGCTGCAGGACACAGCCCCTACCCCTAATATCACCCCACCTCTGCCTTTCATGCCGCAAGTCTGACTGACCTCTGTGCCAAAGGCTCCTTGTTCTGGAGGCCCTTATGAAGTGAAAATGCAGCTGTCTCAGGCCGGGTGCAGTGGCTCATGCCTGTAATCCCAGCACTTTGGGAGGCTGAGGCAGGTGGATCATGAGGTCAGGAGTTCAAGACCAGCCTGGCCAAGATGGTGAAACTCTGTCTCTACTAAAAATAGAAAAAAATTAGCTGGGTGTGGTGACAGGCACCTGTAATCCCAGCTACTCAGGTGGCTGAGGCAGAGAATTGCTTGAACCAGGGAGGTGGAGGTTGCAGTGAGCTGAGATCGCACCGCTGCACTCCAGCCTGGGCGACAGAGTGAGACTCTGACTTAAAAAAAATGAAACAAAACAAACAAGAAAGAAAATGCAGTTGTCTCAGGGAAGGGTCACAACTCGGCTCCCATCAACTACAAAAGCTGGGGACAGCAAATGGGTCTAAGTGAGGAGACCCTTAGGATGACTTGGGCAGTTGTAAAAGGCCACAGGAGGTGCTTGGGGCGTGGAGAAGAGTGACAAGAGAAAGCGAGAGGGCCTGGAGTCCGACTTTCTTCTACGATGTTACCTAGCCAGGAAAACATGGGCCCTGCAGGAGAACGTTGCAGTGGGGTAGAGAGGTAGAGAGAGGCAGGCGCACGTCTCCCGGGAGCCTTAGGCACCCCCTCCACGGGAGCAAGGCTTCTGAGCAAACCCTTAGGCCGCCACCCCATCCCCGGGTGAAATGGGATCTACAACGTTCTGTAAACGGCCCAGCTGAATTATTGATGGTGGGAGAGTAAGTCCAGAGCAGCAGGGCCCAGTAGCTCTGTGGATGGAGAGAGCTCTCTGAGCTCTAGGTCTGTGTCGGGACCTCCGCTCCTCCCCAGAATCCAGAGAGAGGGGCCTGGGCTCAAGAACAATCCTGGGAGGGCGGGAGGGAGGGAGGGACCGGCAGGAGCTGTGCCAAGGGCCTCTGTGAGGCTCTCTCTTCATCTGCTCCTGGGCAAAGGCCAGAGCCTGCATGCATGGCCTTCTCCCCATCACCTCCTGTATCTGTCTCTCCAGTTTGGCCAGCGGTTCCAGCCCTATGTCCAGTACTGTCTCCGAGTGAAACAGACCATGGCTTACGCCCGAAAGCAGCAAGAAACTAACCCTCTCTTCCATACCTTCGTACAGGTGGGAAAGGGGGTGCCGGGGAGAGGGACGGGTGCCCCTTAACCAGCCAGTCTCCAGCTGAGCCTGAAGCTGAGTTCACCACTAGGCAGGGCAGGAGGAAGCAGACCCCTGAGCCCTGCCCGCCTTCCCTGCAGTGGTGTGAGAAGCACAAGCGATCCGGGAGGCAGATGCTCTGTGACTTGCTCATCAAGCCCCACCAGCGCATCACCAAGTACCCACTGCTGCTCCACGCTGTGCTCAAGAGGAGCCCCGGGGCACGAGCCCAAGAGGCCCTGAATGCCATGGTAGGTGCCCCAGGGGGGCCAGGACTCTGATGAGTCGGGGACTGGAAACAGGTCTCTTTCTTATTGTGTCTGTGACAGTGTGGCGCTGTGCTGTGGCTGGTGTCGGTTGGGAGGGGTGCTGAGCTGTCCCTCCTCCCGCACCCCCAACTCCACCTAGATCGAAGCCGTGGAGTCATTCCTGCGACACATCAATGGACAGGTCCGCCAGGGCGAAGAACAAGAGAGCTTGATGGCTGCAGCCCAACGCATCGGGCCCTACGAGGTGCTGGAGCCACCCAGTGACGAGGTGGAGAAGGTGAGAGGGCAGAGGGAAGGGACGCAGAAAAAGCAAGGTCCTAGCGATACTGGTGAAGGGGAGGCCTGGAGAGGCCAGAACACCCCACACCTGGGTGCCACAGGGGTGTCTATCATTCTTCCCGGTAGTGACAGCCCAATGGGTAGAGGCAGCAGTGTAAAAAGGAGACACTGGGAGGCTTCCTGTGGCCCGTGGGGGAAGGATAGAGACAGAAAGGTGTTGGTGGCAGAACCAGGAGCCGCCCTTGGCCAGGAAGTCCAGGCAGCCTGCCAGGTGCCCTGACCCCTCCCCTGTGTGTCCCTCAGAACCTTCGTCCATTCTCCACCCTGGACCTGATGTCCCCCATGCTGGGAGTTGCCCCTGAGTACACCAGACAGCTGCTGCTGGAAGGACCCGTGCGAGTGAAGGAAGGGCGAGAAGGGAAGGTGAGGGTCCTGCGGGCAGAGTGGAGGGGATGGGCACGGTGGGAGAAGGTAAGAGGCAGAAACTTCCAGGGGAAGCCGGAGAAGAGGGGTGTTGGGAAGAGGATGTGGTTCTGGCTAAGCTCCAGTCATTTGTGTGACCCTGAGCCAGCCATTTTCCCTGCCTGTAAAGCAAGACAGGGGACCAGAGCGACGCCCCCACCCACTCCCACATTCGGGCTCTGCGTGTGTCCCCGTGTGCCTGCGCACCACGCCTGCGCACCACGCCTGAGCCTCCTCCCGGACCAGCCCCGCCCCTGGCTCCAGCTGACCCTGTCTCTTTCCCCCGCGCCCCACGCGCAGCTGGACGTGTACCTGTTCCTCTTCTCTGACGTGCTCCTCGTGACCAAGCCCCAACGCAAGGCGGACAAAGCCAAGGTCATCCGGCCCCCTCTCATGCTGGAGAGGCTTGTGTGCCAACCCCTGCGAGACCCTCGTAAGTCCTTCCTGCAGGGAGCCTTTTCCCCTCCCCGCTTAGCGAGGGAAAGGAGGGGTTGGGATGGGGAGCAAATAAAGGCTGGCCTCTTGAAGGTTGTCGCCTCTATCCAGACAGCTTCCTGCTCATCCACCTCACTGAATTCCAGTGTGTCTCCAGCGCCCTCATTGTTCACTGTCCCAGCTCTACAGACCGGGCCCAGTGGCTGGAGAAGACCCAGCAGGCCCAGGTATGGGAAAGCCAGGAATGGGGAGGCATGGACAGGGGTCTGGAGCTCAGAAATGGGAGCACAGCGGTGGCTCACACCTGTAATCCCAGACCTTTGAGAGGCTGAGGTGGGAGGATCACGTGAGGTCAGGAGTTTGAGACCAGCCTGGCCAACATGATGAAACCCCGTCTCTACTAAAAATACAAAAATTAGCTGGGCGTGGTGGTATAAGCCTGTAGTCCCAGTTACTCAGAAAGCTAAGGCAGGGGAATCACTTGAGCCCGGGAGGCAGAGGTTGCAGTGAGCTGAAATCGTGCCACTGCACTCCAGCCTGGGTGACAGAGTGAGACCCTGTCTCAAAAAGAAAGAAAAGAAAAGAAAGCAAGCAGGGAGGGCGGGAGGAAGGAAATGGAAGCACAGAGGGGAGGAAGAGGAGGAGAGAAAGGCTGGGTGGTTTCAGGTTCAGACTGGACCCGCTGGTGAGCCCCAAAGAGGGAGGTAGTGCCTCCACCAACCATCAGAAGGTGGAAAAAGCCATTGTCCAGCTACTGTGCCAGCCACTGGGAGAGCCCAAGACGTGGCATCCTCTGAAGGTTTGTGCAGCCTGGAACGATTAACTGCTAGAAGTCATCCTCCATTCGCCACATTTATGGGGCACTTGCTGAGTACAGGTGCTAGGGCTAGGTGCTAGGGAATCAGAAGAGAATAGACTGCCATTCCTGTCCTCGAGGTATAGGCGCTGCAGCCTAGTTGGAGTAATTAGTACATAAGTAATAGAAAGATGTATGTAGAATAAAGCCAGGGCAGAGAAGGGAGCAAGGCACTGTCTGCTGGGCCTGTTGGGAAGGGACATGGAGGAGCTGGTATCTGAGCAGCGTTGGGAGGATACCTAGGAGTGTGTCAGGGACTCAAGGGAGGGAGGGAAGGGCGTTCCACGTGGAAGAGCAGAAAGTACAAAGGCCGGAAATGTGAAACAGTCGTGTGTGAGACGGAACTGTCCCCGCTGGTTATTGCTACAGTATAAAGTGCAAGAGCAGAGCAACAGGGAAAGGCTGGTGGGAAAGTGCCACCAGGTCATGCCCGTCTCTGGATGTCATGATAAGGCATCCTGTAGGTGAGCTTTGTCCTATAGATGACAGAGGGCCAGTGAAGGAGTCAGGTAGGGCAGTGATATGAGCAGATAAAAAGCAGGAGGAATTCAAAATAAGAGAGAGATACAAATGGAGCTGTATGAGGTCCCACAAACTTGGTGGCCTAAAATCCATCAGAAACTTACTCTCTCGCAGTTCTGGAAGCCAGAAGTTTCAAACCAAGGTGCTGGCAGAGCTGAGTTTCCTCTGGAGGCTCTAGGGGAGAATCCTTCCTTGCCTCTTCCAGCTCCGGGCTGCCCCAGGTGTTTTGTGGCTTGTGGCAACAGAATTCCAGTCTGTTTCTCTGTCCTCCGCTGGACTTCCTCTCTGTGTGTCCTGTGTCCAAATCTCCCTCTCCTTTCTCTTAGAAAGACACAAGTATTGGATTTAGAGCCCACCCTAAATCCAGGAAGAGCTTATCTTGAGCTCTTAGGATCTCTGCAAATCTGCAAAGACGCTTTTTCGAAATCAGGTCACATTCCTGGGTTTCAGAAGTTAGGAATGAGATATATCTTTGTGTGTGTGGGGGGGGGGGGGCACTATTCAACCCACTGCAGGAGTGGAATGGCCAGGGAGGGGTGTTTGAGTTGGACTTTGAAGGATGGGAAAGACCATGGGCAGAAGAATCAGAGGACCATTTTGGCTGGATTTATTTCTGGAATGATGACCATATCTGCCTAAATCTGGAGCACAGGGTTTGTGAGTGCATGGTAAGAGGCCAGATACTATAGAACCACAGAGTTGCAGCACCCTGTGGCCTGGATGGCTTGAGTTGAATAGGGTTGACAAGAGACAGCCACCGTGAATTCTTTGTTTTTTGTTTGTTTGTTTGTTTGTTTGTTTGTTTATTTGTTTTGGTCAGGGGGCAGAGTCTTACTCCATAGCCCAGGTTAGAGTGCAGTGGCATGATCACAGCTCACTGCTGCCTCAACTTCCTGGGCTCAGATGATTCTCCCACCTTAGCCTCCCAAGTAGCTGCGCACCACCACACCTGGCTAATTTTTTGCATTTTTTTGTAGAAACAGGATCTTGCCATGTTGCCCAGGCTGGTCTTGAACCCTTGAACTTAAGTGATCTGCACACCGAGGCCTCCCAAAGTGCTGGGATTACAGGCGTGAACCACCATGCATAGCCCTGCCGTGAATTCCTGAGCTAGGGAATGACATGGTGAGATCAGTGTCGGAAATCAGGTGTCGGGATGCTAGGTGGGCTGGAGGAGGGAGAAAGTGGTGGCAGGAAGTTTATTGTGCTAGTTTGGGTGTGAAAAACATTGAAGGTTTAGTGCCATAGTCTTAGGGAGATACTGCAAAAAAAGGACAGAAACAGAGGAGAAGAAAGGAGATCAAGAGGGACGAGGCAGGCGAGCCTTAAGGATACTGTGGTTCAAATCTTTACTGAATTCAGAAAAATCCACATTCAGACACTGTTCCTACCGGGTCCTAGCCATGTGACACTTTGGGTAAGTTATATGACCTCCCTCAACTTCAGTTTCTTCAGCTGCAAAACAGATAATAACGGTACCTGCTTCCTAGGGAGATTCAAAGCTGTCATTCGGCTTAGGCACACGGCCTGGCGCCAGCACTGGGCACAGGCCCAGGAACTCCAGATACCCAGGGGCAAAGAGCACGATTGGCCTCCCGAAGTTTCTGTCTGGAAGACCACATGGGCAATGGGACCCCAGACAGAAATGCATTCATTAGAAAGGGAAAGGGAAACGTGTTTATTTAGTTATTGCTTCCTCCGCGAAGTGGGTCAGGGTAGGAATATTTTAACAGCAGCGCTTTGAAGCAGACAGCCAAGATATACCCAAGTGGAGATATCTTTGGAGCTTTGAGAAATACAGAAACAAACACCTGGAATTCAGGTGAGAAATAAAGACAAAAGACAAACCCCAAGGGGAGGCAGGTGGGTTTTGGGTTGAGAGTGGCCTCCCATCTGCCCCGCCCCCTGCTGCCAGCGCGGTTCACAGTCCCCTCTATGAGGCAGGGACTTCTCTCCACCACTTCTGCCTAGGCCTAAACACACTTTCCACAAGGCTGGACTGACTGGCAAGAGACACCATTCTGTTGGTTAATCAGATTTTCTTGGCTGGGCGCAGTGGCTCACTCCTGTAATCCCAGTACTTTGAGAGGCTGAGATGGGCAGATGGCTTGAGCCCAGAAGGTCAACATCCAGCCTGGACAACATGGCAAAACCCTGTCTCTACAAAAAATACAAAAATTAGCTGGGTGAGGTGGTGGCTACTCAGGAGGCTGAGGTGGGAGGATCGCTTGAGCCCGGGAGTCAGAGCCTGCAGTGAGCTATGATCTCACCATGGCACTACAACCTGGGCGACAGAGTGAGACCTTGTCCCAGAAAAAAAAAAAAAAAAAAAAAAAAAAAATCAAATAAAAAAATATCCTAAAGGCTAGAGGCTCAAGGGGAGCCCAAGGACAAAAGCCCAAGGACAAAAAAAAAAAAAAAAAAAGCCCAAGGACAAAAGTTGGGGTTCTAGGGCCTCTGTGTTCCTAGAACCCCAACTCCCCAGGACAGCCAGTGGGGGTGAATGACAGGCTGCCTTTTTTCTTTGCCACTCCCACCTTCAAAACTTTCTCTTTTTTTTTTTTTTTTTTTTTTTTTTTTTTGGTTTTTACTCATGGAACAACTTTCAGACCCTCACCTTCTCCCTCTAGAGTCCCTGGGGCTACTAAAAACTACCGGTATTCTACTATGCAAAACAATTCAGACCCCAGTAGTCTCACTCCAGGCTAACAGGAAAGACCTGTAAAGATCTCTAACCAAGATATGCACCAAGGCTCCCTGCCTTCCTTAGCAGAGCAGAGAAAATCGAAACTTTGAAATTACTTTTCCTGCTATTGTCTCACACCAGATTCTTAGAGAATCTTCTCCAGAGCCATCAGTCTTTATAAACCGAAGAGGGCAGTAGAATCTCTATTGGTCCCTTTCAGAGAGCAATCCCCAGGGGTCAGACTATTGTTTTCTCACCGTGGCAGAAATGTTAACTTGTTACCAGATCTAGCTGTGATGGCTGACACTGTTAGGGAAAATGAGCTGCAGGGAGAAGAGACTGAATCTTGGGGAAGGCCCAGGGACGGAGAAGAGGAAAAGGAACAGTGACAGGAACAGAAAGAGCTGTCAGAGACGGCAACCAAGAAATTATAGCAGGGAGACCGAAGGAGGCAGTGAGGGCTAAGAGCCAGGGTTGGAAGGAGAGACCCGAGTCCCCCCTGAGCTCTGACACGTAAGCTGTCAGGGAGTTACCTCACCTCTTCTGGGGAACTTCAGTGCACGCAGGACAGACAGGACCATTACGTCTGTAAGTGGCTGGCCACAAGGCCCAGCACTGCATGGGCACTCCATAAATGTTTGCCATCGCCATCATTAGAAGAGAGGGATGGTCCGTGGGGCCTGGGTAGGGCCAGCTGCTGACTGGGGAAATGCATCCGCATCCGTTGCTGGGGAAGTCAGTGGGTGCCTTTCAGAGTTTTAGTCCAGCACTGGGGAGTTCTGGGAGGAGAGTGGGTGAATTTAGGAGCCACCCCAGGGACAGCAGGGAAAGGAGGCATTTCCTCTACACGGGGACAAGGGAAGAAGAATCCTGCTGGGGGCCCTCCCTTCCTATTCTCGGGTTTGTAGGGGTGTCACATTCTGGCTCAACTGCCAATTTCCTTTTCCTTCCCCGTCCTCCCCTCTGCCCCCTATATGTCTCTCCTGTTATCCAAGCTGAGAAAATCCTCCCAGGGTTGCTGGAAAGGCTTTGGGCTTGCTGGGAGGCACCTCAGACGGCCCTGTCCCCCTGTGCTCGGGGCTCCCCCTGCCTACCTCCAGCCTCTTCCTGGGTCAGGCAAGGAGTTTAGCAGAGATGCTGGCATTGGACGTCCCTTACAGAAACCCCACTTCCTTCCAGTTCCTTTCTTTCACATAACATCCCTCTCCTGGCACCCCAAACATAAACCTGAATTTGGGTCCTGTGGGGCAAAAGGGCACCCCAGCAGGACAAGCAGATCAGCCCAGCCCCTCCACCCTCCCTTCCCTCACTCCTTCCCTACTTCACATGGAGCTGGGATATAAGGCCTGGGGAAGAGGGAATCCTGCCGCCGGGCCTGGCCCTCACAGGTTTCCTGTCCCCAGGTACCCTCCCCTGCTCTGGCCAACAGACCACACCTCGTAAGACTGCTGTCACCCTTGGGAATAAGTGACTGGAGAGCCAGAAAAAAACGGCAATATAACCCTGATGTCATTTTCCTATCCGTGTTCATCCATTTCATCTCTTGTCCTGACCCAGCTGCCTCCAGGCTTTCCTGAGAGGTTTTGGGAAAGTCCAGGTGCCCAGGAGCTGCTGCCTCATATACCCCAAGCTGGGCAGAACAATCACTATCAGCCATCAGCCAATCAGACATCAGCCGATCAGAAGGGAGCATTGTACTTGGGGTCCTCTGCTGTGCCAGACCGTCCCCACTAGTTGCTAGATCATGGGGATGGGGGAAGTGGATGAGGCCCAGGCAGCAGCCATTTCCTTACCAGCACGGAAGACTTCGATATTTTAACAGTGATATGGCCATACCAGCAAGGGCTGATGTCAGCGCTGCCCGCAGCAGCTACCCGTACCTCCCCTTTGCCAAGGCTCATCTCCGCCTCCAGCCTCAGCTCTGCTGCCTTCTCTCCCCTCCTCTTCCCCTTCCCCTCCCCAAGCTAACGACCTTCAGTAACTCTTTACCCTTCAAGGCTGCCCTTGAAAGTGTTGCAGTGACTGAACCAGGACTCAAAGAGCAAGGCCCTGACCCAGCTCTGCTTCTCCACACCTGTGAGGCCTTGGGCAAGTCACTTCCCGTCTCTAGGTCTAGGATTCTTATCCGTAAAATGGGCTACCCTTCATGTTCTCCATGCCAAAGGGCCACGGTGTGTCTCAAACGACCACATGTGCAAAGATCTTTGAACCTTACTCAGATGGCGCTATTTTGTCCCGATGGTACCTGTATGAAATAGCTGAGGGAGGGAGGGAGGAAGACAGATGATACAATGCATCCTCTCCTCAACCTTCTAGGAACTTTCCTCCCTCTGAAGGACAGAAGAGTCCTCAGCCCGGGACAAAGCCCACCTCTGCCCATGTTCTGCCCTCCTGCTCCTCCCAGCTTCAGGGCAGAGGCCCAGGGGGTAGGAGAGGGATGCTCTTGAAGTAGCAACCAGTACCAATTCAGAACACTTACTCTACCATCACCACCAACCAGGGAGGGCTTCCTGAAGGAGGGGGAAGGCCTGATAAAGGGTCTACCAAGGGGGCATGAGAAGCAAGACCTGTACAGGTAGGAAAAGGGGCATTCTGTTCACCCCACTCACCCCCAACACCAGCTCCAGAGTTTGGTGACACCAAATCCCCACCCCACCCCACTTTCTTACTATAAGAAGTACCCCCTCGGGCAGTTACTCAACCTTAGAGTCTCCATGTCTTGGTGATAAGGGAGGGGTAAAAATATCTGGCTAATGGGGTTTTGTAAAGATTAAATACGGTAATATATGTAACGCTCTTAGAGGGGTGCTCAGTAAATGGGAGCGCTTAATAATGAGGTGTCCTCTCCCAGGCAACCCTACAGAAGCTGAAGGAAGAGGAGTACATCCAACAGAAGAGGGAGCTCCTGGCCCTCTATCGGGACCAGGACAGGGAGTCCCCCAGCACCAGGCCCTCCACGCCTTCCCTGGAGGGCTCTCAGAACAGTGCAGAAAGGAGGTAAGACTCACATGGACTACAAGACCTCCACAAGTAGGGGGCCGCAGGCAGGGAGGGGAAGAGGAGGAAGCCATAAGGCTGAGAAATGGCATTACAGTACACTTTTGGTGGAATTGGGAATAGACAGAGGAATGCAGTCTATTGGGCAGGATAGGGAAGGTCAGTATCAGTTGTGTTGGGGGTCGGGGACAGGGCATGGACAGCCTACAGGGTTAGCCAGCCTAGAGCCGCACAGGAGCAGCCCGAGAGGAGCAGGCTGGAGAGTGAAGGCGGGTGTGGATTTGCAGAAGATCAGAGCTGCCAAATCCCCAGGGAATATGAGAGGTTCATCTAGGATAGCAACGCTGCTTGGCGGCATTCTTAAGGAGAAAAGAAGAATCGTTCCCTGAGGATAACATCAGGTGAGTTCAGGAACCACTCAGCAAACACCTGACCACCCACTCCATACAAGATCCTGGACCAGGTGCTATGGATAAGACAGCTTAGAGGCAGCCCCTGCTCTCTTAGGAGCTTAAAATCTAGGGAGCCAGATGAGAAAACCAATCACAGTGAGATGGAAAGACGATACCAAAATAAGTTTGGAAGAGGGCCTGTTTCTGGATGTAGTGATCAAGGGAACCTTCCTGGACTTGAACTTGACCACCATGCATCTGACTCCTCACCATTAATTGTAGGACTCCTGACATCTCAACCATCATCCCCCACCTGGTGGTGACGGAAGACACAGATGAAGATGCTCCCTTTGTGCCAGATAATACCTCAGACTCTGGCTACGGCACTTTGATCCCAGGTACCCCCACAGGGTCCCGCTCCCCACTGAGCCGTCTACGCCAAAGAGCCCTTCGGCGGGACCCTCGCCTCACCTTCTCCACCCTGGACCTCCGGGCCATCCCTCTGCGTCCCCCGCCTCCTGACTCCCAAGCTCCTCAACGCCGAAGTGCCCCCGAACTGCCAGAAGGAACCCGAAAAGGAGGCAGTCTTCCCCGGGGAGACCCACCAACCTGGTCTGAGGAAGAAGATGGGGCCTCCATGCCAGGGAATGTGGTGGTGGAAACACTGCACAGGGCCTGGCTTCGGAGCCAGCTTCCCTCCTCCCCAACCCATGCTGACTCTGCCGGGGAGAGCCCCTGGGAGTCCTCAGGGGAAGAGGAAGAGGGGTCTCTCTTCCTGGGTGCCGGCCACAGATCCCTGCACCCGCTGCGGGCTGAGGACATGCTGAGAGAGATCCGGGAGGAGCTAGCCACCCAAAGGATTGAGGGGGCCGTGGAGCCCCGGGACAGCAGGCCACGGAAGCTGACTCTGGCCCAGCTGCAGAGGATGCGGGAGACCAACATCATTCGGCTGGACACCCCCCTGTCCACATCGTAAGTGCTGGAGGGAAGCTAGCCTGGGAGGGGGCAGATGGGGATGTCTGTATGGGGGTGCAGTATAGAAAGAGGGCAGTACAGGAGCAGGGAGCGAGGCAGGAAGGGCTCTCTGCTTCACTCTTCACCTGACCCTCAGCCACTGCCACTGACTGTCGCCTAACACCCCTCACACCCCGTCCTGTCTTTTCAGAGAGGTGTGAGGAATGCGGAGGACCTGTGACATGAGGACCTGTGACATGCGTCTCTCCCCGGAGGAAGTCTCTCACCAGCAGTGCTGGTCACCCTCCGGCATCCTTGACTCTACCTCAAAGCCCACATTTCCCAAAGGAAGCCTGGCGCAGGCACCCTGCCTCCTGCTCTGAGGACTTTGAGGATCAAAACTGTAAATTTATGTATCATAGGTGCACCTGAGCCCCACAGAAACCTGACCCCTGTGCATAAAAATGGCTTTCCTGGCTGGACATGCCTGCCTATAATCCCAGAGCTTTGGGAGGCCGAGGTGCGGGATCCCTTGAGCCCAGGAGTTCTCGACCTGCCTGGGCAATAGAGGGAAATCCTATCTTTACAAAAAAAAAAATGTTTTTTAATTTAGCCCGGTGTGGTGGCGCGCCTATATCTGGAGGCTGAGGTGGGAGGATCCCAGGAGTCCAAGCGTTGGAGGCTGCAGTGAGCTTTGGTGGCGCCCCTGCACTCCAGCTTGGGCAACAGATAAGGGAGGGCAGAGAGAGCGCCTGCTGCTTCTCTGTCAGTCGGCGTGGTGGTGGTGGGCTGCCTGACCCTAGCACAGGACTTTTCCCAGATCACCCCTCAGGACTGGGCCTCTGCCCCGCTTCCCATCCAGGCAGACCATTCTCTCCAAGAGCAGAGCTTTAATTTCCGAGATTTAGTGCATTTACAGAAGTCCACAGCTCCAACTGGAGGCCCCATTGTTCTGTGTTCACCCCTGCCTTGGGACAGTTCATCCTGCTCTGTGCTTGTCTAGGCAGAGGGCACAAGAGCGCCAAGTTTCTATTAGTGTAACATGATTGCTTTAAAAAAAAAAAAAAAAAGACTGCTTATGTATGAAAAAGGCTCAGAGAGAAACCAGGGGTCCCCGAGCAGTCTTGCTGGTGAGAATACCCAAAACAGACATGAGGCATAGCGCCCCTCATCCCCGAAACTACCCACTCAGGCTCTTGGCACGCTCTGCCTCTCCCGGGCTCTTGGGCCCGCGGCAGGCACACCTCTCTGCACGAACGCAGCGCACAGCGCTGACTGTCGGCGACGCTCGGACCGCTGAGAAAAGCCATGTACATCTAGAGGGTAGCACCAAGCAGGCGGCTGCCAGCTCCTGCCCGCTCCTCCAGCACCCCTCCTCTCCAGAAGGGGGTTTCGCAGCGACCGTCCTTCGAGCTGTCCACGGGGGCGCAGCCTCATCTGAGAAGATCAGGCGCGGGCGGGAGGGTGGCGGGGCCGCACAGCGCCTCCTCGATGCCCTCCAGGCAGCCCAGCAGGTCCATGTCGCGGAGCACGCGGCCCAGCAGCTCCAGCGTGGCCTCGCGCCGCGGCGTGCGCCGCCTCCAGGCCGCCAGCATGCTGTAGTGCGCTTCTCGCAGGCAGCGCCCGTTCTGCAGCTCCAGCCGCTCGATCTCGTGGTCGCTCAGCCCTAGGCGCCGCACGAACTCCTTCCAGCGCAGCGGGGGCACACCGTCCACCACGGCATACAGCGTCGCGGGGTCGTCGGCTGGGGGCACGCGGGCTGGTGAGCCTCGGGTGGGCGGCAACCCCAGACCCCGCCCGCACCCCTCCCACCTCTCCCCCGCCAGTCCCTCCATCCCCCACCTCCATCTCCAGCCGCAGGAGAAACTCACTGTCTACGCTCTGTGGCTTGTGAGCGCTGTCCTCCCACTTCTGAAGCGGGGTGGGGATGAGGGCAGAGTCGAGGGCTGGGGACAAGACGGGGTCAGCACCCTGGTAGGGTGATGCCACCTCTCTGTGGGGAGCCGCGGAGTTGGGACAGTCACCAGGGGTATAGATGGAGCTGGAGGTGAAGATGGAATTGGGCATGGGACTGAAGCCCAGGGTGGAGATGCAGTCTGGAGTGGGACTGAAGCTTGGGGTTGGGGCCAGGGGCTTAGAAGTAGTTCCTTCAAGCTCCCCCTGAAAGACAGAAGGTGGGGCAGCATTAGTGGGGGAGCAAAAACCAGTCCCCGCCCCTCCCCTCTTTATTCTGGATGGGGGGGACTTAGAGGGAATGAGGGGATCCCCCGGGAGGGGAAGGATGTTTCCATGGGAGCTGAATAGGCACTTATAAGGAACAGCAGGGACATTTGGGAGTAGCTCCCTGATTTCATCTCACCTCTTTTTTAGGTGTTGATTTCCCACAAACTGAGAAAAAAGAAACAAAGCGTCATAAATTTCACTTCCTTTCTCAGCCCTGGCGCCCTGGACTCAGCTGGCAGTGGGGAATTGTGGTGACATGCCTCAGGGCTTATGTGGCCCCAGGGACAAGAAAGCTACTGATGCAGCTCGACCTCTCCCCAGCCATTCAGGGCCACCTCCTGCCCAGAGTCCCCAGCGGTGTGAACTGAGGGGACACTCCTCACCTCCCTCCACACCTGTCCATCGCACCCACGCACCTCCTCCCTCACCCCCACCAGCTTCCTCTCCCTCCCAAAGCCCACTCACCAATGGAGTAGAGCTTGGGCTTCCACCGTTGATAACGATACATTAAACCAATGAAGAGGAGGGATAAAAGGCAAAGACCAAAGAAGATGACCAGGGGCAACAGCACTGTGGTGCCTGGAGACAAAGCACGTGGCGGTCAGAGGAAGGGGCAGAGAGAGGCCACGGGTAGATGGATGGGTGGGACGGATGGACATGTGGAGTAAGGAGAAAGAGAGGACAGGTGAGCATGGGTACCGGGACACTTCTCCTCACCTGGGTCCTCAGGGCGCTTAACATTGTCAGTCGGGGGCAGGCACAACTTCGTGCAGTCTAGGTCTTTCTTACAGCTAAAAGAAAAGGTGGCACTGGTGAACAGAGGCCCTACCATTGGAGGAGCACAGAAAAACACCAACACAGACTGTCAGACATCCTTTCTTTACAAATATTTCTGCTGTCTCTTGATATAATTTGTTTTGGGAACCGATGCAGAAGAATGAAACACAGTTGATCGTAAATCATTTAATTTTAGAATTGGCAGGGATCTTGAAAAGGCTGTGTAGAAAATGTGAAAAGCAGCCAGGGTCAGGGTGTAAATTCCAGTCCATTCCTTGGCTAGCAGCATGAATCTAGGCAAGCCATTAACCGCCAAGCCTCGGTTTTCTCATCACCGCAGGGATCACCCCCCTTTCAGGCTTGAGGATTAAGCAAAATCGTTACACTTGATTTAATAAGTGCTTGAGAAGGCAACTAGCTAGCTTGGGATTGCTGTTCCATCACTGTTTTGTTGATGAGAATCCTTTGGCAAAGAGAGGTTAAAGGGCTTTTACTTTTCTTTTGTTTTCCTTTCTTTTTTTTTTCTTTTTTTTTTTTTTTTTTTTTTTGAGACAGAGTTTTGATTTTGTTACCCAGGCTGGAGTGCAATGGTGTGATCTCCGCTCACCGCAACCTCCACCTCCCAGGTTCAAGCAATTCTCCTGCCTCAGCCTCCCGAGTGGCTGGGATTACAGGCATGCACCACCATGCTCAGCTAATTTTGTATTTTTAGTAGAGATGGGGTTTCTCCATATTGGTCAGGCTGGTCTCGAACTCCTGACCTCAGGTGATCCGCCCACCTCGGCTTCCCAAAGTGCTAGGATTACAGGCGTGAGCCGCCACGTTCAGCCAAAGGGCTTTTTCTTAAATGACACTGCTAATTATAATACCTGACTTCAGGGAGGAGGGGGTCAAACATGCATGTGAAAAATTTAAAATACTTGTCGCTGGGGCAGCCAGAGAGCACCCTACAGGACCAGCAGACCTTCCATATTGGGCATTGTCACTGGACAATGTGGAGTGATGAAAACTCTATGGGGTGGTGCTGGAAGGAACTTGGGAGAGTGAGTTCCCAGCAGGAAGCTGAAAACAGGAAGAGGCGCTTTAGCCCACCTCTCAAGCTCATGGTGAGAACCACATGGAATGATACATAAAAGTGCTTTCAAGAAGAGATGAAGCCAGGTGCGGTGGCTCATGCCTGTAATCCTGGCACTTTGGGAGGCAGAGGCGGGTGGATCACCTGAGATCAGGAGTTTGAGACCAGCCTGGCCAACATGGTGAAACCCTATTTTACTAAAAACACAAAAATTAGCTGGGCATGGTGGCCTGTGCCTATAATCCCAGGTTCTGGGGAGGCTGAGGCAGAAGACTCACTTGAACCTGGATGGCAGAGGTTGAAGTGAGCCAAGATCGTGCCACTGCACTCCAGCCTGGGTGAAAGAGTGGGACTCCGTCTCACAAAAAAAGAAAGAAAGAAAAAGAAGAGATGAAGATTAATGGAAAATAAATAGCTTTGTGTTAGACATATTGTAGGTTTTGTTTGCTTGCTTTTAGTTCTCACAAATTCACCAAATGAATGTCATTATGCTTACTTCAAATATAAGAAAAGTTAAGGCCCAGGCCAGACATGGTGGCTCATGCCTGTAATGCTAGCACTTTGGGAGGTCGAGGCAAAGGATCGCTTGAGCCCAGGAGTCCAAGGCCAGCCTGGGCAACATAGTAGGACCCTGTCTCTACAAAAAAGAAAAAATTAACTCAGCACAGTGATGCACGCCTGTAGTCCCAGCTACTCAGGAGATTGAGGCAAGAGGGTGACTTTAGCCCTGGAGGTGGAGGCTGAGCCGTGGCTGCGCCACTGCACTCCAGCCTGGGTGACAGAGTGAAACCCTGTCTCAAAAAAGAAGAAAACAAAAGTCAGGCTCAGAGATGTTGAGAAACTTGCCCGAGGTCACACAGCCAGTGTCTATGCTCTGGTTCAGATTCTGAGAGCCCTCAGAGTGTATTCGTTGCAAGTGAGTGACAAGAACAGCCTCTGGAGAGCCAGGAGTGAGGAGGCCTGGACAAAGTGATGGAGGAAATACCATATTGCACCAAACCAAAGACGCCATCAAGAATAAAGGGTGCCTTTCTTCACATCACCACCCAGACACACACAAAGCTGCCAATTAAACCACGATGAATCCTCAATTACAGGAAGATGCAGTCTGATTTCAGAGCTGTGAGAGTGTATGTCCTCGAATCAATGAACTGCGGTAGATCCTACGGCCCAAGAATCTACCTGAGTTGGAAGGGCTGCAAGTCCTTGGGGCATGATCTTCTAGCCTCAAAGACTTCTTAAGAGTTGAAGAGCAAGGGGAAGGACTGCCTGGTGTCTTAGCGAAGTGTCTTCCACTCAGCCAGTAGGCGCTTGAGCACTCTGGGGCATCCTGGCATCCGTTGCCCTGCTAGTGGCTCCCCCCCACAGTCACCATCCCAACCCATGCTACCATCCAGTGCCCAGCAGCTCACAGAGATACTCACTTACTACAGGAGACACACTTGTTTTCACTTAGAAAGAACCCGGCATGGCAGTCGCACACGGTGTTCTGTTTCTCCTGGCCTGTGGGGAGAAGTGCCGCACCGCTAAAGGGGGAGCACCGTGGACCCCCACCCCACAGGACAGAGAAAGTGATGAGGGACAGGGTGGGGGAGCTGCTCGTCAGATCCACGGACTACGCGAGGGGGAAGAAAAGGAAGTGCCGCGGCATGGGAAAGGGGCCAGCCCCTGGGGTGGGGAGAGGGCTTGGGATCAGCAGAGCTGCACTCACAGGGGATAAGTATGGTGCCATTGAGGCAGAGGCTGCAGTTGACACACTGGAAAAAGTTTTCATTAAAATAATGCCGGTACTGGTTCTTCCCACAGCCACACTCGGTGTCCCGGTCCACTGTGCAAGGAGATATCTCCACCTGGCCCACTTCTGGTGCAGGGAGGAGATGGAGTGTGAGTCCTGCATCCCCTGTCCCTCCACCCCCTTCCTGACATGCCCCTACGTGTGTGCCTGTCTCTTAACACACACTCACACCCACGCCGTGTCCCACCGACACACATGCCCCCACCCACCTGCCCACGCACAGACAGGCAGGCACGTGCCACTCAAGACCCGCCTGACCCTCCAGCCTGTGCACACTCACCCTCTCGGCATTTGGAGCAGCTGAGGCAGTGTCTGAGGTGGTTCTCTGAAGCGGTGAAAGAGCCTCTCTCACACTCCCTGCAGTCCGTGTCCTGCCCCGGGCCTGGACAGTCGTTGTACAAGTAGGTTCCTGTGAACAGGGCGGCAGAGTTAGGCTGCGGGTGAGGGCTCAGGGAAGGAGCCCCATGCTAGGGACAACAGCAGAACCCTTCCTGCTGGGAACTCACTCTCTCAAGTTCCTTCCAGCCCCACCCCGTATAGTTCTTCTGGCTCCACCCTGAAGTCCTTAGGAGACGACAGAGGGAGAAAATCCCAGCCCAGGAGAGGAAGCAAAGTTAGGGAAGAACAGCTGAAAGAAGAAGGGGCAGCAGCGCCCCAGACCTGAGGACGTTCACCGTTTGCACTTTTCTCCTACCTTTGTGGCACTTGGTACAGCAAACAGAATTATTCTGAGGGTGGATATATTTTCCCTGGGGACACGCACTATCTCTCTTCTCCTTGTCCCCGAGGTGAGGGACCAGTCCAACAACCCCTGAGGGGTATATTCCCACCAACAGCACCAGGAGCACCTGGAGAAGAATCAGATAGAGGAGACGCCATCAGGAGAGGGAGGGAGGGAAGCTTAGGGGCAACGGATCTAAAACCTCCCCAGCTCAAGTCCTTCCTCCGTGAAACAATCCCCCCAGACCACCCCACTCACAAAGCTGAGAGTTCTTCCTGGAAACTTAGACAGTCAGGACCATATAATCTGATGCTTCATTGTTCTCTAGTTGCCCTCAACTCAAAGCTAGTAGGCCCCAGAGCTAAGCCGTATTTTTTTTTTTTTTTTTTTTTTTTTTTTTTTTTTTTTTTTTTCAGACAGGATCTTGTTCTGTTTCTCAGGCCGGAGTGCAGTGATGCAATCACTGCAGCCTCCACCACCCACACTCAAGCGGTCCTCCCACC
The DNA here is from genome assembly GCF_048565385.1 of Saimiri boliviensis. Classification (NCBI taxonomy): domain Eukaryota; kingdom Metazoa; phylum Chordata; class Mammalia; order Primates; family Cebidae; genus Saimiri; species Saimiri boliviensis. The sequence goes on from NC_133455.1 coordinate 125,914,511, forward strand.
TCAGCCTCCTGAGTAGCTGGGACCTACAGGCGTGCACCACCATGCCCAGCTAATGTTTTTTTGATTTTTAGTAGAGTCAAGGTCTTGTTCTGTTGCTCAGGCTGGTCTCAAAATGCTGGGCTCAAGTGATCCTCCCACCTTGGCCTCCCACAGTGCTAGGATTACAGCAGTGTATTTTAGCCTCACTGGGAAATCCCCGACAGTTAACAGTGCTGGACACGGGGCAGATGCTGAAAGGATGTGTTTTTGATTGGGAATTAGAAGATTTCTTCAGGGCTTGTTGGCCCTTTCTTCCAACAAGCAGCCCTGAAGACTGCGGCAGTGTTTCTCCACCTGGGTGCTGGGTTCACAGTGGGATCGCTTTGTGAACATTCACAGAGGTGATCAGTGAGGATCTGTGCACATCCTCACTGTATGTGCATGAAAAGCTTTCTGAAAAGTCAGCTGCTGGTGGGGGCGAGCGATGTTCCTGTGAGCACCACTCCTGGGGAGTGGGCAGAAGCAGCAGAAAGTTTATTTACCTGCTTGTATCAAACCTTATTCGGCCTCCCGCCCTCACATTCCCTGGCCCAACCTCTCCGCCTCATAATCTCCACAGACACCCAGGGTTGGCAAGGACAAATGGGGAGGGGAGTCAAAGGGAAAGGTTGTGGGTCCTGGATTGGTGGATGGGAGACGAAGTTGAGATGGGGGCAGGAGTGGGCAAAGGTGTACAGGTCACAGGCAAATATTGCTGGCCAAGGCCGGTGACCCAGCTTGGATGAGGGTCAGGTCAGAGCTGAGGGCGTGCTGGGGGGTCCTGGAGCCCCCTGCACGCCATGACGTTCTGGAAGGTATGCTTTACAGCCTCGAGCCAACCCCACAGCAGCTAAATGGCTTGCCCTGTTCTGGCATCAGTGCCAGGAAACCAAAGCCAGCAGTAAATATTTAGCTCCAGCCTGGGACTTTGATCTCTGCCAGTTTCATTTCTGGTTTTCCCTGGGCTTCAATTTTTTTTTTTTTTCTCTCTGCTATAAGAGTCACTTTATGTAAAGATAAGAGGGTGTCCTCGATGTCTGTTAAACACTGGGGAGCAACGGACTCACCAGGTCACAGAAACCCCAGGCCAGAGAAGGAGGGCCGGGCAGCCCACAGCTGCCCAGCCTCTCCAGCTCCACATTTCCGAGTAGGAGGCCGGTCACGCCCTGAGTCAGCCACGGGGAGACGCTGCAGCTGCAGCTGCCCAGGCCCGGAAGCCCAAGCCTCAGCCGCAAACATGCGAAGCCAAACAGAACAAGCATGGCAGCAGCCCCAGCCCTGGCGTGCGGAGGTGTGCACCCCCCGCTCAGAGGACTGCAACCTTTCCCAGCCCACGCCAGCCAACACCGTGCCACCTCCCCTGAAATAGGACTGGGGCGTCCAGGGCAACAGGAAGGGCTTGGGGTGGTGATGGGAAGAACTTCCCAATCCTGAAAGTGTGGTTCCTTTCCCCGAAGAAGACATCGGGCCATCTAAGGTCACTGGCACTTTGGATCCCATCCAGGGCGCTTGAGGCAGAGTCAACCGGCAGAGACAGAGTCAGGATGAAGCACTGGAGGACGCCAGACCCAGACAGCTTTGAAGGAAGCTTTACGGGGACCTCTGGCCAGGGTGAGGATGAGCCTCCCTGGAGGGAGGGAGAGAGGGAGAGAGGCTTTCTCAGGTCACGGGCTCCCTTTTCTTTCCAGTACTCTGGGGGTTAAGTCAGATCCGGGAAAGGGAAATCTTTTCCCAGCAACTCCGCCCCAGTGACTCAGGCCGGAGGGAGGGAGATCTAGGGAGGGGGAGAGGGAACTAGCAGCTTCCCCAGCTCCTCAGGGGCGTGAGTCAGCAGAAAGGCAGAAGGCACCAGCCCGCGCGCGTGGGACTCCATCAATCCCTTCTTCCTATGACCCAGTCCCTCCTTCCCATCCCCACTCAACCCCCTTTCAACCCCTCTCCACTCAAAGAGCCAGGCCACAGACCCCTGTCCCACTTGGCCCACTTGTTCCGGGAAATGCCTCCCTCTCCCCGGTCCGGGAAGTCTCCCTTGACCCTGGCTTCCACATATCAGGTCAGTGCCCTCCCCTCCCCGAGGACCACTTGGCTCCTGCCTGCCCCTCAGCATCCTTTAACTGAGGCCCCGCCCTGCTCCTTCTACCAGTTCAACAAGTCTCCAACAGCTCAACCCGGTTCAATGAGCTCTCACTCCAGCCCCCGACTCTCCCCAGTCCCAGTAGGAGGCAAGCCAAGGCTGCCCTCCCACCCTGGGTTCACCGCATTCCCACAGCCGGGCTGGCTCTGGCCAGTTGTGCTGGGTTTGGGGGCCTCCCTGGGGCCCCCACACAATCCCTAGGAAATCAGGCCAGTTCTGAGTGTCCGCAGCCCCTCCCCAAGCCCACTGGCAGCACAGGAAAGGCTCCAGAACCCTGAGCACCCACTTCCAGGAATAAGGGAGCAGGCAAGAAGTGATGCCAGATGGAAGAACTGGTCCTGCTTCCCAGGCTTCCCCTGGCCCCCAGAATGCTCCGAGTCAGCCCTCCCTGACCCCTAGGAGCCAGGGCCCTCAGACTCCCCCCAAGTGGGCACCACTGCTGGCACCAGCTGGCCCAGTGCGCCCAGTCCTCAGCAGTTGCATAAGTGAAGCAAAACAGGGGGAACAGGAGGTGAGCTCTGCAGGCCCAGACTCCAGCCGAGAGCAGGGGAAGGGCAGGAAGCTGGGGTGCCTGTGGAGAGACAGTTGAGGGGGTGGCCCAACACCCTCCAACTCCCCCGCAATTTCCGCCAGGGGAGGCTTTAAAGTGTGACTTCCTGTGCTGGGGCTGCGGAGTGAGGAGGCGAAGCTGAGATCTACCTTGTGGTCTGACCCTGATCCAGCCACCTTGCAAGGACTGTTAGTCTTCCTTTCCCCTGCATTCACGTGTCTGTTCATTTAATGTCAAGATCTTGGGGGAGGTCATAGCAGCTCCTCCTCCGAGGGCCCAGTTGAGATCCCATCTCCCTTCCATGAAGCCTCCATTGATGATGTCTGTTTCCTCCACCCCAGCTCCTTAGACCCTCAGCCCCTGTGAACTTGAATGATGTGAACTGACCCTATCTACTTCTGGCTCTTATCATAATATGGTTAAGTTGGGTGACAGATATGATCTCCCCAAAGTGACCACGAACCTTGTAAGATGAGAGATCAAAGAGGCTCCTGGTGAGAAGGTATCTTATCCTCCCCTGGTGCCCTCTCAGCTCCCAGAACCAGGCCTCCAGACTGGGAGCAGATAAATAGGGATCAACTGATCGATCTAATGACACATCTGTCTCCACTCGCCCAAAGAGGGAGGTGAGGAGACAGCACCCTGGTAGGAATATATTTATCTCCAGGGGAGAGTTTTCAGGCCATTCCCCCACCTCCCCACACACAAGCACACACACCCATACTGAAGAGTCTGGTGAGCTCCTCTCCTCTGGAGAAGCACTGATGAGTGAGGACAGCGCGTCCGAATGATACAAAGGCAGAACGAACTTTGAGCACCCCTGCGCTGGCTTGGTAGGTACAGACTTCCACGTGACCATTACCCTGACTCTTAACATGCCCCAGATGGAATTCATCCGTCTCCTCACGTAGACAAATGTCACAACATCGACTTCCCGGACAAACGCTGAGACCTCGCCACGCTCTCTCCCCAGGTCCCTGTCCCTGTCCTTGCTGTGTCAATGTCCCTTCCTGTGTCAGTTCATCTTGCCAGGCCTCCCTCTGTGACCTCTCCGTCATCTCCGCATTCCTGGGTTGCCTCACACCTGGGTTATGGAAGCTGTCTCCCCAGACTCTCTCCTGCTCCCATTCACCCTACCCACTTCCTTATCTGCATTCAGGCTTTTTTTATTTGAGATGGAGTCTCACTCTGTCACCCACGCTGGAATGCAGTGGCTCGATCTCGGCTTACTGCAACCTTTGCTGCCCTGGTCCAAGTGATTCTCTTGCCTCAGTCATCTGAGTAGCTGGAATTACAGGCTCCTGCCACTATGCCCAACTCATTTTTGTATTTTTAGTAGAGACACGGCTTTGGCTAGGCTGGTCTTGAACTCCTGACCTCGTGATTTACCCACCTCAGGTGCTGGGATTATAGGCGTGAGCCATCATGCCCAGCCAGTGGGCACCAGTACTTTCAGGCTTTAACTTGCACGCCCAAGTGTGTGAACTTCTCTTCATCTCCAGGGCCTGGCTCCAAACGCCATTTCCATGGTCATGGAAATGATCCGAATAAGCACTTCCAGAGATGCCTCACTTCTTTTTTGACATTCTTTTTTTTTTTTTTTGAAACAGGGTCTCACTCTGTCACCCAGGGTGAAGTGCAATGGCACAATCATAGCTCACTGCAACCTCCACCACCAGTATGGAATGCAGTGGTGTGTTCAGGGCTCCCTACAACCTCCACCTCCTGGGCCCAAGCCATCCTCCCAGCTCAGTCTCCTGAGTAGCTTCGACAACAAGCATGCCCCCCCTCCATGCCCTGCTCATCTTTGTATTTTTTGTAGAGATGGGGTTTTGCTGCGTTGTCCAGGTTGGTCTCAAACTCCTGGACTCAAGCAATCCATACGCCTCAGCCTCCTGAAGTGCTGGAATTACAGGCATGAGCCACGGCACCCGTCTGAGATGCCTCACTTCCAATCACAGTCCAGGCACAGCGTGTCCCCTGGGGACATAAACCCACCTGGGCTGAAGCACCCCAGGCCCCAGGCACTTCCCTTTACCTGTTCAGGCTACCTTTACCCTCTGTTTTCCAGACAGGCAGTCCACCCAGTAATTATACTAATCAGAGCAATATACAAACCTTATTTAATGTCAAGATCTTGGGGTTTATTGAGGGCTTTCTGTTTGCTACAGCCTATTCCCCTGATGGACTGTCAGAGCTATAAGCAGGGATTTTGTTCTCTGCTGTAATCCCAACACCTATCACGGCGTCTAGCCGAGAGCATGCACTTAATAAATCAAATGAACACTTAACATGTATCAGAACAACTTCTGAAAACGTGAATGAATGGATTCCTTCACCTGGGACCACATGCAACGTTCTTCCTCCATCCTTCCCCCCACTCCCTCCAATGTTCCATTCTCATTTCTTAGTGTTTCTCAGCACGGTCTTTCCACTCCCACCAAGGTGTCTGGCTTCCTGCCACCCTGCCCATCAACACAAAATCCCATCTCTCCATTGCTCTCCTCTTCCTCACATCAGCCTCCGACTCTGCCTCCCTCCTTTCTAGCTACCTTGCCAGGCAGTGACTTCAGATGTCAGTATCATATCCACTTTTCTATGAGGCTTTCCCGCCCTCATCCCATCTAACCCACCTCTTGTTCTTTAACTCATTCAGCAAATAGTTAAGGGGCACAGTTTATGTCACAGGTCCTGTGTGGGTGCTAGGGATGCCGAGAGGGTTAATATACAGCTCATACTCTCAAGAGCTCTCGGCCAGCACTTTGGGACGCCGAGGCGGGTGGATCACCCAAGGTGGTAGGGAGTTCAAAACCAGCCTGACCAAGATGGTGAAACCCCGTCTCTACTAAAAAAAATACAAAATTAGCCGGGCATGGGCCGGGCGCGGTGGCTCAAGCCTGTAATCCCAGCACTTTGGGAGGCCGAGGCGGGTGGATCACAAGGTCACGAGATCGAGAACATCTTGGTCAACATGGTGAAACCCCGTCTCCACTAAAAATATAAAAAAATCAGCTGGGCATGGTGGCGCGTGCCTGTAATCCCAGCTACTCAGGAGGCTGAGGCAGGAGAATTGCCTGAACCCAGGAGGCGGAGGGTGCGGTGAGCCGAGATAGTGCCATTGCACTCCAGCCTGGGTAACAAGAGCGAAACTCCGTCTCAAAAAAAAAAAAAAAAAAAAAAAAAATTAGCCGGGCATGGTGGTGCAGACCTAGAATCCCAGCTACTAGGGAGGCTGAGGCAGGAGAACTGCTTGAACCTGGGAGGTGGAGGTTGCGGCGAGCCGAGATCACGCCATTGCACTCCCATCTGGGCAACAAGAGCAGGACTCCATCTCAAAACAAACAAACAAAAAAGATCTCTCAGCTGGGTCAGACAGTCTGTCGTAGGTCCTGAGATCTATACAGGGAGCACTCCAGTTGCACAGCGAAGGACGCCGAAGCAGCCTGGGGAAGCTCCTGAATTTTGTGACACTGAGCACGGGAGCTGAGACCTGCTAAGCGAGGCAGGGCTGCGGTCGAAGGCCCATCTCCTTCCCCAGTTCTTCCTCCTTCTGTTGGTGCTCAGGACACCACATCACAATGCATTTTCCTCGGGATTGCTCTGAAATCATTTTTCACTGTAAACTGTCTTGGTTCCTAGACTGTAAGCTCTTTGAGGGCAGCAAAATCCTGTTTGCTTTGCCACACTCTCTCCTATATCATTCTTCTCTACTCCGCTACGCCACCTCACACACACAAACGCACACACACACGCACACACACGCACACACACACGCACGCACACACACGCACACACTGTGAGCTCTGCATTGCCCAATGAATGGTGAGAAATTCAGAACGATGTTGCACTCTCTTGGTTTCCCCTTCCCCTCAACTCCAGACCAGGCTCTGTCCCTTAGGAGACATAATCCCACCTGGGCTGAAGCACCCAGGCCCCAGGCACTGTCCTTTACCTGTTCCTGCTACCTTCAGCCTCTGTTTTTCCAGACAGGCACCACCGAGTACTTACTACTAATCAGAGCAACACACAGCCCTCATTGAGTGCTTTCTATTTGCTACAACCTATTCCCCCAATGGACAAAGCTATGAGCAGGGATTTTGTTCTCTGCTGTCATCCCAGCACCTATCACAGTGTCTAGCCCAGAGCACTCACTTAGTAATCAAATGGACACTGAGCATGTATCAGTCTAGTCAACTTTCAGAACAGTATGAGGTCATGACTATGACACCCATTTTGGAGATAAAGAAACGAAAGCATGGAAGGTTAGGTTATAAAACCTGCTCTTGCTCATGCCGCTGGTACGTGAGAGAGCCGGGGCCACCCCAAACAGAAAACAGAAGCAGGATGTCGGGACAGCTGTCTGGTGGGGAGACCCTGGAGGAAGGACAGTGGGGAGAAGGGAAGACGGGGTGAAACTAAGGAGGGACTAGGAGGGAGAAGAAGAGTCAGACCCTGACAGAGACGTGCCGCTTGGGGACCTGGGGCTGGAAATGCGGGACCAGAGCGGAGCAGAGAGGAGATGCAAGGGGACTAGAGAGAAAGGATTTCAAAAAAGAGTCTCTTGGAAGTATGAGGAGAGTGCAGGGAGATTGTTGGAAAGAAAGGAATGGTGGGAGAGGAAGAGCATAAGAGAGAGGAGGTAGGCACGGCTTTTGGAGGCCGGGCATGGCCAGGCCACCACAGGGCAGAGAAAATCTGCCCGATTTGATGGGCCCAGGGCTACTGAATGGGATGATTCCCTGACCAAGACATGGAGGATGATCAAGGATACATTGAAACAAGGCCAAGGTCAGAGAAAGGGACATTTTCCAGTGACGAAACAACTTTCTACCAACTTCCCCAAACTGAACTGTAGAATCAGAAACTAAGGGATTGTTGTTTAGGTCTATGGGAAGAGGGGTGGGGGAGGGGAGGCTGGAGGACAGACCCAAGGACACTTTCCAGGTGGGGGTAGTGCCGGTTCCCTGGGAAGAGTCAGTCCCGCAGAAGCCACCTGTCTGCCAGCAGGCAGAAGGGTGAGGAATGTCCCCGGGTGAGAGGCCGGGACACTGGGGCGCTGTCCACTGGGTGGCCCTGCCCCATCCAGTGTCCCAGCCCATTCTCAAATACCTCCCCCCACGAGCATCCCAAACCCACCACACCAACACGTCGCTCCTGGACTCGCTCTCCCCGCTTCCCTAGCCAACTTACTCCTGCCCTGCAGGCGGTGCTGAGCCAGGCTCCACAGGCAACCCACAGCCCGACACATTCCAGGCCAGCCAGCTGACCAGAGGGACAGAATTCAGAACCGTCCGGGCTCCCGGAGCACTAACCTTCCTACTCCCACTCCTTTCCTTTCCCCGCCAAATCTGCCCCACCCTGGACCTATCACCTGCCCCCCATCCCCGCGGCTCCGGCAAACTCCGGCAAACTCTCACGCTGTCAGGGGCCAGGGCTTCCTTTTACTCTCTCCCTTTCGAACTTCTCCAGTTCCCCTGCCTCAGCGCAGCCCCTACTCCAAGAGGCCGATGAATGGGGAACCCCACCCTGGCAGCGGCTGACGTTAGGACCTGCCGGCCTGAGGCTGGCGCCAGAGCCAGGCCGGGCCAGGAGAGGCTCAGCCCCCTCCCGGATAGTGCCCACGCCGACCGGGCAGGGCCTCGCCCACCAGCCCACTCTTCCCTTTCTCCCTGGTCTCACCAGTGGCAGCAGCAGGTCAGGCACGATGGGGAGGCCCATGCCAGACACCTATGGCCTCTCATTCCCCCATTTGGGCTCAGGGCAGTGTGGCAGTGGCAGCGCAGGAGGCTTCCCGAGTCTCGTCTCGGTCTGTCCAGGACATCACAAGTGTCTTGAGATGACAGTTGAGGGTTGAGACTCGGGCATAGAGACCACGGCCCGGTCCCGGTGATCTTGAACCCCAAAGGCTAGAACCGGAGCCCGGGTGCAGAGAATTCTGAGAAAATTAAAGTAGAGAGAAGGAGAGAGGAGGTGGGAGGGGAACAGTGAGGCAGAGTGAGGCGGTGTTGCAACAGCGCACCAGGAAGAGCTGGAGGAGGAGGCGGGAGGCGGGTTAACTCTTTGTAAGCCCCAGTCACAAACACGGGAGTCCCAGATCCGGCCGCCTTGCACCCTGAACCCACCAATCCGAACCCACCAATCCGACCACTCCCAACCAAACACCAGGGTGCAATAAGCCCCTCCCCCCATCGCCCGCCTTTCCCAAATGGAACACAGCAGTGAAGAGACCTAGAGCTTAGGAGTCAGAGTCACTGGGTTCCAGTTCAGAATGCTTAGCTTCTTAGCTGGGTGGTCGTGGTCACATAACTGAACTTCTCTGGGTCTGTTTTCCAATTCATAGTGGAGATAACCTGTCTCCTGGGTTCCTGTAAGGATTTGTTCAGACAGGAGAGAGATAGATAAGTGTCTGACGCATCGAAAGTACTCCACGTCCCTTACCGGCACTCCCCTTTATTTACTCCAGAGTTCTTAGCTAGCCTCCATGCCTCTTTCTTTCTTTCTTTCTTTTCTTTTTTTTTTTTTTTTTTTTTTTTTTTTTTTGAGACGGAGTTTCGCTCTTGTTACCCAGGCTGGAGTGCAATGGCGCGATCTCGGCTCACCGCAACCTCCGCCTCCTGGGTTCAGGCAATTCTCCTGCCTCAGCCTCCTGAGTAGCTGGGATTACAGGCACGCGCCACCATGCCCAGCTAATTTTTTGTATTTTTAGTAGAGACAGGGTTTCACCATGTTGACCAGGATGGTCTCGATCTCTTGACCTGTGATTCACCCGCCGCGGCCTCCCAAAGTGCTGGGATTACAGGCTTGAGCCACCGCGCCCGGCCATGCCTCTTTCTTTCTTGGGAATTTGCTTGTCCAATCCAAACCTCAAAGTAACTCTTAACCCTCGTTTTCTGTCCTGACTGGGTTCCTGCCACTACTTACTCCAGGTCTCATCCCGTCTCCGCCTGGCCAGGTCCCCCCTGCCCCCCTGCCCCACTGCTGATCCTGGCTCTGCCACCAATCATGGGGCATCAGGCGACTCCTCTCCTCAGCCTCTGTTGGTTCCTCATTTATTAAACAGTGGTAACAACGCCTGCCCACTACACGTGGAAAGTGATGCCACGGGGATCAGCGAGACACACGAAGCTGCTGTGGAAATAAAGATATTTCCATCGGGTGTTCCTCATATATTCCCAAGGCCCTTTTCCCAAATATTCTAATACATCAATTATAACGGACCCTAGAGATCATCGACTCCAACCCCATAGGTTTTTTTCATTTCTTCGTTTGCTTGTTTTTCATTTTTGTTTTTGTTTTGAAGATCCACCCCGTTGCCCAGGCTAGAGTGCAATGGTACCATCACAGCTCACTGCAGACTCAACCTCCTGGGCTCAAGTAATCCTCCCACCTCAGCCTCCCAAGTAGCTGGGACTATAGGTGCCCACCACGAGGCCTGGCTAATTTTTGTATTTTTTGTAGAGACGGAGTTTCACCCTGTTTTACAGGCTGGTCTTGAACTCCTGGGCCCAAGAGATCTGCCCATCTCAGCCTCCCAAAGTGCTAGGATTACAGGTGTGAGCCATTGTGTCTGGCCAACCTCCTGGTTTTATAGAGAAGAAAACTGAGGTCCAGAAACCTGGTGTGCCAGGAAGCAGAGCCAGTAGAGAACACCAGACTCCCGACCCCCAGTCCAAGGGCCCCTTTGGCTAATGAGGAACACACTGCCACTTTTTCTGTCACTTTGAGTCAGACCCCACATCCTGACTCTGGGTACTTTATGCCATCCCCACTGATGCAGATATCTCCCAAAAGAATCTTACAACAAAGATACAACATTTACGCAACTATCTTCTGGGTACAATGATCTTCCCCTTCCCTACACCCAGCCCCATCCAAGGGCCTGCAGCAGCTGAGGCTGCTAGAAATGAAGGGAGTCACAGAAGAGGGAGGTCCTAGAGCTTCGGAACTTGAAATCAGAACTCCTCACCCCTTCTCCCTCTGAGAGGACCTCCCAGCCCCAAGACCACCCTCCCTGGCTCTTCCTGGCCTCCCCTCTGTGATCTGTAGATGAGATGGTGCTTTGGTGTCCCACACTGCGAGGGGAGCTGACTTCACTCCACCCCATCGTCCCGCTTCTGGAGAACGGTAGGGTTGAAGCTGGACTCAGAGAGGAAGCAGCTCACCACCATCATGAAGGGAGACCCCAGGGACAGTAGAAGCAAACCCAAAGCAGAGTTCTTGAAGAAGCAGGGGCCTTAGAATCAAGTGCAAGTTTCCAATATGAAGCAGCAAGAACTTCAGTCTGCTCATCTAAAAACTGGGAAACACGCTGGTACCCTTCAAAGAGCTGGCTTGATGCTTAAATCAAGCATGCGAAGTGTTTAGCAAGTGTTTGCCATATATTAAGCATTCAATAAGTGATGGCATGATAGCAATTATTATTATTTTTTTTTTTTAAACAGGGGCTTGCTCTGTTACCCAGGCTAAAGTGCGACGGTGCAATCATAGTTCACCTAACCTAGAACTCCTGCCCTCAAGCTAGTCTCCCACCTCAGCCTTCTGAGGGGCTAAGACTACCATCACACACCACTGTGCCCAGCTAGTTGTGTTAATGATTAATAACAACTTCAGGAAGATAAGTGATACAGGGGAGTGTGGTATGGGAGAGGGCTGCAAAAATAAATGACTTCAGTGTCCTATTTTTAATGCTACAAGGTATTTCTAATAGTCTAAAAGTGCCAAAGCCATGACACATAGCCTGGCACGAACGCAGGATATTTCTCAATATTTAGGATAAATGCTTATTTACTCAATAACTTTACAACGTTGACACATGTAGTATTAAATTGTTCAATAAAATGTTGTTTAGAAAAAAAAAGAAGAGACAGTGAGAAGTGGGTGGATCTAGGAATATGAAAAACTGACACGTTTCGTGGAGGAGGTGAGAATGAGACCGTCATTCCTCCAGGGAGAGAAAAAAATCGTGATCAGAGTAGATGCAGAAGCAGGAGAGGGGCAGACGAGGAAGGACAGAATCGGCTGTTAGGGTTTGTAGAACAAAGAATGAAGAAAACAGCTACCGATAGCAGCGACCTTCCTCCTCCATCACAAAACACACACACACACACACACACACACACACACACACACACAGACATGCTTAACCCAAAGGTCACTGGACTCCAAGTGCAGGTGACATGGGTTCTTGCCCCAGCCCTGCCATTTAGACTGCATGTGTCACAGAATGACAGGATGAGTCAGAAAGGGATCTGGGTTCATGGCTGGTTCTGTAAGAATTATGAATCTTAGCAAGTCACTTCACTTACTAAGCCTGATAAGGAAAATAAGTCAACTTAAACTCTTTTATTGCTAACAGCCTGATTCCAATTCCTAACCTCAGGGTCCAGGAGTAACCCACAGACAAGAGAAGATAAGGGGCCGGGCGCAGTGGCTGAAGCCTGTAATCCCAGCACTTTGGGAGGCCGAGGCGGTTGGATCACGAGGTCAAGAGATCGAGACCATCCTGGTCAACATGGTGAAACCCCGTCTCTACTAAAAATACAAAAAATTAGCTGGGCATGGTGGCGCGTGCCTGTAGTCCCAGCTACTCAGGAGGCTGAGGCAGGAGAATTGCCTGAACCCAGGAGGCGGAGGTTGCGGTGAGCCGAGATCGCGCCATTGCACTCCAGCCTGGGTAACGACAGCGAAACTCCGTCTCAAAAAAAAAAAAAGAGAGAGAGAGAGAAGATAAGGAGACAGCTCCAGGGGGAAAAAAGCAGGAGGCAGGAGAAGCAGGACCCTAGGGGAGACGACTGCAGTCAGCCGCGATACACCTGGCTGTGTCTGGCAGGTCCTCCTGCATCAGCCAGAGGAGAGGGCGCTGGGGACCAGGCAGGCCAAGGCTGAGGCTGAGGGGCAGACAAGGGCAGTCTGTGCCTGAGGGCTCTGACGGAGGAGGCGGCTGAGGCAACACTGTTTCCCCTTCGTCAGCTCATATCTAGGAAAGGGAAGTCGGCAGTCGTCACACCGTTTCAGGTCACAACACTGCCTACCTTCCCACCCGTCACCAGCTCCTTCTCCTCTTTCCTCACGTCCCTTTCACCTTTGGCTCCTCAGAACAGGGAGACTGTAATTAAGATGAATAAGACTAGGCTGGGCGTGGTGGCTCACACATGTAATCCTGGCACTTTGGGAGGCTAAGGCAGGCGGATAACGAGGTCAGATGTTGACCAGTCTGGCCAACATGGTGAAACCCCAACTCTACTAAAAAATTTTTTAAAAAGAAAATAGCCAGGTGTGGTGGTGCGAGCCTGCAGTCCCTGTTTCTCAGGAGGCTGAGGTAGGATAATCGCTTGAACCTGGGAGGCGGAGGTTGCGGTGAGCCAAGATCGCACCACTGCACTCCAGCCTGGGCTACAGAGTGAGACTCTGTCTCAAAAAGAAAAGAAAAGACGAACAAGACTCAGGTGGCAGGGACAGAATCCCCAAAGATGGTGAGAAAGGGCTGCTTCTGGATTCCAGGTCTTAACGCTGGAGTTGGGGAGAAACCAGGATCAGAGAACTGGGGTTCCACTCACACATCCTTCAGCCCCTCCCAGGACAGCAGTCTCTCCTTTACTAAAGCTGGGAAGGTTCCCGGTGCCCTCCTCTGCAATCATGTATGAATAAGACCGTATAAGGCTTTGCAGTTCTAGGAGAAACTGGCCTGAGCCTCATCATCTTCCACCACCACCACCAGGCGGCTGATGGGAGGGGGCAGATGAGGGTTCATTGTCGCGGTGGGAGGAGGGGAGTGTTAGTGATGACAGTGACTACAGCAGAGAAGGAAAAGGAGGTTCAGACACTGGACAGGACAAGTCTCCCCAAACACTGTCAGATAGGTCCCCTGAGGGGGCAGCACCATGTCTTCCGCCTTCCACCCTAACATGGCCACGGACACATAGCAGCAACACCCATGAAGGAATTCACCAGAACATCTGTCCCTCTTAGGACCCCATGAAGAACGGTCACTTCCATGGGGTAGCCAAGGGGCATGGGGATCTAACCCTCCCCCAACCCCGGGACCACCCAGAAGCTTGGGCGGTGACTTGTATCCTGCCCCCTTCATCATGCCCCATTCAGCTCTCCAGACATTCCTTTATGCAACAAACATTTATTGAGCACCTGCCTACTTGCTCCAAGCAGGATGATGGGTTAGACATGGAGCAAATGTCAACGGGCAAGATTCAGTCCCTGACCACAAGGCCCTGACAGCCTGTTGGGGAGGCAGACACAAATGCACAAGTCTGACACAACAGCAGCACTCCAGCAGATGACACAGCGTGCTATAGAAGCCCAGGAGAAGGGGCAGCGATCAATTCTCGGAAAGACAAGACGGGGCGGAAGTCTTCACAAAAGTAATGGTGTCTGAGCAGGTTTCTGAGGGATGCATAGGGGTTCTCTGGCAGATGCTTGGGGAAGCTTTCAGGCTGAGGAAATATCCTGAGCAGATTTGAGATATGAAAGACACAGGGCAGAGACACCACGGTATGGCTCTGTGAGGGCATGGATATGAGGCTAGAGGAGCCCTGGGGCTGCCTTTACTACATGGGTCTGCTCCAGCCCTCGCCTGAGGCGTCAGGGAAGGAGAACTGCCTAAAAAATAACAAAGGGGGCTTTTGGGCGGGGTTTCCCACCCAAGTTCAAGAGGAGGAGCAGACATCTGTCCCTGGAGAGCAGTGTGGCCAGGCCAATCGGGGGCTGGCATTAGCCATCACTGCTCAGGAAACCCGTGCATGCCCCTGTGTACCCTTGGTTGTGTTTTGTTCTGGTCGTCAGTCATTTCTTAGGAAAGTTCCTTGTCAAAGCTCCAAGTTTGGCTTGGCTGATTCAAGGGAAAAGGAGACTTGTCTGCAGTTGAGTGGGGAAACCAGAGTGCTGAGAGGCAGTTCCAAGGGGCAGGGAGCCCGAGCCAAGGCATTTCTGGGCAGCTTCACTGGCCGCTGTTCTTGGAGCGACTTCCTGAACCCCTTACCCATCTCCTTCCCCTCCACACATCAAAGACAGTTTGGGCGGCTCTGAGTGGAAGCCCTGCACATCCTTCAGTCCTGCCAAGGCCAGCCCCTCCCACCAGGGGAGCATCTGCCTTGGTGGGAGGAACCTCTCCTCTCTCAGGGCCCCCCAAGAGGACAGGCAGAGGAGCTGACCCCTGTGGTGCCCCCTGGAGATGGGCAGGGACCCAGGGTGGCATAGGCAGGGGGAGGGGCTGTCAAGGCTGGGGAGGGAGCAAGGCCCGACCGGGACAAGGACAGAGACGTAGGGTGGGGGCAGAAGTGGGAGGGGAGAGATGATGCCGGGGTGGAGGCCACCTCCTGAGCACCCCTGCCCCCTCGGCCTGGAGACCAGTATCGGCTTCGGAATCTTCGGAGCAGCATGAGGAACGTGATGACCAGCAGGTCAAAGATGAGCTCAGCCATCTCCACCACAGACAGCACCGAGGAGCCGAACCACAGGCTCCACTGGCTGCCCAGGTTGGACAGGAGGGTGACCATCTGTGAGAGGAGAGGCACACTGATGACGGGGCGGAGGGCTCTGGGCGGGCTCTGGCAGAGCAGCCCCCATCCCTCCTCACCAAGCTGTTTCCCTTTATTCCTGAGGATGCCCGAGTGCTCTCGGCCTCGCAGTGGCCCCCTGGGCTCCTTGTCTCTGCTCCTGGCCAGTGTCACCCAGAGAAAACTGAGAACTGGCCCCACACTCAGGGGCAGCTGCAATGAGGACATGACTCGGGCATCTTCCCCCCAGCATCTAGCATGCCTGTCCCTCCCACCACCCCCAGAGACATTATGCCCTGGCTGAGCGCCTTCGTTCAACCCTCCCAAACTCCCCCTGACCCACTTCTTTGGTCCCCTGCCTCGGAGACCCAGAGCCTTTTGACCCCACAGAGACAAGATTTTGGTTTTCCCTGACAACTGCCCTGCTAAGACAGACCCCCAAAGCATCACAGGTTCCATCCAGGCAGGACCCACCGTGACAGAGGGAGACTCGGAATTGGTTTTGTAGTTCAGCTCCTTGAAGAAGATGTTGACCTTGGCCACTCCATTCCTTAGGTGTGGGTCAGAGGGCGGGAAGAAATGGCAGGGGATGAACTTCGTGGACCTTTGTCTAATCAGCCCCCTCTTCCTAGGTCTATTTTCCCCCCCAAAGATCCCTTTCCTGCGGCTGGAACTAGGGCAGGACTGACCTCTTGTTGTTGATGGTGTAGTTGTTCTGCCGGGATAGCATCTGGAAGACCCATTCCTAGTAAAGAATGGGGTGTCACCAAGGCCATCCCGTACTCTTCAGGCTTACAGGGATAGGGTTGTGTCAAATACACTCATACATATACCCAGAGAAGGCCACCGCATTACATGGGCACACACATCCCCTACCCGTCCCTTCCCCACACTCTACCTGGGATGTCACCGAGGGCCATCGTGAGTAACCAGCAGAGAGCTGGTAGCTGGTCACACTGGGGATGGAAAAAGGTGCTCAGTGTTGGGGGCAGAGCTCTCCCACTCCAAGGTTTGGCTGGGTAACCTGTATTGTACCTAACCTGTACCCTCGGCAAGGGACACTCACCTGCATGGCTTCCGGCACTTGGTGAAACAGCCCAGGTGGTCTGAGGAAAAGTCAGCCTGGAGCTTATAGTAGCAGTAGCCTGTGGGTACAGAAAAATGCCTGTTTTCCTAGGGCACCTCAACTTCCTCCGCCCCACACCCAAGAGGTCTCCCCAGATCTCTAACTAAGGCACTTTACAAGAGCGTTAGTTAGCATTACAATGATGCCTTAGAAGTAGCAGTACCAAGAAGTGTTTTACAACTGGCAGTTCCAGGAAGTGTTTAAGAAATTAAGCTAGCTAGGCACGGTGGTTCATGCTTGTAATCCCAGCACTGTGGGAGGCCAAGGTGGGTGGATCACCTGAGGTCAGGAGTTCGAGACCAACTTGGCCAACAGGGTGAAACCCTGTCTCTACTAAAAATACAAAAATTAGCTGGGTGTGTGTGGTGGTGCGTGCCTGTAATCTCAGCTACTCAGGAGGCTGAGACAGAGAATCACTTGAACCTAGGAGGCAAAGGCTGCAGTGAGCTGGGATTGCACCATTGCACTCCATCCTGGGCAAGAAGAGCGAAACTCTGTCTCAAAAAAAAAAAAAGAAGAAGTAATTAAGTTAGGCCAGGGACAGTGGTTCAGCACTTTGGGAGGCTGAGGTGGGAGGGTCGTTTGAGCCCAGGAGTTGCAAGTGAGCTATGATTGTGCCTTTGCATTCCAACCCTGGCAACAGAGTGAGACCTTTTCTCTAAAGAATAAAATAAAAATGAATAAAGAAAGAAAATAAGCCCAGTCTGGGGAAAAACAAAACAGGATACGCCAGTGTAAGGAAATATAGGCTATGGACAAAAACTTAAAAGCCATAAAGAAAAACGGGAGCAATCATTGTATGAGAATAAGGGAATTAAACCACAGTGAGATACCATTTCACGCCCACTAAGGTATCTATTATTTAAAAAAAGACAATAAGCCAGGCATGATGGCTCATGCCTGTAATCCCGGTACTTCTGGCAGGTCAAGGCGGGTGGATCACCTGACGTCAGGAGTTCGAGACCAGCCTGGCCAACATGGTAAAACCCTGTCTCTACTAAAAATACAAAAATTAGTTGGGCATGGTGGCGCACACCTGTAGTCCAAAATATTCCAAAATGGATTATGGTGATGATTGAGCAACTCTGGGACTGTACTTAAAACCTAAAACTAAAAACTAAAATTTTACTAAAACAAAGTTGTACACATTAAATGAGTGAATTGTATGGGATAAAAATTATCTCAATAAAGCTGTTACCAAAAAATAAAATAAAATAATGGAACTGTAGATTCTCCTCCCCCATTTCTCAAATTCTAAGTAATGTTATTTTGTCACTGTTGCTACTTTTAGTTCCTCAGTCCGAAGTCCTTCTTCATTTATGACCCAAATCCCTAGCAGGGCTGGAGATCTTCAGGAAGAAGGGGAGGCAGCTGGTCCTCCTCCCCAGGGAAGTAAGCCCTAGGAAATGAACAGACTGTGCTTTCAGCCTTACTTCCTCTCTCATCCTCACGATTCCTCAGCAATCAATATTCTTATTTTTCATTCACAGCTGTGCAAACCCACAAGGTAGAAATAATTATTTGCGGGCAGGGAGGAATGACGGGTGACGACCCCTCTGTCCTGGTCCCGCATACCCTGGGATGTGTCACATCCTCCCTCTGGACCTCAATTTGCTCATGTGAGAAAGGAGGTGAGGCCAGATGGCCTTCGGGTTTCCCCCAGTTCTGATGTGCTGCAGTCCTCTAAGGTCAGAGAGACAGGAACCAGGAGGCCACAACTGGAAAGTCCAGGCAGAAGAAAACTGCGGAGCCAGCCCAGGAAAGAAGCGGAACAGTCACCACAGGAGCGAGGCAGGGATGGACGTGGACGCTGAGCTCTGGGGTGAGACAGTCCACTGCGTTTGAGGGCCTCTGTGTCTCCAGTGCCCGCTACCATGTCACCTCCCTCGATGGCCCTCAGCCCACCCTGTGGGACAGCTGGGCCCAGCAGAGCCCTGGGAGGAGAAACCGCAGATGAAACGGGCCAGCTGTGCCAGGGAAGAGCACGCACTCCGGGGATAAAAACCCTTGGAGCTTCCGTATTTTCTTTTTGTGATGTTCTTTCTCTCAGCTTCCTGGCACACGGCTTCCCCGCCAAACAACTCAGCTGTAGTCGAGAGGAAAGAGATTTGCTACTCCTATACCAGGATAAGGAGGAGATTCCAAGGTGCTCCGAACTGTGATTGTGCCCTTGTTCAGGTTAAAATACATATATCTTAAATAAGCAGGTCCAATACATGTATTTGATTTTTGTTTTTGTTTTTGAGACGGAGTCTCACTCTGTCGCCCAGGTTGGAGTGCAGTGACTCAATCTCAGCTCACTGCAACCTCTGCCTCCCGAGTTTAAGCAATTTTCTATCTCAGCCTCCCGAGTAGCTGGGATTACAGGCATGTGCCACCACGCCTGGCTAATTTTTTGTATTTTTAGTAGAGATGGGGTTTCACCATCTTGGCAAGGCTGATCTTGAACTCCTGCCTTGTGATCCACCGCCTCGGCCTCCCAAAGTGCTGGGATTACAGGCGTGAGTCACCACGCCAGGCCCTCATGTATTTGATTTATAAATTACATACCTCTACTATTGAATGGATACAGTATGTCCATTCTAAAGCATGTAAGATGGAAAATGTGAAGGAATGAGACAGACCCATGTAACTTCTAATATTTTCTTCCTGTGCCCCAAGGAAGTGTCGTGTACCCCACCAGCGCCTCCACAGCCTGCCCCGCTAAGTGCCCTGGGCACCGAGCAGGGAAGCTGTTGGCAGAGTGTGCACTGAAACCTTAGCAGTCAGTGAGGAAGCGCTGGAGATGTTCTCACCTGCTCTTCCTTCCTTCTGCTGCAGGTTATTTTTAAATGGGGCAATTCCTTGACAAATGCACAAAGGCCAAAACGGAGAGACTGCCACACTGAGAGGGAGGAACAGAGACAGAAGAGGGAGACGGAGGGAGAGGGAAACGGACAGAGGCAGAGACTAAAGGCTGAAAAACAAAAGCCAGGGAGGATTCCTTCCGGCAGGTGGGAGTCATTCCACAAACTGCACCGCACTGATGGGAAGGAGCCCCTGGCCTGGGCTCGGGGAGTGCTGCCCTCAGTGGGGCGGGGCAGGGGCTCCCTTTCTCACCCCAGGAACTGTGTTTCTTGTAGTCACAGTACTCCACGTTCCGGGGCCGCGGATAGAAGATGTAGGCACAGCCACACACTTTGATCATGCTCTCCTGGAAGCAGGAGCGAATACACACCTGGAAGGGAGGAGGGGGAGAGGAGAGGGGTTCAGGCCTGATCTCAGCAGTTCTCTGCACAGAGCCTTCATCTTCTTTCCACCCCCTGCCCCCCAGTTTCCCCCTCTCTCTCACACACACACACACTCCCCTCCAGCTTTGCAGGACCGACCAGGGCAGGCCTGGGGTGGCTGCCACAGAGGTCAGGCCTCACCTGCTGTGTATACTTCGAAGGGAAAAGGTTCTTGACGGGGACATCACTGCCATTCTTGGTGCAGTCACCATAATCCCCCCCAAGTCTGTCCAGGGCTTCCTGCGAACCCACATACACCAAGAGATCAGAGGACAGAGCAAGTGCCTCTCGGTTCCCTGCCTTCCCTCAGTCCTAGGTTGGACCTCACACCTGCCAGCCCCTCCTACCTGCCTCGCCCTCTCAATACATGCCTCTAGCCATCCCCATGCCCACCCAGTGCCCATTTCAAGGCCACTGGGCCCAGAGCATTCCCAGAAATCCTAAGCATGCCCTGAACGCCTTCTCAGCCCTTGTCCCCCAGGGTCCACCCTGCAGGGCCTGCTTCCCAGTGCCAGCCCCTCTGCCCCTCCCTCCTGCTCCTGAAGACCTCCACATGCTCAAGGTCCACCCCACACACTCTCCCTCCCCAGCCTTCTAGCTTGTAAACCCACCCCCCATGCCTTCCCCTCATGCCTCTGCAATCTGGGCTTTCGTTCGAGGCCCCCCCACCCCCATCAGCATCCTTGCCTTCCTCATGCTGATGGAGGTCTCCACGCCAGGCCGCAAGTTAAAGCCACCATCGTCCATAAAAGCAGGTTCATCCTGCCCGTGCACCATTACCCGGGCCCCAGTCACTGTGGACAGCAGGGGAATGAAGTCATTCTGCTCTGTGCGCAGCATCAGGGACAGACCTAGAGGTGCAGAGAGAGCAGAGTTGGTAGGGGCGGGAATCCTGGAGAAGAGGTAGAAGATGGAAATCCGCCCTGGCCCGATCTCTAACGCTGCAAGAAGAGCAAGCTCAGGAAGACCCGCAGTGGGACCTGGCAACCCCTGAGCTGGATTCCAGAGGCAGGAGGAAGGCCTGAGACAGGATTCCTCTCATGTCTGGAATGGACTACGTGGTGCCTATTAGGGATAGAGAGCAGAGAGGACCCCTTCCCGCAGCTCTAGGAGGTGAGCTCAAGGTGAGTACACGTGAATGGCTGAGGCAGAGGGCGGCCACCGAGCAAGCGAGCAAGCGGGGAGTCGCTCACCGTTGTTGATTCCAGGCATGGAAGACATCCAGAGGTTGGAGTTGTTCTTGTCATTGAAAGTATAGCAGTTTCCATACATCGGGTGGTGGAAGTGAGAGTAATTCCTTATCAGGAAAGAGAGAGTAGGGTGAGAGAGGAAAGTGTGCGTGGTCCATGGAGCAGGAAGATGGGGCAGAGAGAAATCGCCACTTCCTTAAACTCCTACCGGACTCGTGCCTTTCAGAGCCATTTGTTTCCTGATCACCTACTACGTGCCGGCACAATGCCAAGAGATTAACTCACACTCCCTCAGTCACTCCAACCAACAGCCTGTGAGAGCCTCATCCTCACATCACACAGGAGGAAGCTAAGGCTCAGAGAGCTCAAACAGCTGGCCCAAGGTCACACAGTGATGGCGAGCCCGCGGTACACACCCAGGTCATCTACCTTCTAGCCCAGGCTCCTCTCCCCAGGCCATCTGAGCTCACTGACCTTGACTTCCCTGCTGCCTTGTGACTTCTCTCTTGTTGCACTAAAACGATTCTTGCAGTGTCCCTAACTGTTCATGTGTCTAAGTGTTAGTTTCCCATGAATCATGAGCTCCTTGAGGACAGGAGCCACATCTCATTCATCTCTGTGTCATCTCTGCGTTAGTTGCGTAGTTCCTGTCATCTAGGAGATAGAGGAGATGATTAACAGTTGTTCAGTGAAGAATGAATGAATGAATGAAATGGAGGAGTGGAGGGGAGCTAGATAGTTGTTGAGTGAGAAATGAATAAATGAATGAATGAAATGGAGAGGTGGAGGGAAGCAGGGTTAAAGGAGAGAGTGTGACCAGCGATGAGCACGGAGCTGGGGGGAGGAAGGTAAGTTCCCAGGGCAAGAATGAGACCAAGTGTTTCCCGGAGGCTTTTGCATCAGCATGTCTCAGAATGGGGGGTCCGAAAGTCATCTGTGACAAGTGTGGGGACAGAGGGAAAACAATCACAGAGGCAACACTGCTGCAGTAGGAATGCAATTTCACAGCAAATCACAGGTTCTAGAACAGGGAGGCTGTGTGGATCGTAGCACAGCACATGTGCCACACGGTACAGAAAGAATCTGTGTTCTACTACCCTGCCATCTTGGAGCTAGCGATGGGAGCAGGGCAAAGAGGGAGTGGGGACTTTGGCTGGTGAAAGGCAGAGAAGGAATGAAGAGAAGAGGGAGAAGAGGCTGGCCAGAGATAAGGAGTGGGGCTCTGGTTGTAAAGCCTTGAGCAAGTCATTGTTTCTAAGCTTATTCTCTTCTGCAAAATGAGGAGATTGGAACTAGATAACCTGGGATATTCCATGGGCCTTGAAGAATAAAGGCACAGAGGCGTGACATACCAGTGCACATTCTAGGATATGCTGGGAAGTCAGCACTTCTAGAGCCTGGGCTGGATGCAGGGAAGGAATGGAGGAGAGGCTACAGAAGTGGCCAGTCCTGAAGGCTGGTGAGCCCTGCACACACAGAGAGGGCACAAGCACAGGGTGGTGGGTGCTGCCCTGACAGAAAGCATGCACAGGTTGGATGAGCAGGCAAGGTGGAACAACACGATGGGTTTCAAACACAGAACTTCGTTAAAAAAGAAAAAAAAAGCAGGGGGTGGGGCCCGGTGGCTTATGCCTATAATCCCAACACTTTGGGAGGCCAAGACAGGCGGATCAGTTGAAGTCAGAAGTTCGAGACCAGCCTAGCCAACATGGTGAAACCCTGTCTCTACCAAAAATACAAAAATTAGCCAGGCATGATGGCGGACACCTGTAGTCTCAGCTGCTTGGGAGGCTGAGGCAGAAGAATCTCTTGAACTCGGGAGGCGGAGGTTGCAGTGAGCTGAGATTGCACCACTGCACTCCACAGTGAGACTCTGACTCAAAAAAAATTTAAGAGGTGAACTGAGATCTATAACACAATACCATTTATTTTAATTAGATACACATTTTGCAAAAACTCACAGAGATACACACTAAGCACATTAATATAGTGGCCTATGAGAAGGAGTATAATGTGATGGTTAAAAGCACAGACTCCAGAATTAAATTCCTGGTATTTGAATCCCGGGGCTCTAACAAGTATTAGATGTGGGACCAAACAAGTTAATTCATCTCTCTGTACTTCGGATTCCTCAGCTGTAAAATGGGGATAACAAAAATATCAACCTCACAGGGCTGTTATGAGCATTGAATTATGCTTAGAATGGTGTTTAGGCTTAATAAGAACTGTATTAGCTCACTATTACGATTACAGGGATTCATTAAGATGGCTAAAGTCGAAAAGACAGACAACTACATGGGGACGATGTAGAGAATTTCGAACCTTCATACATTGCTGTTGGGAATGTTAAACGGTGCAGCCATTTGGAAAAGTCTGGCAGTTCCTCAAAATGTTAAATAAAGAGTTTCCATATGACCCAGCAGTTCCACTCGCAGGTAAACACCCGAGAGAAATAAAACATAGATCCATACAAACACATGTACAGGAAAGTTCATAGCAGCATTATTCATAGTGGCCAAAAGTAGAAACAATCCAAATGTCCATCAGATGAGAATGGATAAGCAAAAATGTCGGCTGGCCGTGGGTGGCTTATGCCTATAATCCCAGCACTTTGGGAGGCTGAGACAGGAGGATGGCTTGAGCTCAGGAGTTCGAGACCAGCCTGGGCAACATAGTAAGACTCAGCCCCTCTAAAATTTAAAAAAAAAAAAAAAAAAAAAAATTAGCCGGGCATGGTGGCATGAGCCTGTAGTCCCGGCTACTTGGAAGGCTTAATCAGGAGGTTCATTTCAGCCCAGGAAGTCAAGGCTGCAGTGAGGTCTGATCCTGCCACTGCACTCCAGCCTGGGTGACAGAGTGAGAACCTGTCTCAAACAAAAAAAGTGGTATATCTACAAAATATAATAGTATTCAGCCATAAAAATGAAGCTCTGATCCATGCTACAACGTGGATAAACTTTGAAAATGTTATGCTAAATAATAGAGGCCACTCAAAAAGATCACATATTGTATGATTCCATTCATGTGAAATGTCCACCATAGGCAATCCATAAAGACAGAAAGCAGAGGCCGGGCCTGGTTGCTCTCGCCTGTAATCCCAGCACTTTGGGAGGCCGAGGCAGTGGATCACAAGGTCAGAAGATCGAGACTATCCTAGTCAACATGGTGAAACCCTGCCTCTACTAAAATACAAAAAAATTAGCCGCGTGTTGTGGTGCACACCTGTAGTCCCAGCTACTCGGGAGGCTGAGGCAGGAGAATCACTTGAACTTGGGAGGCAGAGATTGCAGTGAGCTGAGATCACACCACTGTCCCCCAACCTGGGCAACAGACCAGGACTCCATCTCAAAAAAAGAAAGCAGAAGAGTGGATCCCAGAGCTTGGAGAAGGGGAGAAAATGGGGGAAGAACTGCTAATGGGTACGGGGTTTCTTTTTGGAGTGAGGAAAATGTTCTAAAAATAGGTAGCAGTAATGGTTACACAACTCGGAATACACTAAAAATCACTAAACTGTACATATTAAAAGGATACATTTATGGTATGTGAATTATTCTCAATAAAAGTGTTATTTAAAAAAGATTATATAGTGGGGGAAAGGGTGTGGGTTATAGGGGAGGAGAGGGGTGAGAAAGCCACACTAAGGAGCTGAAGGAATTTAAACAGGATGATTCAGCTTGGAGGTTTGTCCGCTCCAAATCTCATGTGGAAATGTGATCCCCAATGTTGGAGGTGAGTCTAGTGGGGGGTGTTTGGGTCACAGGGCAGGCCCCTCTTGAATGGCTTGGTGCCCACGTCGCAGTAATGAGTGAATTCTCACTCTATTAATTAGTTCAACCGAAAGTTGGTTGTTTAAAAGAGCCTGGTGTCTCTTTTTTGCCCCTCTCTTCCCCTTCTACCATGAGTAAAAAGTTTCCTGAGGCCTCCCCAGAAGCTAAGCAGAGGCTGGTGCCCCGCTTATACAGTATGCACAACGCTGAGCCAATTAAACCTTTTATTTATATAAATTACCCAGCCTCGGATATTCCCTTTTTTTTTTTTTTTTTTTTTTTTTTGAGATGGCGTCTCACTCTGTTGCCCAGGCTGGAGTGCAGTGGTTCGATCTCAGCTCACTGCAACCTCTGCCTCTTGGGTTCAAGCAATTTTCCTGCCTCAGCCTCCCGAGTAGCTGGGACCACAGATGCATGTCACCACACCCGGTTAATTTTTATATTTTTCAGTAGAGACAGGGTTTTGCCATGTTGGCTAGGCTGGTCACTGACTCCTGACCTCTGGTGATCTGCCCATCTCAAGTCTCCCAAAGTGCTGGGGTTACAGACGTGAGCCACCGGGCACGGCGAGGTGTTCCTTTACAGCAACTCAAAATGGACCAACACACAGGACTAACTGGAATGGTTTGTGTAGTGCAGTGAAGTAAGGCTGAAGTACAAAGCTTCCTGTGGTTGCGGAAGGGAGGGAGGATCTGGAGGCAGAAGCACACAGGAGGGTGGAGGGGTGCGTCTAACAACCCAGGTGGACGGTGAGGCTCTGAGCTGACCTAAGTGGCTACGTGCCAAGACAAAGATGAACCACGGACTTTCCGTTGACTGGGAGGCAGGCACACGGGGCAAAGGGAGGGCACTGGATGAGGGCATAGGGAAGGCACAGGTGCCACGGCGACGGTTAGAGCGACCTGGTGGCAGGTGCGGGCTGACTCAGGCTTAGGTGTTGCTACCATCTTGCTTCCCAGCTGATAGCTTCTGTCTTCAAACAAACACAAAGACTAAAGACGAACAAAATTGTGTACTGAGCAGAGTGTGCGTGAGGGGTGAGAAGTGACGCCTTGCCCTCAGCTGTTCTTCAGGGGCAGGAGAGGGAAGGCCCCCCTGTAGGGCAGAGCCAGAGCAGAGGCAGGGAGATGGCTCCTGAAAATCAACGAGCAAGAGGAGGAGGCAGGGGGGAGGGGGCCGGAGGCTACAGGAGGGGACCCCCGTGGCCTCAGCCTCTCCCAGCCCTCAGAGAGCCTACAGCTGCCATGAGCTCTTTGCAAGGACATTATAACAGGGGTCCTCACAGAATGAATGCCGGAGGGGCAGTGGGGTGGGAAGAATCCTTGGTCAGGGCCGGCCCATTCCCAGGGGCAAGTCACTTCACCTGTCTGAGTACAAGAGTAATGAAACTCATCATTTACTGCGGTCTAGAAAGTGCTCTCATGTTTCTATCTCAAGCACTCGCTACAGCTCTTGAGATAAGTGTTATCATCATCGTCTTCATCACTTGAGTAAAACTGCCAAAGGGGCACGGATTATATAGTTTTTCCTTTGACGTAACCCAAATGCCTAGAACCGTGACTGGTACATAGCCCAGACGTCAGAACTATTTGTTGAACGAACATTGAATGAATCTCATTTTTGTTCTTCTTCCATTTTACAATCAAAGAAGTGGTCTCTGAAGAATGATGTGATACACCCAGAGTCACCTGGCCAGGAGTGACGGAGCTGGAGCGGAAACTCAGGTTTATTCCCTCAACCCACAACTCCATCTCGCTCCTACTACCAGCCTCAGCTCAGGGTGCAGAGTATATGGGACAGATGGCCTTCCAGGCCCTTTTGAGCTTTGATGCTAGGGAGAAAGGGGCCTTAGAAAGACCAAGACCCAGGCTTCCAACCTTTGGTTTCTCAAAGCCCAACCTCAAGCTCCCAAGGCATCCATGTGAAGCCGCTTCCCTCAGATCCAGCAGTGCAGGGAGCAGCAGGAGGGCATAGGGCGCTCTCTGGGGCAGGGTGTGGACCCGAAGCCAGTACTTTCCCCTGGCCTGCTGGTACTGGCATTTTTTAAGTCAACAAGCATTTACTGGGCCCTGCCCACGCAGGGTGTGAGGCTGACCCAGGGAAGGGAACCCCATGGAAAGCAAGGAGCCAGGCAGGACTGACTCACGCCTGGTTGCAGGAGACCTGATTGAAGCGGCAGGCGAAGATGAAGTTGCCCAGCGTGTGCTCCTCCAGGGATGGCAGAGTCTCTGGCAGCCTCGACAGGATGTTGATATAGTGGAAGTGGTACCATTCCCTCACCGCATCCACCCCTGACGAGTACGTCTGGTAGAAGCAGTCTGATTTGTTCTGGTTGCACTGGACACAGAGACCAGAGTCAGAGGGGAAACGCAGCCAGGGATAGGGCCCTTGGCAGGGCCAAGGGCAAAGAATGAGTGGTCTGGGGTTCTGAGGACTGATGGACAGGGGTCGGAAGCCAGGAGTGGGGAAAGACAGAAGCGGAAGAGAAGCCGAAGTCCTCAGGGGCATGGACCAGGAGAGCATGGAATTAAGGGAGCTGTGGGCCAGGAAGGAGACCAGTAGCTGCACACACGGTTCGGGTTCATTTATATGTCCCCTGTGCTGGGGAGGAGCAAAACTTTCTCTCCTATTTCACTGGTGGGAAGACTGAGGGATCAAGACATTCATTCCCGCAAGAGCTGGGTCTAGAATTCCAGTCCCCAGCCTGCTTCTACTGGTGGGAACCTCCCTGTCTACTTCCCTCATTCTCCCTTGCTTCTTTCTTTCTTTCTCTTTCTTTTTCTTTCTTTCTCTCTCTCCCTCCCTCCCTCCCTCTCTCTCTTTCTTTTCTTTCTCTTTCTCTCTCTCTCCCTCCCTCTTTCTCTTTCTCTTCCTTCCTTCCTTTCTTTTTCTCTTTCTTTCTTTCTGTCTGTCTGTCTGCCTTTCACAGTGGCTCACTCTGTCACCCAGGCTGGAGTGCAGTGGTGTGATCAAGGCTCACTGCAGCCTCCACTGCCCGAGTTCAAGCGATCCTCCCATCTCAGCCTCCTGAGTAGCTGGAACTACAGGCTTGTGCCACCACAATGCCGGTTAATTTTTTTTTTTTTTTTTTTTGTAGAGACGAGGTTTCACCATGTTGCCCAGGCTGTTCTAAAACTCCTGGGCTCAGGTGATCTGCACTCCTTGGCCTCCCAAGTACCGGGATTACAGGTGTGGGCGCGGCAACTCACGCCTGTAACCCCAGCACTTTGGGAGGCCAATGCAGGCAGATCACCTGAGGTCAGGAGCTCGAGACCAGCCTGACCAACATGGAGAAACCCCGTCTCTACTAAAAATACAAAATTATCTGGGCGTGGTGGCGCATGCCTGTAATCCCAGCTACTCAGGAGGCTGAGGCAGGAGAATCGCTTGAACCCGGGAGGCAGAGGGTGTAGTGAGCCAAGATCGCGCCACTGCGCTCCAGCTTGGGCAACAAGAGAGAAACTCCGTCTCAAAAAAAAAAAAAAAAAAAAAAAAAAAAAAAAAAAAATCAAGTTTCCTTTTTTTTTTTAAACCGTCTCCTTATTCTCTGTCTTGGGCTGTTAGTCCAGTTCTCCATCAGGCTGGAGGGTCCCAACTGAGTCCCACCAGTGGGGACTGGAATTCAGAAAGTTGCATCTTCCTTCCTGAATCAAGGACCAGAAACAGTAAAACAATAATAATAACAATAAAAGTACATTTTCCGTAATAGATTTGACTTCCCATCCCTGAAACACTTCTACATAGACCCTCCCCCTCGGGAAGGAGGCTCCATAAGCTGGGGCACCCAGAGGTGTTATTTTAATTATCTGGTTATGATTTGTATCTATTTACTTATTTTTTTGCTCGCGAGCCCACCCGGCCCCGCACCGTGTCACTGGTCTGCGCGAGCGGGGCCGGAAAGGGGCGGAGCCCAGCGGGTGGGCGGGGGCCGGAAAGGGGCGGAGCCCAGCGGGTGGGCGGGGCCGGGCGCGCGGGCCTCACCAGCTGGAAGCCGATCTTCCAGTCCTTCCTGTCCACTTGGGGGTTGTTGTCCCGAACGCTGGAGGCCGCGCTACGTGCTCGGCGGGCCCCGGGAGGCGGGGGCGGGACCCTCAGGCGCTGCAGCGGGTGCGGCAGGGTCCCCCGAAGGTCGCGACGGCCGCGGGAGCGGGCCGCGAGGGTGGTGGAGTTGTACTTGTACAGGTCGTAGAGCGTCTGCTCGGCGATGCGGTCCAGCTCCTCCAGCTGCTCTTTAATCTCCGCGTACCTGGAAGGGGCGAGGGGAAAAGCGTCGGGCCAGGGGGCCTCCTCTGTGCCCCGGGAGGCCGGGCCACCCCGGAGAACCCCGGGCGGGGCTGGGGTGGCCGTGGCGCCTCCCGCCGGTCGGGCGGGGAACGGCAGACAGGTGTGTCCACGGGGGAGGCGGAGGCAGCGGGGCCGGGCTGGGACGGCGGTTACCGCGGCGCCTGCCGTCTGTGGGGCGCCCTCCTCCCCTTCGCCTGGACCTGGAAGGGAACCCGGAACTTGCCCTTTACCGAGAAGGGGAGGGGTGGGGGCCGTGGCCTGGGCGTGGCCGTGGTGCCCGGGTCATCCCGCCCTGAGCCCCTCAGGCGAGGGTCGCTGGCCGTTCGGCTTGAGTGCCACATGGCACCTGAATCAAGAGTTCACAAGTGCACTTTGAGAATCTCCCCAGAAACGGAAAATACAGGAGGCCTCACCCACCCCGCCTCCCTCCTCCGAAGACTGTTTTCATGTGTTTCGGGTGCGGCCCAAACACCATAAATTAAACAGTCGCTATGAATCCCCACATTCCTCCTTCTCAGTGCAGGTCCTGTTACCATCTCCATCAGGAAAGTCCAGAGGAGCAGGGCCTTAGGGATGCGATCTACCAAAACAGAACAAATACAGAACTAATACACGGAACAAGGTTGCAGAGTACAAAACACACACAAAAGTTAATTGCATTTCCGCGTGCTAGCAACAAAAAATTGGAAAATACAACCAGAAATACAGCAGCAAGAGTAAATAACATAAGCAACATCAAATACATAGAAATAAACGTAACAAACGATGTGCAAGACTGAGAACTGCTTTGCCCACTGAAAACGATATTGAAATCCCTGCTGAAGTAAAGACCAGAGTAAGTGGAGAGATACGTAAGTTCATGGATACAACACAATCCCGATCAGAATTCCAGCTTTTTGTTTGTTTGTTTGTTTGGACAGGATCCGCTCTGTCACCCAAGCTGGAGTGCAGTGACACAGTCACCACTCTCTGCATTCTCCTCCTGGGCTCAAGCAATCCTCCCACCTCAACCTCCCTAGTTGCTGAGACCACAAGCGTGCCACCGCACCTAGCTAATTTTTGTATTTTTTTTTTCTTTTTTTGTACAGAGGGGGTTTCACCACATTGCCCAGGCTGGTCTCCAACTCCTAAACCCAAGTAATCCAGTAGCCTTGGCCTCCCAACATGGTGGAATTGCAGGTGTGAGCCACTGTACCTGGCTGGGCACCAGTGGCTCACACCTGTAATCTCAGCACTTCGAGAGGCCGAGGCGGGTAGATCACGAGGTCAGAAGTTCAAGACCAGCCTGGCCAAGATGGTAAAACCCCCGTCTCTACTAAAAATACAAAAATTAATTATCGAGGTACATAATCCCAGCTACTCGGGACGCTGAGGCAGGAGAATCACTTGAAGGGGAGGGGTGGGGGGTAGGAGGGGCTGAAGGTTGCAGTGAGCTGAGATGGAGCCATTGTACTCCAGCCTGGGTGAGAGTGAGACTCCATCTTAAAAGTAAATAAAAGAAATTGACAGACTGGTTCTAAGATTTATTGGGAAATGCAAACAATCTAGAATAGCCAGAAAATTTTGGAAAACAAGAGCCAAGTTGGAAAATCTGTTCCTCCTGACTTTAGTATTTACTACAAAGCCACAGTAATCAAAACAGTTGTGGTTCTTGGTAAGGAGAGACAATAGATCAATGGAACAGAATAGAGTCCAGAAATAAACTCACGCATAGATGGTCAACTGCTTTTTGACCAAAACACCAATTCAGTGGAGAAAATAAAATTTGTTGGCAGATTGTGCTAAAACAACTGAATACTGTATTGGGAAAAAATGACCCTCAACCTCTATACTATACACGCGGAAGTTAATTCAAGATGGATCATAACCTAAACATAAAATTCAGGACCAAAAACCCTGTAGAAGATGGAAGATATCTTCCTGAACTCGGGATGGGCAAAATTTTCTTGTTAGAAAAATATCTAACAAAGAATCCCTACAGCAACCCTATGTAGTAGGCACACTATGGACAGACCTACATTTTTAAAAGATTCTGACCCCGTATATAGCTAGTGAGAATATAAAAATGATACAATCACTTTGGAAAACAATCTGGAAGTTCCTCAAAAGGTTAGATATAGAGTCACCATATAAGCCATCCATTCCGCTCCTAAGAGAAATGCAAATATATGTCCACATACAGATACACACACACACACACACACACACACACACACACACACACACACAAATGTGCGCAAATGTTCAGTATTATTCCTAATAGCCAAAAAGTAAAAATAACCCAATGTCCTTCAGTTGATAAAAGTATAAATAAAATGTGGTGTATCCATACACTGGAATCTTGTTTGGCAAATAAAAAGGGAGTAAGTACTGATCTATGTATGCAACAACACAAATGACGCTTGAAAACATGGTACTAAATGAAAGAAGACACTCACAGAAGACAACGTATAGCACAATTCTATTTACAGGACACTTCTAGAATAAGCAAATCAAGAGAGAAAGAAGATTAGTGGTTGTGCAGGGTTAGGGGTTAGGTAGATAGGCGGGAAAGATGAGTGCCTGCTAATGGGTATGTGGCTTCTTTTGGGGTGATGAAAACGTTCTAAAATTGATTGCTGTAGTAATTGCATGATTCTGTGAAATATATTAAAAACAATTGACTTTCAAGTGAGTAAATTGTATGATATGTGAATTATGTCTCAATAAAGCTGTTTTGTTAAAGGAAAAACACCTAATGAAAAGATCATCTTGATATAAAAAGAATTCTTATAAATTAACAATTAAAAAAATTTTTAATGACCAAAAAACGTATACAAATGGTCACCAAACACCTGAAAAGCTACCCAACATAGTTAGTCCCCAGAGAAATGCTAATTAAATCCATAGTAAAGTACCATTAGAAAGGCTAAAATTAGAAAGACTGACAATACCAAGTGTTGGTGAAGATGTAGACAGCAACTGGAATTATTCTAAGCTGCTGATGGGTGTATAAAATGGTACCACTGCTTCGGAGGATCAGTCAGTAGTGCTTATAAATTTAAACATACGTATCTACCTTATGACCCAGTAATTTCATTTCTAAATATTTTACCAGGTCCACTCCTAGCTGCCACACAAGAGCAAGAAAAACATAAAGATTTGTACATGAATGTTCATAACCATTTTATTTATAATAGCCAAAAAGCCTAAAGCAACTCAAAGGTGTGTTGAAGGTGTGTGTTTGGCATTCTAGGAATCTTGCTCATTACTGCTAATTAAAAGACTGGCAATCAGCGGGGCATGGTGGTTTACACCTGCAATTCCAACTTCGGAAGGTCAAGTGGGTAGATCACTTGAGCTCAGGAGTTTGAGACCAGCTTGGGCAACACGACAAAACCCTGTATCTATAAAAAAAAAAAAAAAATACAAAAATTGCCAGATGTGGTGGTACACACCTGTAGTCCCAGCTACTCAGAAGGCTGAGGCAGAAGAATTGCCTGAGTCTGGGAGTGTAAGAGGCTACAGTGAGTTGTGATCATGTGACTGCACTCCAGCTTGGGCAACAGAGACTGCACTCCAGCCTAGGCAACAGAGCGAGGCCGTATCTTTAAACAAAACAAAACAAAAAAAGGAATGGCAATCATAGCTAGCATTTATTGAGCACTTACTATGTGCCAGGCACTATGGTATTAGAATGTACATTATTTAATTGTTAAAAGAAGAACTTTAGACAAAATTATATTTAACAGAGTTTACTTGAGCAAAGAATGATACTTAAATCAGGCAGTCCCTCAACCAGAATCGGTTCATCAAAACCACTCAGCAATAAAAAGGAACTGATACTTGCAAAAGAACGGGGAAGAATTCCAGAAACATTAAGCAAAATAAGTCAGATGCACATACAAGAAAATACATACTGTATGATCCCATTGATATGAATTCTACGACAGACCAAACTAGTTGATGGTGACAGAATTCAGAAAATGATGGTGGGAGAGGAAGAGGGATCGATGGAAAGGGCACCAGGTAATAGGAGTGTTCAACATCTTGACTGTCAAACCTCAGGGGGCACTCAAGATTTGTTCATTTTATTGTATGTAAATTACACCTCACTTAAAGAAAAAAATACCAGTGCAGGGTCCTACTTGCCGGAGATTCAGATTTAATGAATCTGGGATGGGGCCAGAACAAGGTTGTTCAGAAGAGCCCCCACGTGGTTCTAACGTGCAGCTACATGAACCACTGTCTAGTCCAAATCTTCACTTCCTCTTCCATTTAGCTCTATTTCCATCTCCACCATAGAAGTCTAGCTGACTGGGCCTTAGGCATCAGCTCTGGCAGCCCTTAAACCTCTCACAGGAGGAAACGTAGCTCTGGCCAAAGGTGTGTGTTTGGCATTCTAAGAGACTTGCTTGTTATTGGTAGTTAAAGAATGTCAATCATAGCTAGCGTTTATTGAGCACTTACTATGAGCCAGGCACTGTGGCATTAGAATGTACATTATTTAATTGTTAAAAACTTTAAACAAATTAAGTTTAACTTGAGTTTCACTGAGCAAAAAATGAATCTCGAATCAACCAGCCCCCCCGCCACCCGCCCAACCAGAATAGGTTCAGAGTGACTCTGGGGACTGCTGAATGGTCAGGTAATATTCATGGACAGGAAAAGCAAAGTGATGCACAGAAAACGGAAGTGAGGTACAGAAACAGCCAGATCGGTTATACCTTCGGCATTTGCCTTATTTGGACGAGGCGTGAACAGTGGGCTGCCTTTCACTGGCCAAAACTCTGTGATTGCTACAAAAGTAGGTTATAGTGTAACACACTCTAGTGTAAACACACATCCGGCTAGGCTGCAGTTCACCATGCACAAAGCAACCTTTAGGTCAAACTTTAAAAAGGCAAAGAGCGGCCGGGCGCGGTGGCTCACGCCTGTAATCCCAGCACTTTGGGAGGCCGAGGCGGGTGGATCACGAGGTCAAGAGATCGAGACCACCCTGGTCAACATGGTAAAACCCCGTCTCTACTAAAAAAACAAAACATTAGCTGGGCATGGTGGCGCGTGCTTGTATCCCCAGCCACTCAGGAGGCTGAGGCAGGAGAATTGCCTGAACCCAGGAGGCGGAGGTTGCGGTGAGCCGAGATGGCGCCATTGCACTCCAGCCTGGGTAACAAGAGTGAAACTCCGTCTCAAAAAAAATAAAAATAAAAAAATAAAAAGGCAAAGAGACGACTTTAGGCTGAAACTTCTTTAACATGATCTAATCTTCAGCATAACACACTATACTGTTAGCCACTGTTAGCTAACACAATGGTCGCTCCCTTTTCCAGGTGAAAAACCTGAGGCATGATGACTTGTTCCAGACGGCACAGCTAACAAATGGGTCACGCAGCACTCCAACTGCAACACTGCCCTCTGGTCCTTCCCTGCTACCTCTGGCTATTTTAGGAGGGCCACATGATGCCCCAGAAAGAACACCGGAGCCAGAATCTGTGAGATGTGGGGCCTGGTGTTCTGGTCACACACTTTCTATCTATGTA
Source organism: Saimiri boliviensis (assembly GCF_048565385.1). NCBI lineage: Eukaryota > Metazoa > Chordata > Mammalia > Primates > Cebidae > Saimiri > Saimiri boliviensis. Next base: position 125,948,880 of record NC_133455.1, read on the forward strand.
ACGCTGGGTAAGTTACCCAACCTTTCTGAATCTCAGTCTGAATTCCTTATCTGTAAAATGGGCATAACACTAGGTCTGCCTACCACATGAAGCACTTGGAGGGTTAAACGAGAAAATATTCAATGACACAAAGTGAAGAGACCATCGACTATCAGGAAGACACAGAGGAGCCTGGAGCCCAGGAAAGTGAATTGCCTTTCTCAAGGTCACACAGGAGGAATCCAGATCCCCTACTTGGCTGGAGTTCTTTCCACCACATCCTGGCTGGGCCTCCCTTTCCACCCCTCTCCCAAGCTGGCTCAGGTCCCTTCTGCCTCCTGCTCATCTCTCTCTCATCACCAACTTCAATCTGGTTGTCACTTCTCTGGCCACACTGCTCTTCCCTGGGGAGCCCCATGCCATCCCTGTGCCAGGCTCTCTCCTCCATGTTGCCACTCTACGCCCCTCCCTCCTGCCTGGCCTCACAGATGAGCCCCGCACTGAGCACAGCCTGGGCTCCCAGCCCTTGATCCCTCCCCCACACACCTGCGACAAGGCCTCCAGGGGAGGTTGGACTCCATAGGGAATTCCTTCACTCCGAAAGCTCGACTGCTCCCCTTTTTCAGCATAAGATATAAAGGATTCCTATATCACTCTCTCAAAAAACAAATCTCTCCCTTCCTGACCCCCCAATACTAGAAATTCCTATAGCGAGAGGCAGAGGACACCTAGCTAAGGGAATTGACCACTAAACAGAGGGCACACTGAAGACACCTGATCTTGTTTTGAGGAGACCAGCGGTAGAAGGAAGGGATAAAGAATGCCCACAGGGGCTGGGCATGGTGGCTCACGCCTATAATCCCAGCACTCTGGGAGGCTGAGGTGGGTGGATCACTTGAGATCAGGAGTTCAAGACCAGCCTGGCCAACATGGTGAAACCCCATCTCTACTAAAAATATAAAAATTAGCTGAGCATGGTGGCACACACCTGTAATCCCAGCTACTCAGGAGGCTGAGGCAGGAGAATTGCTCCACACCAGGAGGCAGAGATTGCAGTGAGCCAAGATCACGCCACTGCACTCCAGCCTGGGCAACAAGGTGAGATTCTGTCTCAAAAAAAAAAAAAAAGAATGCCCACAGGGGTTCCTCCAGACAGGCCAGCCCTTCTAGCCTTGACCTCCTTCCCAGGTCATGCTCATGGCCCTCACTCCCATCTGCTCTGGCAGGCAGCCCTACACTGACTGGGGGGTGAGTCAGCCCATGTACAATTCCATCAGGCAGGCATTATCATCATCTCCATTTTACAGTTGAGGAAACTGAGGCCTGTCAACTAGGTGAGTTTCCCAGGGTCACTCAGTCAGGAAAGACTGTTCACACCATGGCCCCTGCTTTTCCACTGTGTCTGCCTCCCAGCTCTGAAGCATTTGAGATCAGGCAGCAGTCTCCTTTCCCTGCAGCTGGCCCTCTCCTGTCTAGCCCCTCTCTGTCCAGGACAGACCAGCAGGGTACAGGGACCCTGGGAGACTTGGGGCTGACACCTTGCTCTATTGTCATCTGGTTTCCTCTTCTGCCCTCCTTCTTAGCCCTGGTGGCCTCCTCTCACAGAAGAGCCCATGCTCACCCTGATAGCCTTGGGACTTGCCTAGGCCCGTCCCACCCGGAGGCCCTCCCGGAGCACTCAGCCAGCATTCCCAGATTACCAGGCAGAGCTGGGCACCAGAAATGCACTAACTTCCTCCCGGCAAGTGCTCTCTCCCACCTCCAGGACCACCTAGAGGCCTTGACTTCTCCTTCTTTGGCCCCTTCTAGCCCTGCCACAGGCCATTCTCCACCTCTCAGCATCTCCAGCGTTTTCTCCGACGGGGCTGTGAACACACAACCCCAGCAGAGTCCTCCCGACACACAGTCCCTCCGAGCTCAGCCCGCACCACAGTGTGTTCACAGACAGGTGCCCTTCACCTGTAACAGAGATCACCCCACTAGAGCCTGTTCTGAGCTCTCAGATCACATGTGGAGTTCAGTCCTGGCTACAACATTTTTTTTTTTTCTGAGACAGAGTCTCACCCCGTTACCCAGGCTGGAGTGCCTCGGCGCGATCTCAGCTCACTGAAACCTCTGCCTCCGAGGTTCAAGCAATTCTCTGCCTCACCTCAGCCTCCCGAGTAGCAGGTGCACAACACCACACCTGGCTAGTGTTTGTATTTTTTAGTAGAGACAGGGTTTCGCCATGTTTGCCAGGCTGGTCTCGAACTCCTGACCTCAGGTGATCTGCCCACCCCAGCCTCCCAAAGTGCCGGGATTATAAGTGTGAGCCACCACACCTGGCCCTAGGACATTTTAAGAGCAGTAGGTGCTCACAAACCAATGATTGCCCAGAGGATGAATAGCTAGGGCAGTGAGAGGCTCAAGTGATTTTCATGCCTCAGCCTCCTGAGTAGCTGGGACCACAGGTGCACACCACTATGCCTGGCTAATTTTTTTTGTTTTTGTTTTTGTTTTTTGTACAGACGGGGTTTCACTATGTTGCTCAGGCCGGTCTCGAACTCCTGACCTCCAAGAATCTGCCCACCTTGGCTTCCTAAAGTGCTGGGATTACAGGCATGAGCCACTGCGCCTGGCCAGGAAGAACTTTTTAATAGCGTCTGCCGTAGCAGTAGCAACGTTCTGAGATGAGAAGGATTCAACCGCCGTGGCAGGGCTAGAGGGGAGTCAACGCTTGAGAGTCCAGGCTTTTCTCCTGCCAGGCCTGCTGAGCAAAGCCTGGTGTCCAGACTGTCCAGGAAGTGCAGGGTCACGCTGCCACATCAGGGAACCACGGACAGGGGACGGACTCCCTGGCTCAGGGTTTTCCCACCCTCCCCAAGGGACTCTGTCTGGAAAATTGCCCCTTGCCTCACCCACGCCTGCTGCCAGGCCTCCTGCTGTGCTATTTCCAGGAAAGACGCTACCATGACCTCCTTCATTGTTCAAGAACCCCAAGTTCTTAGGTCCAGCCTAAACCGTTCCTGGGACTGGATGAAAAATACGTCTGTGGGCTCTGTTTCCCATGATGGTAGGTATGACTGGCCCTCTCCTTTGAATGAAGAACCGCTTTGTTGACCAGAGAGAAAGGGGCTGCAGTGGGCAACCCTTCCCTTTGGACTCGGCACGCCCTTGCTTAGTCGGAAAGGTCTTCAGCACTGTGTCCCCTTTCCTTGAAGTTGGAAAGCAGCACAGAGTCCCACATGCCCCTTTTCCTCTTCTCCCTCTGCTGGTGGTGACCTTCAGCAGGTGGGTAGCCCTGAAGGACCGCCTCACTGCACTCCCTCTAGCTCATCAGTGGATTTCCTCTGCAGGGATCACTCACCGCGCTCCGCATGACTCACTCACTGTGGCCAGCACCAGGCTGCGTGAACCTGTCCACCCGCCCTGCCTCCCTCCTGAGCAGGAGTGGCCCTGGATCCCTCCCTCCTGCACGCCTGACACATTGTCCTCCTATGACTGCTGCTCTACAGCATGTAGGGCACAACCTTGGGAGGCCTTTGCCTGATCCCTACTTAAAGTGTCATGGGAAAAAGAGCCTTGAATCAAACACACTTGATTGGCGACTCAGCTGCTAATCTGAGATGCCCTGGCTTCTCGTCGGGGGTAGGGGGATGATTTTTGAGTCCCAGTTTCACCCCTTGCTGCCTGTCTGAAGTTGAGCCAGTTACTTAACTCTCTGGGCCTCAGTTTCCTCATCCATAAAATAAGAGTAATCATGATACCTGCCGGGCGTGGTGGCTCACGCCTGTAATCCAAGCACTTTGGAGGCCAAGGCGGGTGAATCACCTGAGGTAGGGAGTTGAAGACCAGCCTGACCAACATGGTGAAACCTCGTCTTTATATTTTTTTTAAAAAAGAGTAATCATTGATACGTACTTCCAAGTTGTGTTGTGAGAATTAAATAATTCAAAGCAGAATCATTTAATTTAGATGTAGATTCATTTATTAAAATGTCTGACACATAAATATATACAAGTGTTGTTACTGGTTTGTTTGTTTTTTTTTTTTTCTTTAAGCAGGGTCTCGCTCTGTGGCCCAGGCTGGAATGCAGTGGTGTGATCTCGGCTCACTGCAACCTCCGCCTCCTGAGGCGATTCTCCTGCCTCAGCCTCCTGAGTAGCTGGGACTACAGGTATGCACCACCACGCCCAGCTGATTTTTGTATTTTTAGTACAGATGGGAGTTTCACCATGTTGGCCATGCTGGTCTCGAACCCTTGGCCTCAAGTGAGGGGCTCTTTTAAACAACCTTGTTTGGGCTCCATCCCACACCCCTCAACGCCCGCCTTGGCCTCCCAAAATGCTGGGATTACAGGTGTGAGCCACCAGGCCCAGCCCGTATTTTTTAATTTAATAAATAAATAATGTATGTTCCCTGTTCAAATTATTTTCCCTTACCAAGCCTTAATTTCCTCATCTGAAAAATGGCAATAATAATGTCCACCTCCCTGGACTTGTCAGTATTAAATGAGTGAGTGTCTATAAGCTCCCAGTTTTAGGGTATAGCACATAATGTGACTACAAGGTCAAGCAAGTAGGGCTGGGTGGGTGTTGAATCTCCTTCCCTTGTGCTGGAGAGCCTTCCCCGACTCCCCTCCCATCCTAGGTGTTCTCTGCCTCCTAACTCCGCAGCAGTTCAAGCAGGAGGGAGTCTTTCTGGGCAGATGCCTGCCTCCCAGCCTGCAGGCCTCAGAGGCAGGGCTTATGGCTTCCTCTCCCTGGCTTTTTCCTGGACTGTCCAGGGTCCTGCAACCAGCAGAACCTAAGAACTGTGCAGACCTCACCCGATTCACCCCTGCCCTCCCTCTCCATCTCGCACTGACGTTTTTTCAACCACAAATAGTTATTGAGTGCCCACTACCGTGCCTGGCCTGCCATCCCTCCCCTCCACCAAGGCCTACAGGGATGAAGATGCCTGCAGGAACCAGGGGGAGAAAAATGAGGCCGAGAGGAAGGACCCACGAGAGCTCTGAAATGAGATAGAAACCACATCTGACTGGAAATTTCATTCACTCAACACTCCACATCTTGGCTATTAAAAAGAGGCAGAGATTTGGGATGAGGGGTAAACAGGATGAGTCGCAGTTCAGTGACTCGCTCGGTGATATTGTGGCTTGCCTCTCTTTGCCTCAGTTTCCTCAAGTGTAAAATAGGGATCACAATAGCACCTGCCTGGTAAGATGTGAGAATGAAATGAGATGCCTGTAGACACCTTGGCGCTGTCTGTGCACACAGCAGCTTCCTAAGGAAATGGTCCTACCCGGGACGTCATACAGAGGTTAATCAACAAAAGGGCCTGGCTTTTTTTTCTCTCCAGGACAGGACGTCCCAACCTTTCTTAGTCCATAACACGCCTCTGGATGTGATAGAATATATGAAGGGGCCTCCACCCACAGCATGACCAGTCCCAAGCATCCATAATCACACACATACCAATATGTACACACACACTCACACTCATAAAGGTTTTACACTCCTTGAAGGCACACTAACTCACCATTTTTATCATACGTGTCCCAGTGTGCCACAGCTACTGGCCTATAAGCCTGTCTCTGCCATCTTATTTTAGCTTTCTGTCCCCAGAACTCAGCAAACTACCCTGCCTTCAATAAGGGTGTATGAATTATTCATGAATCCATTTCCCAGGTGTCCAGCCCGGTGTCTGGCCTGATGTAGGTGTCCCCAGGGTGTGGCGTGGCTGAGTGAATACGAATAGAAGGTACATAAAAACCCTCAGCCCTGCCCTCCTCTCTTCTCCATGCTTACCACCCCCTCCAGTTTCCAGACCCAACACTGGCAAAGAGCGCTGATGAAACCCAAAACTCCAGGGCACACCCAGGCACGGAAAGGTCAGGCACCTGCACAGGTGAACGGTGCGGCCAGAGGGATCGCCTCCACATTTCAGCCTGGGGATTTTGGGGGAACAGCTTCACAAGGAGCTGCTCTCTGGCTGAACCCATTCTCCTTGTCCTGTAAGGCCCCTGTCCCCAGCCTTCGGGCTCACTTGCAGCCCTAACCTCCACGACCCCCCCACCTGGCTTTCTCCGTAACATAAATTTGTTTCATCCCCTTCTGAACAAAGACCGACAGCACCCACCTCCACAGCACCTGCGTGGCCTTGCCCCCCCTCACCTGGGCTCACCTCTCCATCAGACTCTCCTGCTCAGGTGGACGAGGTCTTATACTTGGCTGGCATCTTGCTCTCAAAGAGGGATGGAGCTGAGCACACCCCTGCCCTTTTGCAAGCATCCCTCCCACTTGCAGGAGGGAGAAGAGAACGGGAAGGAAGGAGCAGAGAGGGCAGGGGAGGGCAAGCCTGCTCTGACAACCACGCTCTGGGTGAGCCTCGGGTGCTAGGATGGTTCCACCGGGCAGGGACGTCAGTCCAGCAGGCTGAAGGCTCCTCACCCTCAGGTCTGAGGCTCTGCCTGCCCAGTGAGCACCTCAGCACCCTGGACCACCCTGCCAGGCGCAGGCGCCAGGAAGAGGCAGCGGGACTGACCGACCTGTAGGGATTGAGGGTGCAGATGGTGACCGCGGGGAAGACGAGCTTGTCGGAGTTGAGGTTGATGTTGAGGCTCACGGGGTAGCTGAAGTACTCTCCGAACAGCAGGCCGAACTGCCAGTACATCACGCCAAAGGTACAGAGCCACAGCACTGCCCAGAAGGCCGTCTTCATGCGGTTGTGCTGCGAGCACACCAGGCGGATGGCGCCGTGGATGGTGGTGTTGTTGCAGAAGAACTCGAAGAGCTCTCGGTAGGAGCGGTGGAACTCGATCAGGGCCTCCTCCTCCGCCGTGGGCTGCTGCGGTGCCGCCGGTTCGGGGCCCAGCCCCTGCTCCTCATGCTCGTCCCCCTTCCTGGGCCTTGGGGTGGGCTGTGGAGGTCTAGAGTCCTGCTCCTTCAGCTTGTCCCCCTTCCTGAGCCCTGGCGTGGGCTGCGGAGCTTTAGGGTCCTGCTCGTCCAGCTTGTCCCCCCTTCGTGAGCCCCGGAGTGGGCTAGGGAGAGCAAGCGTCAGGGTCAAGGCTGAGCTCTGGACCCTGAGTGCCCTCTCCCATCACCTCTGGAACCTGAGTGAGGCTGCCCCTGGCCAGGCCCACGTCCCACCCGGTGCCCACATTCTCCTCCTCCTCCCTCCCTCTTCCACCTTTCCTGGAGCCAGCAAACCTGCCGGAGCTGGGGCCAGAAGTGCCGCGGCTGGGCTTCCCGGGAACGGCCTCTCCTCTACTTCCCTGACAGGGCCACCTTTTGGTTCCCGTCCTAGCACCCCCCTTTCTGTCTCCGAAGCAGTCTCTGCCCTCCTCCTTCGGCCTTCTTCCTCCGGGATCTGCATCTCAGCTCCTGCCTCTCACTCCCTCTCTGTCTGCCTTCTGTTTCTCTTTGGGTGTCTCCCAGCTCTCCTCTTCCTGGCCTGGCTCCTCTCTCTGATCCTGCCTCTCTTCCTCTTCCCCCTTGCCTTACCCCCTCTCACTCTAGACCCTCACCTCCAGCCTCTGGCCCTGACCTCGAGCTGTGTCCTGATTCCGTCTCCGCCCCAGGACGGCAGGGCTCCGGGAGGTCTGGGCTGCCTCCAGCTTCCCACTCCCAGGTTGCGGCTGGACTGGGACTGGTTCCTTTCCAGTTGAATCTGGCAGCCAAGCCTCTCCTCCCCCTCACCTGACAGGTGCAGCGGCCTGACTGGGGAGCCCGCCTGCCGGCTGGCCAGAAGTAGAAGCAACAGGAGCCTCATTAGCATCTCAATTAAAGGTGAGCAGGGCGTGGGGAGAAGCCGAGTAGGAGTCAGAGCTGGGAGTTTTCCGAAGGGAGGAGGGATCCAGAGGGCAGGTGAACCCGGAGTATTGGACCTGAGACGGTGGACTCTGGGCAGGGGCTTTGATTCGGAGCTGATAGGCAAGGAGGCTGGGGGACAGGATGGAGGTGGAAGGGCAAAGATCTGAATAAGTAGAAGGATCCTGAGCCCACAGCCTGGAGGGCAACGCAAAGAGAAGGGGCCAGCCAGGTTGAGAGGGCCTGGATGGGGAACCCTGAGGCTGGGAGGACAGAAAAAGGGAGGTAATAGAGAGGGACAGTGGACAGCGCGGGACGGAGAGACAGGGATGGAAGCGGGGCACCGAGTGAGCAGAGGTGGAGAGGGGGCTGCACAGAGAAGGAACCGGCCCCAAAGGGAGCCGCTCTCCAGGCAGGAGTGCAAGGGGGAAGTCCTAAGTGTGCTTCCAGGAGCTAGAGTCTCTGCAAGTGGGAAACCCGCCAAGGGCACTGGCAGGTCAGCCTCACCCCAGGCCCAGGAGAGAAGAGAGAAGAGGTCTCCGTAAGTCTCCTCCTGCTCACTCAGGTGGGGTGCATCTGCCTCCACCTGGTCCATCCTCTTTCCTGCTGATTCCTCACCACCCCCTCCGACCTCGTCCAGACCCAGGGAGGGGCCCAGGTAAGGCTGGAGGTTGGGCAGGGCCCTAGGACATTCTGTTCTTTTTTACACCATTGGCTGCCAGGCCAGGAATGTGTAATGGCCCCTGTTGTGGTCACGGGGTTGCAGGAATGTGGGCACCCTGAGGCAGCTCAAGGGCCAGGCAGGACACTGTGGGCACAGACCTGGAGCCCAGGGAGAGGCAGGGAAAGCAGACAAGGTGCAGGGAGGATGTGGCCAGCGCTGGCTGTCGGGGAGGAAGAGGGTGGGCATGGCACAAGCCTGCACAGGCCTCGAAAGGAGCAGAAACTCATCGGTAGGGGCTGTATTTTTCTCCAAAATCTCTTTCCAAACTGAATGCAGCAAAAGGATAAGGAGTGGAGTGCCAAGTGGTGAGCAAGGAGAGAGGGAAGGGTCAGAGACTCGGGCCCAGAAAGAGGGCTGGAGGAGACTCGGGAGAGCCACCCACACAGCCCAGGCCCGGTACGCAAAAGGGAGGGCTGCGGCTCCCTCCCCTCGAGGGCCCCACCGGAGGCAGCCCAGAGTGCAGGAATGTGGTCACTGGTCTGGCCTGCCTCCCTCCGCAAGCCTGCAGACAAAGGCCCAGCCTGAGCACTGATACAGACTTGGGGGATACTTAGGCCTGCAAATAGGTAGCTGCGGCATCATAAGATAAGTTTTCTATGTACACATTTTAAAAGATCATTTTTAAAAGAGACTTCTCACCAAAGTGCGGGTCTCAGATTTCTCAGAGATAAGAGCCAAGGGCTGGGGGAGCCTAGGGAGGGAGGCAGGGGAGCTCACTGCGGGAGACTCGGGGAAGCCTTCCCAGAGAAGGTGTCATCTCTGCTGATTCTGTTTTCTTCTTTTTTTTTTTTTTTTTTTTCCTTTTTGAGACAGAGTGCTGCTCTGTCGCCAGGCTGGAGTGCAGTGGCACGATCCCAGCTTACTGCAACCTTTTCCTCCCGGGTTCAAGCGATTCTCCTGCCTCAGCTTCCTGAGTAGATGGGAATACAGGTGTGTGCCACCACACCCAGCCATACTTCTTGTATTTTTTAGTAGAAACGGGGTTTCACCATGTTGGCCTGGATGGTCTTGATGTCTTGACCTTGTGATCCGCTCATCTCAGCCTCCCAAAGTGCCAGGATTACAGGCGTGAGCCACCGTGCCCCGCCCTGAATCTTGAAGAGCAAGGAGTTTACCAGGCAAAGGAGAGAAAAAGCGGTCCGCCAGGCTCAGGGTCCAGCCTGGTCTGTGGCTTCCTCTCTTGTGGCTGTCCCTTGCAACTTCTTAAAGTGAGAGCCAGTGTCAGCCAGGATTCCAAACCAGGTCCCCTTGCTTACCTTGATACTGCTCACGATACCTCCCCTAGGAAGGGATGGCTGGATTTTTCTTCACTGTCCTGGTAAAGAAACTAACTCTTCCCAAAGATAAACCAGTTTTCTGAGGTTACAAAACAAAATAACAACAGAGCTATAAACAATTCAGAATTCTCCTCCTCCTCTGGGGTTGTCTCCTTAGTGCTTTTGCCATTTACTTCTGAGACAGACTCATGAGGGATCGGGGCTCCCAAGCACCTGGATGCGAAAGCCGGGAAGGCCCCCCTCACTCCCACACAGAGCCCATGGATTCATCCGCTCTCTGGGTGCTGGGTTATCTCCTTGGCTCTGTGAAAAGCTCTCTGCACTGTCCCCACTGCCCCAAAGATCCCAGATACCACCAGAAACTCCAGTGTCCCTGGAGCCAGGCCCTTACACTGGCCATGGTCCTCCCTGCAAACACAATGCTCAGCGCCCTGGCTGTTTGATCTCAAAGGTTCTGAAAAGCACCTCCCTGCCTTTTCTATTTGCTAGCTACAGCCTGAAATCCAACCACTGGCTTAAGGCAGCATGGCAAACAGTTTTCGTATCAAGGGCTCTGTGAGAAGAATTGCAATGCCTGGTCTGGGCTGAGCCAGAGAGCGGTGACCCTGCCATGTCCTGCCAGGCACGGGAGCGGCAATGGCCTAGCGCTGCAGTATTCTAGACCCGGAACGGGATAGAGCAGCTTGGTGTTGGGAGGAAAATAGACATCTGAGACCTGCACTTTGGTCAGAAGTCCATTTTAACCATGCTCTTTTAAAGTGTACCAAATAATCCACAAATACGTTTTGTCACAATACGATTTTCCAGCAATATAGAAGTATATAAAACAATAAAAGCTTCCCTTTGTCCCCTTCCTTCCCCACCCCCGAGGGGAGCCACCGTACTTTGTATATTTGTCTATATCTTTTCGTGTGCCTTTATAAACTTACATGTATTTTTTTTTTTTTTCTTTGAGGTGGAATCTCGCTCCGTATCCCAGGCTGGAGTGCAGTGACACGATCTCAGCTCACTGCAACCTCTGCCTCCTGGGTCCCGGTTCAAGCAATGCTCCTACCTCAGCCTCCCAAGTAACTGGGATTACAGGCATGAGTCACCATGCCCAGCTAACTTTTGTATTTGTTAGTAGAGACAGGGTTTCCCATGTTGGCCAGTCTGGTCTTGAACTCCTGACTTTGTGATCCACCTGCCTCGGCCTCCCAAAGTGCTGGGATTACAGGCATGAGCCACCATGCCTGGCCAACCTACATTTATTTTTAAAAAACAAAATATATAGTTCTTTTTTTATAAGAGGCAAATAGAAAAGCCAGGGAGGTGCTTTTCAGAACCTCCAGAAGAATATTGCTATTTTTCTACAACTTCCATTTTTGCTTTTATTTACTTATTTATTTTAAAGACAGTATCAAGTCGGGCATGGTGGCTCACGCCTGTAATCCCAGCACTTTGGGAGGCTGAGGCGGGTAGATCACCTGAGGTCAGGAGTTCGAGACCAGCCTGGCCAACATGGAGAAACCCTGTCTCCACTGGGGAAAAAAAAAAAAAAAAAAAAAAAAAAAAAGGTTAACTAAACACAGTATCATGCTGCTGTCCTCCAGGCTGGAGGATCATGGCTCACTGCAGCCTCCAGCTCCTGGGCTCAAGTGGTCCTCCTGCCTCAGCCACCCAAAGTGCTGCGATTACAAGTGTAAGCCACCATATTCAGCCCTTATTTTTGCTTTTAAACGATGTGACTTTGCGAAAGGCACTTGACCTCTCTGAGCCTCAGTGGTCTTACCTAAGAAAAGGAAAGGGCAAGAAGGGGTGGGTAAGGCAGCCCAGATGGGCACAAAGACTTTTTCCAGCTGACCCTGCATCTAGCCCCCTGCTTCACGCATGAGGGGACTGAGACCCACAGAAGCAAAGTGACTTGGTCACAGTCATCCAGGAGTTAGGGGTGGGGCCAGATTGAGAACTAGGCCACCCCTTTCAAAGCTCAGTTCTCTTTCTCTGACTCTGAGGGAAGTGCGATTTTGTTCTATAACAAGTCGAGGCTGGGTACAGTGGCTCATGCCTGCAATCCCAACACTTTGGGAGGTCAAGGCGGGTGGATCACCTGAGGTCAGGAGTTCAAGACTAGCCTGGCCAACATGGTGAAACCCTGTCTCTACTAAAAATGCAAAAATTAGCCAGGGAGGCTGAGGCAGGAGAATTGCTTGAACCCAGGAGGCAGAAGTTGCAGTGAGCTGAAATAGCGTGATTGTACTCCAGCCTGAGTGACAGAGCAAGACTCCTTCTAAAAAATAAAAAAAAGAAGTCAAGAGCTTTGTAGACTCTGTCTCGGAAGGACTACCTGCCTTCCCAGGACCACCCCAGATTCCCCCCAGAGCCCCAGCCCTTCCCATCAACCTAGGGCTGCCTTCCCCTCCCAACACTAGCCATCCTCTAACCCTGTGGCTTGGCCAAAATATGTGCATGGCTGCAGAGGGAGAAGTGAAACCAGAGGGCTGCCGTGGGATGAGGGTTATGAGTGCGAAGGGTCTTCCTGACTCTTGTTCTCCACAGACAGGAGATGACAAAGTCATCACCCTTCCCTCCACCCGCCTAGGGAGAGCTTATCTCCGCACTTACCACTGTTTACTATTATTTATTATTATTATTTACTATTATCCTGATGTACGTGTGTTTGTATAGATGCAAGGAGAGACCAGGCGTATTGATCTTGGTGACCTCAGTGTCTAGTGGTCATTGCTTGCTGACCCACTCTGCGGAAGACAGCAGAACTACCTTCTTGGGTAAGACTCAAGGTTTATCTTGGACAGAGCGGGGTATGCTTTGATAAAGCAGCTGCAAAACTTCAACCATCCTAACTTCCTCTGACAACCCATTTATTTGTGTCTATTAATTTATCTAAATTTTCTTCACTTTTCCCTTTTCACTTCTATCCTTTCCAGGATGAGAATCAGTTACTTAGTTAAATGCAACTCTTTATTCTTACCACTTGGAGCCATTAGCCACTCCACACTGGACTGCTCACTGTGGAAGGCAGCAGTCCTTTTAGCTGCCCTTATAAAATACAGATTTTTCTTTCTTTCTTTCTTTCTTTTTTTTTTTTTTTGAGATGGAGTCTTGATCTATTGCCAGGCTGAAGTTCAGTGATGTGATCTCGGCTCACTGCAACCTCCACCTCCTGGGTTCAAGCAATTGTCCTGCCTCAGCCTCCTGAGTAGCTAGGACACAGCTACAGGCACATGTCACCACGCCCAGCTAATTTTTGTATTTTTAGTAGAGACGGGGTTTCACCATGTTGGCCAGGATGGTCTCGATCTCTTGACCTCGTGATCCACCCACCTCTGCCTCCCAAAGTGCTGGATTACAGGTGTGAGCCACCGCGCCCGACCTCAGATTTCTCTTTCATCTAAAATGATGGAACAGAAAACTCTTCGTCTAGTGCCCTGGCAGATTACTTAGAAGCTCACTATTAGAAGTTTATCACTTAGTTAAGACAGGATTGGCCGGGTGAAGTGGCTCACGCCTGTAATCCCAACACTTTGGGAGGCCGAGGCAGGTGGATCACGAGGTCAAGAGATCAAGACCATCCTGGCTAACATAGTGAAACCCCATATCTACTAAAATACAAAAATTAGCCAGGCATGGTGGTGTTGGCCTGTAGTCCCAGCTACTCCGGAGGCTGAGGCAGGAGAATTGCTTGAACCCAGGAGGCAGAGGTTGCAGTGAGCCGAGATGACGCCACTGCACTCCAGCCTGGTACCAGGTGAAAGAGTGAGACTGTGTCTCAAAAAATAATAATAATAATAAAAGAAAAAAAAAAAAGACAGGGTTTACCAACCTTGGCATTATTGACATTTTCAGCTGTATCATTCTCTGTGGTGGGACAGGACGATTCTGTCCTATCTACAATTCTGTGCATTGCTGCACATTTACCAGCATCCCTGGCTTCCATCTGTCAGATGCCAGTAGAACTTCCTCCTGAGTCATCGTGATCAAAACCATCTCCTAATATTGCCAAGTGACTTCTGGGGGACAAAGTCACCCCCGCCGAAAAGACTGGGTTAAGGCATTGTCACCACTGAAAATGCAAACACTCTGGAGAAGGACAACCCTCATCAGTTACACACTTCTGGGTGTTTGCCAGCTCCTTTCCAAGAGCACTAGTCAGCTAAGAGCGGAGTGGGAAAGAAGGGACAGAGTATTTAGAAGAATCCATTCCTGGCTGGGTGCAGTGACTCACACCTGTGAGCCCTTTGCACTTTGGGAGGCTGAGGTAGGCGAACGACTTGAGGCCAGGAATTCAAAAACAGCCCAGCCAACATGACAAAACACCATCTCTACTAAAAATACAAAAATTAGCCGGGCCTGTTGGTGCATGCCTGTAGTCCCAGCTACTTAACTGGGGAGGGTGAGTCCAGGAGAATCGCTTGAACCTGGGAGGCGGGGGTTGTAGTGAGCCAAGATTGAACCATTGCTCTCCAGCCTGGGCGACAGACTGTGAGACTCTGAAAAAATAAAAAAAGAAGAATCCACTTTCACCAATTCCCTTTCTTGACGCCTCCTGGGCCTGTGGGAAGAAGGCTCTCTCAGCAGCTCCCTCTGAAGAAGGCCTGGGAGAAGAGCCCCACCCTCATACATCTTCTGGGGGTCCTGGGACACTCAGCCTGGATCTGGTGTTGCCCAGTGGAAATCAGCCTCAGGGAGATTGGTGAAGAACATAAAAGAAAGGAGAAAAGACAATGCCTGCCCGCATGAGCTCATGGATTTCTCACCCCTGTGAGTCTCCCTTTATCCTCCTGGGGAAGGCTGGGATTTATAGTAGCCATTTATTGGTAAGATTTGTCTTTCATGATCCAGCTGGGAAACAAGAAACACTCTTTCAAACAGCAGGAATTTAAGCTGGGCACGGTGGCTCGGGCCTGTAATCCCAGCGCTTTGGGAGGCCAAGGTGGGCCAATCACCTGAAGTCGGGAGTTCGAGACCAGCCTGACCAACATGGAGAAACCCCGTCTCTACTAAAAATACAAAATTAGACGGGTGTGTTGGCACATGCCTGTAATCCCACCTACTCGGGAGGCTGAGGCAGGGGACTTGCTTGAACCTGGGAGGTGGAGGTTTCGATGAGCTGAGATTTTACCATTGCACTCCAGCCTGGGTAACAAGAGTGAAACTCCGTTTCCCGCAACCAAAAAAACAAAAAAACAAACAGGAATTTAACACAGGAAACTAACTGGTACATAGGTGATGGAAGCACTATGGGAGGCAGCTCAGAAAACAGCGAAGCAGGAAGCAGCTACCATTTCTAGGCCTGGAAAGACGGCAAGGTGATGGAGCGATCGAAGATCAGGAGGCCTTTGGAGCCATGTGGCAGGAACTAAATAGTGCGGAACTGGTAAAAGATGAGATTATGGTAGGAGGGAAGGGAGGAAGGCAACCGACTGCAGGTGAAGCCCGAAAGCAGAGAGAGGAGGAATAGCCTGGCTGCTTCTCTCCTCCCACCCACCTCCATCTCACAGGCCTGCAAGCGAACCAGCGGCTGACTGGCACAATAAAGAGGCGCAGAGAGATAAAGTGATGTGGCCTAAATCAAAACTCAGATCTCAGGGCTCTTTCCTTAGGGGGTAGAGAGTCCCTGAGGGCTGAAGTGCCAGCTTGGGGCTGGCAGCAGAAAGAAGGATACAGTCCAACCAGCTGGGGTTAAAAGGGGTCTGACATAGTGGTTGTCTGTGAAGCAGGAAGCTTTGACTGGGAAGGGCACGCAGCGACCTTTTGTAGTACAAGAAACGTTCTGGAACAGTCGGGGGATATGCAAGAATACACAAAAGTGAAAATTCTCTAAGCTGTATCTGTAAGATCAGTGTGCTTTATGTGCTTCATTGTATTATATGTTATACCTTGATTAAAAGGCAGGGTCTCAGCACTGCAAGACAGGGTGGGGAAAAAAAGAAAGAAAGAAAAGGAGTCCCTGTCTTTTAGAGTAAAATCCTAAAATATTTTCTTTCTTTTTTTTTTTTTTTTTTTTGAGGCGGAGTTTCGCTCTTGTTGCCCAGGCTGGAGTGCAATGGTGCCATCTCGGCTCACCGCACTCTCCGTCTCGCGGGTTCAAGCAGTTCTCCTGCCTCAGCCTCCCAAGTAGCTGGGATCACAGGCATGTACCACCACACCCAGCTAATTTTGTATTTTTAGTAGAGTTAGGGTTTCACCATCTTGCCCAGGCTGGTCTCGAACTCCTGACCTCAGGTGATCTGCCCGCCTCAGCCTCCCAAAGTGCTGGGATTACAGGTGTGAGCCACCTCTCCCAGCAATCCTGAGATATTTTCAAATGAAATGATCCGACGTCTGGGATTTACTTCAAAATAATCACGAGGGATTAGAAGAGCGTGTGTGTTGGTGGGGCAGGGGGTATACAGAATAAATGAAACTGACCGTGAGTGGAAGCTGGGTAGGGAGTATGTGGGAGACTCCCAATACTACTTTTTTTCTTTTTGTATATTATCTTGGGTGTGAAATTTCCACAGTAAAAAGTAGAAAGAAGAGAGAGAAAAAAGGACCTACGGTCACCACACACACATTCCTTTACGCATTTACAAGCTCAGTGCGGAGCCTCATCCAGCCCCGAGCACCAGCGCCTTGGAACGAGCAGCAGCCCCTTTTCCAGCCATCCCTGGCCCATCTGTACAGAGAGCTGCCTGCACCAGAGGAGGGGAGAGAGCCTCACCAAGTGAAATGCCCACCACCTAGGCCCTTTCACCCTTTGGGGACCTCTCCTCCCCATGCACATTTCCCATTACCTGCACCAAGAGCCTGTCCAGACATCAGAACCAAAATTAGACAGACCAGTGTAAGGATGCATGCTGAACAGAGCCCTTCAGGGAGGCAGATGGTGCCCAAGTGACCTATCTCAAGAGAATTTAGCCCCTCATCCCAAGGGAGACACCCCTGAGCCACAAGGAGGTGGCAGGACGGCTGGAATGAGCTGGGACCCAGACATCGGGAGACTCAGATTGCAGCTGGCTCTGCCGTGGACTGGCCCTGTGATGTAGCCATCACCTGTTTATTCCATCAATACGTATTGGGCACATGGTATGTGCCAGACTCTGCTATGCACGGGGAACATGGCCTTGAAGATTCAGTCTGCGCCACTGCGGCCCTCACAGCCTGGTGGGAGGCAGGCAAGACAACGGAGTACAGAAAGAGAGCTGTCTTCACGGGGACTGCGTAACCTCGGGCAGAGGACGCCCCCCCTCAGAGCTTCGGTGAAGCCTCAAGGACAGGCGGGAGTTAGGAAGACAGAAACCTGGGGACCAGAGAGCCACGTGTAAAAGGGGGCAGCTGCAAGTAGCTCCACAGGTGGGTGGGCTGCTAAGGGGTGAGGAAGATGAGGGGAAGAAAGGGGACAGGAACCAGACTAGGCTACCTTGGAATCCCAGTCCCCTTACGTGTCACCCTTGGCCTCCCTCTCCATGCTAAAGGGGAGAGGGCTGGACTGGGTGGGCTCCCAGCTTTGGACAAGGAGCAGGGCTGGCTGCACAGCTCTCAAGGGTCTCCTAGGTGACCTGTGCCTACTCCTGTGTGGATTGGGCTGGGTGGGTGGTGTAGGGGGCTGGCTGACTTGCTAGTCCCTTGTAATTTGTCTGAAAAAGTCCCACAGCAGGGCAGGAACCCAGGCGTCTGCCAGCCGGTTCTCCTGGGCCTCAGCCTGGCAGTCCCTGTGCCCTGCCCTCTCCATGCCTGTCCTGCCCTGGCCCCAGCCCCTCGCGCTCCAGATCCCACACCCAGCTGTCCCCTGTGCACTCTGGAACTCGCCAGGCTTGTCCAAGGGCTGACCCCGGGACCCGCCGCCCTTCCCTCCTGGGCCCGGGCTGTCCGCAGCCGGCTCTCGGATCAGGCTTCCTAAGAAGGGAGGAGGCCGGTTCCGGCCCCGCGGCCCTCACGTGCTTTCCCGGCCACCCCTCCCGCCCTGCGTCGAGGCAGACAAGCCTGTTCCTCTTCCCTTGGCTGCGATTGCGACAGGGCGGCCCGGCTCCCAGCGCTCCCTGTCCCCGCCCCGCAGCCAGCTTGCTGCACTCCCACTTCCTGAGCTCCGCCGTGGGAGCCCTGGAGGCCCGGCCTGGCCGCTCCCGGCCCCGGGGGGCACATCGGCCCTGAGTCCCGTCCCAGGCTCTGGGCTCCCGCAGCTGCCGCCACCGCTGCCCGGGGCGTCGGGCCTCCTGCCTTCCTCCCAGGCCCCCTCGCTGCTGGCCGGCTGGCCGAGTGGCCGCCATGCGCCCGCCTTGGGCCACCTCTGCCCGCGGCCTGGCCTGGGGGCCTCTGGTGCTGGGCCTCGCTGGGCTCCTGGCAGTATCCCAGCCCCAGGTGGTGAGGAAGGGAACCTGGCAGGGCTGGGAGAGGGGTCTGGGCAGCCCTCGCTTCATTCCCTCTGCCCTCCCTCTGACCCCTAACTCTTCTCTCCTCTTCTCCATCTCCCTTTGAAGGTGCCTCCATACCAGTCGGAGAACCAGACCTGCAGGGACCAGGAAAAGGAATACTACGAGCTCAGGCAGCGCATCTGCTGCTCCCGCTGCCCGCCAGGTGAGAGGCGGTGGCCGGACAGAGCAGGGCCTCGGAGGTGGGTCACGGGGGTGGGGGGCGGCTCCAGCCCCCTTGTGGCCTTAGCGGGACGGTGAGCACTATCCCCCCAGGAAAAATGGCTGCTGGAGATGAGCGTGGGAAACCCTGGACATCACCTGCAGGAGCTGGGACTGGCCCTCCCCACTGGGCCTCCTCTTTTCTTACCTCTTGAGAGGGAGCCAGAGGGCCACAGGCAGGGTGATGGGAGGCCAGAGGGGCCGAGGGACAGGCCGGGGTCACACCACAGGCAGCGGAGGTGAGGGTGCAGCCCTGTCTCCTGAGGCTCCACTGTCCCGCTCACCTTCTAGGCACCTATGTCTCAGCTAAATGCAGCCGCAGCCGCGACACAGTTTGTGCCACATGTGCTGAAAATTCCTACAATGAGTACTGGAACTACCTGACCATCTGCCAGCTGTGCCGCCCCTGTGACTCAGGTGAGTGAGGATGTGCCTGGTGGGGGGCGGGGGGAGGCTGGGTCCCCTGGATCTCAGCCCCTCCCTGAGCCCTCCCGTCTCCCCACCAGTGATGGGCCTCGAAGAGACTGCCCCCTGCACACGCAAACAGAAGACCCAGTGCCGCTGCCGGCCGGGAATGTTCTGTGCTGCCGAGGCCGCCGAGTGTACCCACTGCGAGCGACTTTCTGACTGCCCGCCTGGCACTGAAGCCGAGCTCAAAGGTCAGAGGTCCCTGAGGGCTGGATGTGAAAAGGAGGCTGATTGCCAGGGATCTCGAGTAGGAGCAGGGAATATGGTATTGTGTCCACAGCGACTGCCTAGGTAGTTCTCCTGGGCTTAAAATTCCTCTTCTCATTCCATGCAGAGGATCACAGAAGGGGTCTGGAGGGACTGGAGCTGGGGCAGGTGCAAGGGGCACACGAGGGGGTTCCTCTCAGTACTGGGAAGTTTGGGCAAAGGCGTAGGCAGCAAAGCGGAGCTTGGGAAAGGTGAGAGCAACGGAATGGGGCAGATGGGCAAGGAGGAGACCATCCCGGGGCTTAAAGGAAATTCACAGTGGGCAAAGGGCTCCTCCCTTTTGCCCATTCACCCTGGCTGGCCTGCCTTTCTCTTGCCAGATGAAGTCGGTAACAGTAACAACCACTGCATCCCCTGCAAGACAGGGTACTTCCAGAACACCTCCTCCCCCAGTGCCCGCTGCCAGCCCCATACCAGGTGAGTGCACCCCTGCCTGTGCTCCTTCCACCCTCTGAGAAGCCTCAGCTGCTAACAGTCCTCACCCCCATCCTTGACACCGTGAGCTCGACTCGCCACTTCCAGCTAGCTCCACATGCCCATCCGAGTCCGGGCCCTGGTGGGCCAGAGCATGTAAAGGTCATCATCTCTTTCCTCCGCAGGTGTGAGGACCAAGGTCTGGTGGAGACAGCTCCAGGCACTGCCCAATCCGACACAAGCTGCAGAAATCCATTAGAGCCACTGCCCCCAGAGGTGCCAGGTGAGGGACCAGGGGTGAGGGGCACAGGGAGGTGCCTGGGAACATGCCTTAATGCCCCACATCTTTTTAAAAAATGGGGAAAAGATGAACCCTTCCGTCCCAGAATTGGGGCAAGAAGAAAAGTTCCTTACAGAAAAAATTGGAGTACCCGTGGGCTAGCTTCCTTACACACACACACACACACACACACACACACACATACATGCAATTTTAAAGTATATATACTGTAATACTATGTCAAGGAACATATCCCACACTGAAATGTAGTGATAACCATTATTGTCAACATTCTAGGCATGTCAGCATCACGCAATCCATTTACTAGACCAAATGCCTCCTTAGTAGATTATATACTATTATTATTAGACAGAAGATTCCCATTTGACTCTTTCTTGACTTTTTCCTGTGGATTGATTGGCTTGCTAGCCTCGTAGATGACTGCAGCTTGTTTCTAAGGACTGTAACATCACTCATTGGCAGAAGGTTTGCTGTGTGCGTCGGGCACCCAGTCACCACTTTACATTCACCAACTCATTTCATCAGCTTAACGATGCTATGAAGTAGATTCTATTATTATCCTCATGGACTGAAGGAAGAAACAGACTCAAAGAGGTTAAGTGACATACCCAAGATCACCCACCTAGGTGGTCATTGGTGTTACTAGAACCTGCACTCAGGTTTTCTTACTCCAGAGCTCATGTCGTAATTGCATGCGCTATCGAAAATTAGAAACTTCAGATAAGCAAAACTGAAACTCACCAGCAGCACCGCCACCTAGAATACCCACTCTTTACATTGTGGCATCTATCCTCCCAGACATTTTTCTATGCATGATTATACATACTGGGTTTTGTTGTTGTTGTTGTTGTTTATTAAAAGTAGAGTAATTGTAATATTTTGTAACCTGATTTTTTTCATTCCACAATATAAGTATTTTTCCATGCCCTGTTAATTTTTAACTATGTATCAAATATGACTGGCATTTTGGAGCTGGAATTTTGGAGAGTATGTGAGCTAACCTCTTATGTATGAAAAACTGATGCTCAAAGAAATGAGTGACTTAAAAGTCACACGGCTGGCAGGAAACCATGGCCCAGACTACCAGTCCAATTTCTCCCCAGGCCTCCCGTTCCACATTCCCTTAGGCTACAGAGGTACGTGAATCAGAAGGGGCAAAATGGCCCGAATACAAATGTCCAAGTCCTCCCAAAACCCTGGCCCAGGTGTAGTTGATGGCCACTGGAGACTCCATGCTATTGCCAGCAGCACTGACACCCAGAGAAAGAACAATTACCCACTGCTATGGATCAAAGCCAGAGAAGCTGAACTCCAGCCTCTCTTTTCTTCCCCTCCCAGAACCTGCCCTGAGCAAGGGGTGGAAAACTTGCACACCGTGCCTCTCAGGCGACCACAGACAGTTGAGAAGCAAGGCTCCCCACTCTCTCACCCCTGCAAACACCCCCACAGGTACAGCAGGGCAACCCTAGCCCCTCTACAGCGGCCCTCTGTGCGATGGCCGAGGCCACAGAAATGTGGCTCTACCCTGTGTCTGCTTACAACTCCAAGCCCCGCCCTTCCCTACTATCTCCCAGTCCCACTTCCAGACCTTGAAAATCAACTGCCCAAGCTCCCATCCCACATGCACAAGCCTGCTCAATCCTGCTCTCTGAGCAAGAGGGCACCAGCACCACCCCCAAATAGGTCCATCCATGGTACGGTCTCTCCTGACTGCCAAGAGGTCCCCAAGCCCAACTTAATTCCCCTTCCCTGTAACCCAAGGGAAGTTTCTCTCATTCTGCCTTTAGGAGCTGCAGTGTGGCTAGAAGGAAAAGAGCTGCTCCCTTTTCTCTGTCTGGGTTGCCCAGGGATCTGGAAAGCTCCTCCTTCTCCTCCTCCCCTCTGCCCTTCTGGCGCCTGTCATCACCCCTCCTGTCTGCTTTCCTGGCAGGAACCATGCTGATGCTGGCCATCCTGCTGCCGCTGGCTTTCTTTCTGGTCCTCGCCATCGTCTTCGCCTGCATCTGGAAGAGCCACCCTTCTCTCTGCAGGAAACTGGGTAGGAAGGGGTTGGATGCAGTGGATGGGATGGCAGTGGGAGCCCGAGGGAGGAATATTCAACTTCCCCAGTGCAACCCTCCACACCCTCAAGACTCCCAATGCCCACCCCCAACATAGACATCCTTATCTCCATCCAGCTGCTTATTCTGAGGCTGAAGATGAGAGTGACAGTGGTCAAGTTGCTACACATTGGGTGGGGTGTGGAGGCTGAAAGGCTAGGTCTCAGGCCTGCCAGAGTGCCTACACCCATTTTGTTCTCCATTGCAGGATCGCTGCTCAAGAGGCATCCAGAGGTAATGGCGGGGGCCGAGAAGGCAGCAAGGAGGGGAAGAGGTGATGAGGGTACAAGGTGGGAGCAGACAAGAAAAGAGTGTGCAGGCTGACTCCCCACTCATTCATTCATTCAGCTGATGATTTACTGAAATGCCATGTGCCAGGCACTGCCCTAGGCGCTATAGGTAAAGCAGTGAGCAAAATATAGTGCCTTCTTTCCTGGAGTTGACATACCCATGGAGCGAGAATAAAGTTAAATATATATCAGGGGTATAATTGCTAAATAAAGCAGGAAAGGAGCCAGTGAGTGACAGTGGCAGAGGATGGGGGCATTTTAGACGGAGTGGACAGTGAAGGCCTCTCTGAGAAGGTGATATTTGAGCAGAGAGCTGAAGAAGCGAGGAGCCAGCCATGGGGCTATCTGTGGGGGACGTCCTCTGGGAAGAAGGAGCATCCAGTGCAAAGACCCTGAGGCAGGGGGTGTGGGGAGGAGCAGAGGCACACCAGGGGTTGCCAAAGCATAGAGTGGGGTGTGGGAACTAAAGAAAGATGAGCCAGCCTGGGCAACACAGCCAGACCCCATCTCTACCCAAAATGTTGTTTCAAGTTTTAGCCAGCAGGGCCAGGCGCGGAGGCTCACGCCTGTAATCCCAGCACTTTGGGAGGCTGAGGCAAGCGGATCACCTGAAATCAGGAGTTCCAGACCAGCCTGGCCAACATGGTGGAACCATTTTTAGTATGTCTACTAAAAATACAAAAATTAGCCAGGCATGCTGGTGCGCACCTGTAATCCCAGCTACTCAGGAGGCTGAGGCAGGAGAATTGCTTGAACCTGGGAGGCAGAGGTTGAGGTGAGCTGAGATCTGCACTCTGGCCTGAGCAAAAGAGTGAGAGTATCTCAGAAAAAAAAAGAAAGAAAGAAAGAAAGAAAGAAAGTTAACCTGGTGGTCCCAGGTACTCAGAAGGCTGAGGCTGGAGGATCACTTGAGTCCCAGAGTTCGTGAGCCTGCAGTGAGCTATGATCACACCACTGCACTCCAGCCTGGGCAACAGAGCCAGATCCTTTCAAGAAAGAATGAAAGAAAGAGAGAAAGAAAGAGAGAGGGAGAGAGGGAGGAGAGAAAAAGAAAGAGAGAGAAAGAGAGGGTGGGTCTGGGGCCCTCGTCATTGCCATTGTTTGGGTCTCCGTCTGTCTCCTGCAGGGAGAGGGGCCCAATCCCGCAGGTGGAAGCTGGGAGCCTCCGAAGGCCCATCTACACTCCCTCGACCTGGAACAGCCTCTGCTGCCCAACTCTGGAGATGTCTCCCCAATCTCCACTGGGCTCCCCACAAACTCAGCTTTGGAAGAAGGGATGCTGCAACAGCAGAGTCCTCTGGGTCAGATCAGGGAGCCACCGTTGGAACCTGGGGAGCAGGGCCAGGTGCCCCATGGTGAGCCTGGGGCAGGGAGAAGAGAGTGTGGGGAGGGATGGGGAGGGAGGGATGGCAGGGAGGGAGACACTGTGGGCCAGATGAAATAAAAAGGGACAGGGACAGAGACTCCGCTGCCAGCCAGTGTCACAGCTAGAGAAGAGGGAAGAGACTGGAAAACCCAGAAACAGAGAAATGAACACAGGGCTCAAGAAACCAGCAGCAAGCAGGAGAGGGGTTGGCCGGGTTTTGGAGGGGGTACAGGGGAAGGTGAGAAGAAGACAAGGAGAATTCAATAAGCAGCGGGCCTGAATCAGGGGCCTTCCTTCCTCAACACTCTACCTCCCTTCCCACAGGTACCAATGGCATTCATGTCACCGGCGGGTCTATGACAATCACTGGCAACATCTACATCTACAATGGACCAGTACTTGGGGGAGCAACGGGCCCTGGCGATCCCCCGGCTACCCCAGAACCTCCATACCCCATTCCCGAAGAGGGGGACCCTGGCCCTCCCTGGCTCTCTACACCCTCGCAGGAAGACGGCAAGGCTTGGCACCTGGCGGAGACAGAGCACTGTGATGCCATACCCTCTAACAGTCACCCAATTTGTCACCCATGACTGATGGTGTCTGGGAAAAGGCAGAAGAAGAGAGGCACAAGGGCACCTTCTCCCCTGAGGCCGCCCTACCCACATGGGATTCACAGGGGGCCTGGGGAGGCAGAGCCCTAAGGGACTGAGGCTCAGACACCTCTGAGAGCAGGTGGGCACTGGCTGGATACTGTGCCCTCCACAGGACTCTCCCAAATGCCTGAGCAAACTTGAGGCCTCCTGGCAGGCCCACCCACTGACCGGGGCTGCTCAGCCTCAGGCACGGACAGGGCATATGATGCCAACTGCTGCCCACCATGGCATGCTGCACCAGAGCACGGCACCAAGGGAGCCGCCACGCGGTCACCTGCAAGGACGTCACCGGGCCCTCTAAAGGATTCGTGGTGCTCATCCCAAAGTTTCAGAGGCCCTTCGGGGTTCCACACTTCACATGGACTGAGGTAGATCCTGCATGATGAAATTATAGGGAGGATCTCCTTCCCTAGAGGAGAGGAAAGGGGGTTGCTAACAACGGGTTGGGCAGGACTCCTAGGTATGGGGAAGAGTTTTGGAAGGGGAGGAAAATGGCGAGTGTATTTATATTGTAACCACATGCAAATAAAGAGAATGGGACCCGGACCCAGATGATTGATTTTCTTGGGATTTATACAGAAATACTATTCCATGGGGACAATCTCAAAGACAAAGGTCAAGACACTAAAATATAATCCCATGAAGGTATTTCAGTGAGGAACTGGTGGGTGTAGTCCAATAAGAACCGTGTTAGTCAGTGACGGCTGGCAACGTGCCGGGCAGTGCTCTCCATACCTTATGATACTAACTTACTGAATCCTTGCAATAACCCCATGAGGTAGATACGATTCCCACTCAACAAAGGAGGAAACTGAGGCACAGAGAGGTAACTTTTCCAATTCAGCTGCAAATGCGAAGCTGGGATTTGCATCCAGTTAGTCTGGCTTTTAGAGGTCTCTTGGGTTAAAAAACAAAACAAAACAAAAAATACTTCATATGCCATGCCCTTCAGAATTTCTCGGGATGGGCAGAGTGGTCTGGCCCTCTCAGGTCCTATCAGATCTCTTCATGCTCCACGGGTGTTACATCTCAGTCAACTCTCAAACATCTAGCCTCATGCAAAGTGAAAAATATTCTCCAAGGTTGGTTGAAAGGAAAGGTGTGCACTTTTTTTTTTTTTTTTTTTTTTTTGGAGACAGAGTCTCATTCTGTTGCCCAGGCTGTGGTGCAGTGGCTCTATCACAGTTCATAGCAACTTTGAACTCCTAGCTCAAGGGGTCCTCCTGCCTCAGCCTCCCAAATAGCTGGGGCTATAGATGTGTGCCATGACACCCGGCTAATTTTATTTTATTTTATTTTTTTTGAGACGGAGTTTCGCTCTTGTTGCCCAGGCTGGAGTGCAATGGCGCGATCTCGGCTCACCGCAACCTCCGCTTTCTGGGTTCAGGCAATTCTCCTGCCTCAGCCTCCCGAGCAGCTGGGATTACAGGCACGTGACACCATGCCCGGCTAATTTTGTATTTTTTTCAGTAGAGACGGGGTTTCACCATATTGGTCAGACTAGTCTCAAACTCCTGACCTCAGGTGATCCACCCGCCTCGGCCTCCCGAAGTGCTGGGATTACAGGCATGAGCCACTGCGCCCAGCCTTACTTTTTTGTATTTGTAATAGAGATGAGGTCTCCCTGTGTTGCCCAGGCTGGTCTCGAACTCCTGGGCTCAAGCAATCCTCCTGCCTTGTCCTCTCAACATGCAGTGATTACATGCATGAGCCCCGGTGCCTGACCCGAGGTGTGCACTTTATACATACAGTGAGAGAGCGCAAGTTCACACTCTGTTGGTGAATAGAAATCTAGCTGGCCTCCTTTTGGCTCAGAAGGAGTATTTATGATTTTTATGTTTTTGGTTTCTTTTTGTCTTCTTTTATCCTCCCCCCCCACCGCTACTGCCCAAAAAGGACTTTAAATCTCCTCAAGCCCTCTTATTAGTAAATGTTTGCCTTGCCCCTCCCCACCCCTGAATTCTCTCCCATGCTACTCCGTAGAGAGGATCTTAGCTTGCAGGATTGTTAGGGAGCTGCTGCCAGCTGGCCGCTCTTTCCATAAAAGGCCACTGTCACGGATCTGATGTGAAGAACTCTATCGCTGGGGCTCATCAGGACGGGGCAGCTGCAAAACACGCACCTCAGAAGGCGTCTGATCCGACTGAGTGGATGGGTCATTTAAGGTTGACCGTAAAAGCATCAGCTCCAACTTCCTTTTTTGAGAAGTAAATAATGGTGAGCTGTATCTTTAAATAAAGTCAAATCCTCCTGCCCCTACAATAGGCTGGGGCCAGACTGCATGGATTCTTAATAGTTTAGATTAAAAAAAACAAATGTTAGACATTTTTCAACGAAATAAAAGAAGGAAAATATTTTGAGAAATGGTGCTAAAGCACAGCCCTCTGTGACACCATTCACATTTACAATCACACCTGCATATATATATGCAGAAATTTCAAAAAAAATTAGCCAGGTGTGGTGGCATGCACCTATAGGGGAGACTGAGGTAGGAGGATCACTTGAGCCTAGGGGTTGAGGCTACATGAGCCATGATTGTGCCACTGAACTCCAGCCAGGGCAACACAGCAAGACCCTGGCTCTAAAAAAAATATAGGCAGGTAGGTTGGGCATGCTGGCTCATGCCTGTAATCCCAGCATTTTGGGAGGCTGAGGCAGGTGGATCATGAAGTCAGGAGTTCAAGACCAGCCTGGCTAACGTGGTGAAACCCCGTCCCTAGTAAAAATACTAAAAAATTAGCCGGGCGTGGTAGTGCGTGCCTGTAATCCCAGCTACTCAATAAGCTGAGGCAGGAGAATCACTTGAACCCAGGAGGCAGATGTTACAGTGAGCCGAGATCGCCCCACTGCACTCCAGCCTGGTGACAGAGCAAGACTCCATCTCAAACAAAAAAAAAAAAAAGAAAGAAAGAAATGGGGTCTTGCTATGTTGCCCAGGACTGTGTGAAACTCTCAAACTCCTGGGCTCAAGTGATCCTCCCACCTCACCGTCCCAAAGAGCTGGGATTGCAGGCATGAGCCACTGCACCCCAACTGCCTATATTGATTTTCTAGGGCCCCGATAACAAAGTACTGCAGACTGGATAGCTTAAGCTGCAGAGATTTATCTTCTCACAGTTCTGGAGGCTGGAAGTCAGAGATCAAGGTGTTGGCAAGCTTGGTGTCCTCTGAGGCCTCTCTCCTTGGCCTGCTGGTGGTGGTCTTCCTGCCACCCGTGTCTTCACACGGTCTTTCCTTTCTGCATCAGTGTGTCCTAATTTCTCAGTGGATTAGGGCCCACCCTGATGACCTCATTTTGACTTAATCATCTCTGCAAACCCCTATCTCCAAAGAAGGTCCCATTCTGAGGTCCTGGGGATTACAGCTGCGGCACATGGATTTTGGAGGGTCCACGATTCCACCCACAGCACTGCTGCTGCCTATTTTGCAGTGCTGAGTCAGTACAGGCTCCAGGACACAACCACAGAGCACAGGCCACATGGAGGGGAGCTCCTGTCTAGAAGGAAAAGCTGATAGAAAACCGACAAAGATAGCCTTTTGATGGTGGCCTTCAAAAGACGCAACAGGATGCCACGGCCGTGGACAGTGGGATAATCGTTCGTTGTGAGAACCCTAATCATCCTCCCCTCGAAGGATACAGCCGGCACCAAGTCCAACCCACATCACACGGCGGTGGGACACCCGTGACGGGGCTGAGACTGAAGTCCAGAAGAAAGGTGGATGAGGGCCGGGCGCGGTGCCTCACGCCTGTAATCCCAGCACTTTGGGAGGCCGAGGCGTGTGGATCACGAGGTCAACAGATCGAGACCATCCTGGTCAACATGGTGAAACCCCGTCTCTACTAAAAATACAAAAAATTAGCTGGGCATGGTGGCGCGTGCCTGTGATCCCAGCTACTCAGGAGGCTGAGGCAGGAGAATTGCCTGAACCCAGGAGGCGGAGGTTGCGGTGAGCCGAGATCGCGCCATTGCACTCCAGCCTGGGTAACAAGAGCGAAACTCCGTCTCAAAAAAAAAAAAAAAAAAAAAAAAAATGGTGGCTGAGACGGGACAGAGCGGCAGCACAGGGACATGGAGAGCACGGGTAATTCAGAGTTTCCCTTTTTGAGAGTAGCATCAACAAAATGTCAAGGTAGGAGTTATCTAGCTCCTCTCCTTCCCAACAGAATTTCAACTAGCAACAATCCCGTGGCAAGTTTACCACCCTGAACATCCCAGAACTTGGAGTGAAGCTGTGTATCCCTTGAGACGGCAGAGCCGAGAAAACCCACGATCAGACGGTAAGGGGACGGCTGCTCTCCGGCCACGCCACCCCTCCCCGCAGCCTGCACAGCCACACACAGGAGCCCCTGGATGTTCCGTTTCTCCAGTGGACATAGTGGATGGGGGTGGGCGTTCAGCTTCCCCACCAGTCTGAGACTTCACAGGAGACTCCGTCCACTCTTTCCCTGCAGAAAGCACTGTGGGTACCAGCAGGGTTAGCCCACCAAGGGTCAGTAAGAATTTCCCTGTTCAAAAGATGAAGCGATTCACATAGACAGCTGTGCTAGACTCTTTCTGCTACCTGCCTAACGGACTTCCGCACATTTCCTGAGGACAGAACCCCATTTCTCTACCAGAGCAGAGATTCCATGACATCAGGAGGAGAGGCCTTTCCCCCAATCTCAGGAGCCGATAAACGCATTCTTCTTTGCGATTGTACAATGACATGCACAGGGAAGTCTTTCTTTCCAGGATAAAAAGCATCATTAGGAGAAAGTTTTTGGCTTGCCTTGGCCCTTAGTTTTTGTTTGGGGGATGTTGTGTGTGACAACATCTTTTCTGAGCTGTGGCAGCCATCTTGCCATCATGAGGAAACAGCCATGGAAATAAAAAGCCAATCCTTTGAGGACCTGGAAGACAAGGAAGAGCCTGGCTCCCCAGGCATCACTGAGCACCCGAATCAACAGTAAGTAAGGACAGCACCTCCTTCTGGGCTTTTTTTTTTTTTTTTTTTTTTTTTGAGATGGATTTTGCCCTTGTTGCCCAGGCTGGAGTACAGTGGTGCGATCTTGGCTCACTGCAACCTCCAGCTCCCAGGTACAAGCAATTCTCCTGCCTCAGCCTCCTGAGGAGCTGGGGTTACAGGCGTCTGCCACCACAACTGGCTAATTTTTCTATTTTTAGTAGAGATGGGGTTTCACCATGTTGGCCAGGTTGGTCTCGAACTCCTGACCTCAGGTGATCCACCCACCTCGGCCTCCCAAAGTGCTGGGATTACAGGCGTGAGCCACCGCACGTGGCCTGGGCTTCTTTTTATGAGAGAGAAAAAAAAATTCCCATTTGTGTAAATCATAATGTCAGGTTTTCCTTTTCTTTTTTAGTTTTAATTGTGTTTGTTTCCTCTCTTTCGGATGGATAATTTATTCACATGGGTCAAAAATAAAAAAGTTTCAGAGTAAACAGTGGAATGTCTCCCTTTCACTCCTATCTCTCCAACCACCAAGGTCCCTGCCCTGGAAGCAATCAATGTTACTGTTTCTGATACTTTTCCAGAGAGAATTTATGCATATTCAAACAAATATATACGAATATATTCCTTTGCTTTTGCTTTTTTTTTTTGAGATGAAGTCTCACTCTGTTAACAGGTTGGAATGCAGGGGCGTGATCTCGGCTAATTGCAACCTCCGCCTCCCGGGTTCAATCGATTCTTCTGCCTCTACCTCCCAAGCAGCTGGGACTACAGGTGCCCGCCACCATGCCCAGCTAATTTTTTTATTTTTTTTTTTATTTTTAGTAGAGACGGGGTTTCGCCATATTGGCCAGAATGGTCTCAATCTCCTGACCTTGTGATCTGCCCTCCTCAGGTTCCCAAAGTGCTGGGATTACGGGCATGAGCCACCGCGCCCAGCCTCCTTCGCTTTTTTATTTTCGCAAATGGTAGTACAGTAGCTCCCCCTTAACTCTGGTTTTGCTTTCCATGGTTTCAGTTATCTTCTGTCAACTGTGGTCCAAAATATTAAATGAAAAATTCCAGAAAGAAACAAAAATTGGGCACTGTTCTGAGCGGCAGTGTGAAACCTCAAGCTGTCCTACTGAGGCAGGGTAGGGATGGGACTTGGACCCCACTCATGCCCCACCGAGGACCTCTGTTGTAAGCTGGGTGGGAGTGGCCAGCAGGGACCCCAACGAGACTGTCCAGACCTTGCACCATGAATCTTGCTCCAGGTGCTATGCCCACTCATCGTAGAGTCTTAGGGAGACTAAGATGAGCAACGTCCCAACATAAATCTTACTCCAGGTGCCATAACAACTAGTGGCAGAAGCTTGAGGAAATTAAAATAAGCAGCTCCCACCTTAAATCTTACTCAAAGGAGTTAACCCTCCCTCCCATATGTACACAAGACCAGAAGAATGAGTGCTCCTTCGCCTTTGTTTCATTATAATACTAAAAATCACACCCAGGGGTGGAGATTCCACATGCTAATGAGACATGTGATGCATAAAGAAGCATGTCATCAAATTGAACAAGTGCCAGTTCCCCCACCTCTACCTGCTCAAACTCACTCCCTTCCCACTTTAGCTCCTTCAAGGTTACTCTCTTGAGGGCCAGGAGCGGTGGCTCACGCCTGTAATCCCAGCACTTTGGGAGGCCGAGACGGGCGGATCACCTGAGATCAGGAGTTCGAGACCAGACTGACCCTGTCTCTACTAAAAAATACAAAATTAGCCAGGTGTGATTACGCATGCCTGTAATCCTAGCTACTCAGGAGGCTGAGGCAGGAGAATCACTTGAACGCGGGAGGCAGAGGTTGTGGTGAGCCGAGATCGCACCACTGCACTCCAGCCTGGGCAACAAGAGTGAGACTCCATCTCAAAAAAAAAAAAAATTACTCTCTTGAATCTCTTCCAGGAGCCAGCCAGAGAATTCTCTGTCGCTTATGCTAACTCCCTTATACCCTGCACAAGGCATAACTTTCTGGGAAAACTCTTTTGGCCTCATGTTAATTTCTACTGCATTAACAACCCCCAAGACCCCGTGGTCAGTAACACTACTCCTGTCCCTTCAAGACATGAATTCTCCCTTTGTCCAGCATCTCCTCCCTGCAGACGCTCCCTACTCCTTAGTCACTTACAAGCCCTCCCAGTGAACAAATCAGCTGTGGAGGTATGGTATGCTTACGTTCAAGTCACTCTTATTTTACTTCACAATGGCCCCAAAGCCCAAGAGTGGTGATGCTGGTAATTCAGATATGCCAAGGAGAAGCCATAACGTGCTTCCTTTGATGACCTTGCTGAGATCTACAGTAAGAATGAACCTTCTATTCATGAAACTGTGAAGCAGAAAAAAGAAATCCAGAGCCGGGCGCGGTGGCTCACGCCTGTAATCCTAGCACTTTGGGAGGCTGAGGTGGGTGAATCACCTGAGGTCAGGAGTTCAAGACCAGCCTGGCCATCATGGTGAAACCTCATCTTAAAAAAAATTTTTTTTAATTTATAAAATAAATAAATAAATAAATATTTTTTAAAAAACAAAGAAAAAAGAAATCCATACTAGTTTTGCTGTCACACCTTAAACTGCAAAAGTCATGGTGCATGATAAGTGCTTAGTTAAGATGGAAAAGCCCTCAAATTTATGGGTGGAAGACATGAACAGAGACGTGTTTTGATTGACAGCAACCAGGCTTAGTGCTATCCACGGTTTCAGGCATCCACTGGGGGTCTTGGAACGTATCCCCCTTGGAGGAGGGCAGATTACTGTACACGATGCTCTGTAAATTCTTCCCCTTGCCTTTTTCATTTATTAAAATAGCTTGGCCATATGCCATATTAGTACCAAAAATACTTCCTCGTTCATGTTTATATGTGTGTAGTATTCTACTACATGGCTGTACCATTTAACTGGATCCCTTTTTTAAATTCATTTCCAGTCTTTACTATTACGGACAATGCTACAATAATAACCTATGTCATTTTGCACATGTGGAAGTACCACTACAAAAAAGCTTGCTGGAAATAAAATGTCCTGGTGAGAGGATACATACATTTTGTTTTGAGAAATGTTGCTGATTTGTCCTCCATAGAGATGCAACATCAGCAATTTTTAAGTGTCCGTTTTCTTACACAAACACCAACCTTGATGTGATAGCAAACATTTTGATCTTTGCCAAACTGAAAGGTTAAAAAAAAAAGTTGCCGGCCGGGCACGGTGGCTCACACCTGTAATCCCAGCACTTTGGGAGGCTGAGGCAGGTGGATCACGAGGTCAAGAGATCGAGACCATTCTGGTCAACATGGTGAAATCCTGTCTCTACTAAAAATACAAAAAATTAGCTGGGCATGGTGGTGTGTGCCTGTAATCCCAGCTACTCAGGAGGCTGAGGCAGGAGAATTGCCTGAACCCAGGAGGCAGAGGTTGCGGTGAGCCGAGATTGCGCTGCTGCACTCCAGCCTGGGTAACAAGAGCGAAACTCTGTCTCAAAAAAAAAAAAAAAAAAAAAGTTACTGGGCACGGTGGCTCATGCCTGTAATCCCAGCACTTTGGGAGGCCGAGGCAGGTATCATAAGGTCAAGAGTTCAGCCTGGTCAACATGGTGAAACCCCATCTCTATTTAAAAAAATTTTTTTTCAAAAAAAGTTATCTCAGTGGAATTTTTATTTGGATTTTAAAGTTTTTTATTTAACTGTGAATGAATATTTTATTTCATAGGAGTGAACATTTCACATGTGAAACAGCGATTCTCCCACTTAGTCTCTCTCCAGTAGCTGGGACTACAGGCACACACCACTACACCACGTTAATTTTTAAATTTTTTGTGGAGATGAGGTTTTACCTTGTTGCCTAGGCCGGTCTCGAACTCCTGAGCTCAAGAAATCCTTCTGCTTTGGTCTTCAAAGTGCTGGGACTACAGGTGTGAGCCATCACGCCTGGCCTCCTATATTTCTATTAGACGGTTTCCAAATGTTATCTGATTGCCAATCTATCGAACAATAATTTTTTCTTCACTAATTTAAAACTACTGTTATGATAAACCAAATTTTTGTGCAAGTTTGAAAGTGAGGCTCAGATTAAACAAACGAATAGGGTATCAACAAATAGAAAGGTATTTCATATTCTTGAGAAGAAGACCTAGCCTGGGCTGTGGCTCGCACCTGTAATCCCAGCACTTTGGAAGGCTGAGGTGGGCAGATAACTTGAGGTCAGGAGTTTGAGAGCAGCCTGACCAACATGGAGAAACCCCTCGGTAGCATTTTAACGTTTCCTTAATATGGGGATTTCTCGTTATGGTCTTTCCTTGGTGTTATGCCTTTAAAAGTACTGTAAAAATGGGGTCTTTTCTTTTAGTTCATTTGTTTTTTCTTTTCCCTCAGCCACCTACTGAATTCCCTCATGATCTATAATAGTTTTTCAATGAATTCTCTTATCACCTATAAATAACGTGAAATATGTCTCTGCTAATTGTTACACTTTTTTTTTTTTTTTTTTTTTTTTTTTTTGAGACAGGGTCTCACTGTGTTACGCAGACTGGAGTGCAGTGATATGATCACAGCTCACTGCAGCCTCAACTTCCCAGGCTCAGATGACCCTCCCACCTCAGCCTCCCAAGCAGCTGGAACCACAGGCACATGCCACCACACCCAGCTAATATTTTATAATTTCTGTAGAAACAAGTTCTTGCCATGTTGCCCAGGCTGGTGTCGAATTCGTAGGCTCAAGCAATCTGCCCATTTTGGCCTCCCAAAGTGCTGGGATTATAGGCATGAGCCACCACACCCGGCCCTCATCTAAATGCATTGCATAGTACCTCCAGAACAACGAGAAATACTAATGGACAGCTCTGTCTCGTTCCTGATTTTAAGGGCAATACTTTTACTATTTTCTC
Organism: Saimiri boliviensis; assembly: GCF_048565385.1. Taxonomy (NCBI): domain Eukaryota; kingdom Metazoa; phylum Chordata; class Mammalia; order Primates; family Cebidae; genus Saimiri; species Saimiri boliviensis. The sequence continues at coordinate 125,982,982 of NC_133455.1, forward strand.
ATTAAGCAGCAGTTGAAATATAGATATATATTTTATTATGCTAGGGAAGTATCCGTATCTTATTATTTCATAATAATCCAATGGATGATGAATAAATAATGGAAACAGAGACCAGATAGAAGGTTACTGTGATGGGGAGATGGGGAAAGAAGGAAGGTTGGAGACAGAGTCAACAGGATTTTTTGGTGGGCATGGGTCCCAGATCTATTTTATGGCCTCGGGTTATTACTAGTTTGTTTACTCTGAGCCTTGCTTTCAAATTAACATTTGGTTAAACATTAAGTATTTGCTATCTCCTAGGCATCTTAAGATACAACAGCTGGCCGGGCCCAGTGGCTCACACCTGTAATTCCAGCACTTTGGGAGGCCAAGGTGGGCAGATCACGATGTCAGGAGATTGAGACCATCTTGGCCAACGTGGTGAAACCCCGTGTCTACTAAAAATACAAAAATAGCCAGGTATCATGGCACATGCCTATAGTTCCGGCTACTCGGGAGGCTGAGGCAGGAGAATCGCTTGAACCCGGGAATCGGAGGTTGCTGCGAGCCCAGATCATACCACTGCACTCCAGCCTGGCAACAGAGCAAGACTCTGCCAAAAAAAAAAAAAAAAAAAAAAAAAAGAAAAAAGAAAAAGAAAAAAAGCCCAGTCATGGTGGCTCACGCCTGTAATCCTAGCACTTTGGGAGGCCAGGGTGGGTGGATCAGGAGATGAAGATCATCCTGGCCAACATGGTGAAACCCTGTCTCTACTAAAAATACAAAAATTAGCTGGGTGTGGTGGCACATGCCTGTAATCCCAGCTACTCGGGAGGCGGAGGCAGGAGAATCATTTGACTACCTCGGCAGTCAGAGGTTGCAGTGAGCCAAGATCACACCACTGCACTTCAGCCTGGCGACAGAGTAAGACTCTGTGTAAAAAAAAAAAAAAAAAAAAAAAAAAAAAAAAAAAACATCCAATGAAACAGACCTGATACACAAACTTCTGGAGCTTGTAAAATAATTAAAATTATTGCCTTTGTAGACAAGGGCTACAAAAGAAAAACACAACATATAACCAGTGACCTATTCTTGGTCTGGAGATGAGGAAATCTCTCCCTGAGGAAATTTAAGATGCAACCTGAAGAATAAATAAGGGTTAGCTAAAGTAAAGGGGTGTAAGGGAGGGGAGCTCTGCTGGTGGGCTAAATGGTACCTGCAAAGGCCCTGTGATAGGAAGAACAGTTTGGCTGAAGCTTGGAAATTGAGAGATGAAGCTAGAGAAGTAGCTGGGTAACAGATCATTCAGACTTACAGACTGTAAGAGCAAGAGAAAACCAGGAAAAATTTTTTCCAATGCAGTAAAGTATATGTGTGTGTGTATGTGTGTATATCTATGTGTGTGTGTGCGTGTGTGTGTGTGAGTGTGTATTTTTTTTCCTTCTGCTGCCTCTGGCTCACTGCAACCTCTGCCTCCCAGGTTCAAGAGATTCTCCTGTCTCAGCTTTTCTAGTAGCTGGGACTTTAGGCATGCGCCACCACACCTGGCTAATTTTTGTATTATTAGTAGGGACGGGTTTTCAGCATGTTGGCTAGGCTGGTCTCGAACTCATGACCTCAAGTGATATACCTGCCTTGGCCTTCCAAAGTACTGGGATTACAGATGTGAGCCACTTCACCAGCCTGTAAAGTATATAAAGTATACTAATCTTAAGTGTCTAACCTGAAGAAGTGTTACATAGGTATATACCCATGTTACCATCACGAAAGCTATGGATCATTTTAGTTCCTTAGAAGGTAACTTCATGCCACTTTCCACTCAGCCATGTTCGCTACTTGAGTTCCAGTTTATATTCCAGGAGACACATGCTATCCCAGAGACATCCAGTTCTTTTTTTTTTTTCCATTGTGACTTCTATCCTCGTCGGTTAGTGTGTGTGTGTGTGTGTGTGTGTGTGTGTGTGTGTGTGTGCGCGCGCGTTTATTTGTATAGATGGAGTCTCCCTCTTGCCACCCAGGCTGGAGTGCAGTGGCGTTACCTCGGCTCACTGCAACCTCCTCCTCCCAGGTTCAAGCAATTCTCCTGACTCAGCCTCCTGAGTAGCTGGGATTACAGGTGCCCACCACCACACCCGGCTAATTTTTGTATTTTTTAGTAGAAATGGGGTTTCACCTTATTGGCCAGGCTGGTCTCGAACTCCTGACCTCAGGTAATCCACCCATCCCAGCCTCCCAAAGTGCTGGGATTACAGACATGAACCATCACGCCTGGCCTTATCTGTTTTTTTTTTTTTTTTTTCTTAATGAGTTTTTCGTTTGGAATAATTTCAGAATTACAGAAAAGTTGCAAAGATAGTACAGAGGGTTTTGGTATACCTTTCACCCAGCTTCCCTTAACGTTAATATCTCACATAGCCATTGTCAAAACCAATTAAGAAGTCAACATTGTTGAAGCATATTAACTAAACTACAGATTTTATTTAGATTTCACCAGGTTTTTCCATAATACCCTTTTTCTGTTCCAGAATTCAATCCAGAATGCCACATTGCACTTAGTGATTCTGACCCTTTAATTTTCGGTCTTCTCTGATCTGTGAGTTTCTATCTTTCCTTATTTTTTCATGACCTTGGCAGTTCTTTTGTTTTTGTTTTTGTTTTTGTTTTCTTCAGAGACAGGATCTCACTCTGCCACTCAAGCTGGAGTGCAGTGGTGCAATCATAGTTCACTATAACCTTGAGCTCCTGGGCTCAAGCAATCCTCTCCATCTTAGCTTCCTGAATAGCTAGGGCTACAGGCGTCCACCACCATACCTGTCTTTGTTTTTTTTTTGAGACAGAGTCTTGCTATGTTGTCTTGAACTCCTGGCCTCAAGCGATCCTTCTCCCAAAGTGCTGGGATAACAGGTATGAGCCAGCACACACATGGCCAACAGTTTTCTGATTAATTATTTTGTAGGCTGTCCCACCATTTGGGTTCATATGCTGTTTTCTCATGATTAGAAACTGCCAATCTAGGCCAGGCACCATGGCTCACGCCTGTAATCCTAGCATTTTGGGAGGCCGAGACGGGCAGATCACTTGAGTCCAGAAGTTCGAGCCTAGCCTAGGCAATATGGCTAAACGCTGTCTCTACAAAAAATACCAAAATTAGCCTGGTGTGCTGATGTGTGCGTATAGTCCTACCTACTTAGGGGGCTGAGGTGAGAGAATCACTAGAGTGCAGGAGGTCGAGGCTGCAGTGAGCTATGTTCACACCACTCCCAGCCTGGGAGACAGAGCAAGACTCTCTCTCAAAAAGAAAAAGAAAAAAGAACTGCCAACCTGTCTTCCAAAGTGATTATACCATTTTGCATTCCCAACAGCAATGAATGAGAATTCCTATGGTACATCCTCAACAGCATTTGGTGGTGGTGGCCGAGTTTTAGAAACTCTAGTAGGTGAACAATGGCACCTCATTTTAAAATTTGCATTTCTTTAGTAACAAATGATGTTAACCAACGTTCATATGCTTATTTGCCATCCAGATATTTTATTTTTTGAAGTGTCTCTTTAGATCTTTGCTCATTACTAAATTGGGTCATTTGGCTGGGCGTAGTGGCTCATGCCTATAATACCAGTACTTTGGGAGGCCCAGGAGGGTGAGTCACTTGAGGTCAGGAGTTCAAGACCAACCTGGCCAAAACAGCGAAACCCCATCTCTACTAAAAACACGAAAATTAGCTGAGTATGCTGGTGGGCATCTGTAATTCTAGCTACCCGGGAGGCTGAGGCACAAGAATTGCTTGAACTTGGGAGACAGAGTTTGCAATGTGCCAAGATTGCGTCACTGCACTCCATACTGGGTGACAGAGCAAGACTCTATCTCTAAATAAATAAATAGAGCCATTTCTTTTCTTTCTTTTCTTTTTCTTTTTTTCCTTTTTTTCTTTTTGAGACAGAGTCTCGCTCTGTCGCCCAGGTTAGAGTGCAGTGGTGTGATCTCGGCTCACTGCAACCTCTGCCTCCTAGGTTCAAGGGATTCTCCTGCCTCAGCCTCCCAAGTAACTGGGACTACAGGTGTGCACCACCACATCCTGCTAATTTTTAATATTTTTATTAGAGACAGGGTTTCACCATATTGGCCAGGCTGGTCTTGAACTCCTGACCTTGTGATCTGCCTGCCTTGGCCTCCCAAAGTGCTGGGATTACAAATATGAGCCACCACGCCCAGCCCAGAATAAAGAATTCTTTTTTTTTAAGATGGGGTTTCACCATGTTGGTCAGGCTGCTCTTGAACTCCTGACCTCAGGTGATCTACCCGCCTTGGCCTCCAAAGTGCTTAGACTACAGGCGTGAGCCACCACACCCGGCCCATAAAGAATTCTTAAAACAGAATAAGAAAACAAATGGCCGGGCCCGGCAGACTCACACCTCTAATCCCAGCACTTTGGGATGCTGAGGCAGGCGGATCACCAGGTCAGTAGTTCAAGACCAGCATGATCAATATGGTGAAACCCTGTCTCTACTAAAAGTATAAAAAATTAGTCGAGTGTGGTGGTGCATGACTGTAGTCCAGCTACTCAGGAGGCTGAGGCAGGAGAATCCCTTGAACCCAGGGGGCAGAGGTTGCAGTGAGCCAGGATGGCGCCACTGCACTCCAGCCTGGGCAACAGAGACTCCATCTCAAAAAAAATAAATAAAAAGGAAGAAGAATTCTATTTTATTCTGGATACAAGTCCTTTATCAGGTACATGATTTGCAAATATTTTCTCTCAGAATGTGGTTTGTCTAGTCATTTTCTCAATGTATCTTTCACAGAGCAAAAAGTTTTTAATTGTGATAAAATTGTGATGAGGTACAATTCATCATTTTTTTCTTTATGAATTGTGTTTTCAGTACCTGAAAACTTATCACTAAACCCAAGGTTACACACAAAGGTCTCCTGTGCTTTTTTCTAAATGTCTTACTTTTTTTTTTTTTTTGAGATGGAGTTTTGCTCTTGTTGCCCAAGCTGGAGCAGTGGCGCCGTCTCAGCTCACTGCCACCCCTGCCTCCCCAGCTCAAGAGATTCTCCTGCCGTAGCCTCCCATGTAGCTGGGATTATGGACATGCGCCACCACGCCCGGTTAATTTTGTATTTTTAGTAGAGACGGGGTTTCTCCATGTTGGTCAGGCTGGTCTCAAACTCCTGACCTCAGGTGATCCACCTGCCTTGGCCTCCCAAAGTGCTGGGATTACAGGTGTGAGCCACCGCGCCCGGCAATATCTTACTTTTTACATTTAAGTTTAGGATCCACTATTTTTTGTGTAAGTGTCAGGTATGTGCTGAGTTTTTTTGGTTTTGTTTTTGCATGTGAATGTCTAATTTTTCCGGCACTGTTTTTTGAAAAGACTGCTCTTTCACCATTGGATTACCTTTACATCTTTGTCAAAAATCAGTTGACATATTTGTGTGGGTTTGTTTCTGGGCTATGGGCTCCATTGTAGCCTATGTTGTCGACCCTCTTGCTAATACCACGCCAATTGCTTTCTAATAAGTGTTGAAATTTGGTGGAATAATTTCTCCAACTTGTTTTTCGTTCTTTTTTGTTTGTTTCCCTTTTCATATACATTTTAGAATCCGTTTGTCAATTTCTACCAAAAAAAAAAAGTTCCTTTGATTTTGGTTGATAATGCATTGAATCTATAGATCAAACTAAGGAGAAATAACCTATTTACAATATTAAATTTTTGAATTTATGAATACAGCATATCTTTCTATTTAGTTATACATATATATTTTTTGAGACAGGGCCCCACTCTGTCACCCAGGCTAGAGTGCAGCCTAGAGTACAATGGTACAATCACAGTTCACCGCAACCTTGAACTCTTGTGCTCAAGTGATCCTCCCACCTGAAGTCTCCTAAGTAGCCGGGAGGACAGGTACATGACACCATGCCTGGCTAATTTTTTATTTTTTGTAGAGACAGAGTCTTTCTGTGTTGTCCAAGTTGGTCTTGAACTTCTGGCCTCAGGTGATCCTCCCGCCTCAAACTCCCAAAGCACTGGGATTACAAGTGCACCCAGCCTACTCTGACTATGGTAGGGAGAATGGATTAGGTGGTAGCCAGAGGGGAAGCGGACGGAGATGTCCATTAGGCGGGGCCCATTGCTGTCATTCATGAAGGAGATGATGGTGGCCTGGGTAAGTTTGGTGGCGGCAGGAATAAAAAGAAGAGGCTACATTCTAGAGATATTTGGGAAGAAGAATAAACAGAAGTTGCTAATTGATTGGCTGTAGGAAGTGAGGGAGAGGGAGGAAACAAGAGTGGCTCCCAGATTTCTGGCTTGAACAACTGAGTGGCTGGCGATATCATTTACTGAACTAGAAAGTTATGAGGAAAAAAAACTATTATTAGGGATGTTTACATATTAAAATGTAAAACATTGTTAGAAGTGATGGTGGTGGTTTAAAAAAACGCAAACTATCTGTCCATTAATAGGCACTATAACAAAGAACAGACCGGGAGAAAATATTTACAATTCATATAATTGACAAAAGAATTTCTATCCAAGATTAAAAAAAAAAAAAAGAAAGAAAGAAAACACTATACATCAGCAAGAAAGAGAAACAACTCAACAGGCGAAGAATTTAGTCAACTCACTAAAAAAGAAACCCAGTGCCAAAATCATCTGAAAATATGCTCAACCTCATAAGGTATCATGAAAATGCATATTAAAACAAGATACTATTTGCACACATCAGATTTAGCAAATAATAAGAAATTTGATGATAAGTGGCACAGATTTGCAGCAATGGGAATATAAATGGATAAAATCATTTAGAGAGCAATTCGGCCATATCTTGCAAAAATGAAGATAGACCTCCTTACCTATAACATACGTTTATTCCTAGGTACATAATCTAGAAAAACTCTTGTTCACATGCACAAAAAAACACATGCAACAACCTTGATCTGGGCATTGTAAGGTGAAAAATCACATAAACTTTCACCAACTGGATATATACATGGGGGATTTTCTCTTTTTTTTTCTTTTTTTTTTTTCTTTTTTTGAGACATGGGGGATTTTCACACAATGTGATGCAAATACAGTACAATAGTAAAAAATGAAGGAGCTAAAGTTATCTGTATCCACGTTAACACATACTGATACATATATAGAGAGAAAGACAGAGACAGAGAGACAGACAGAAAGCCAAAAACAGCAAGATGGTAAAAAAAAAAAAATACATACAATTTAATATCAATTATATAAGATTAAGAAACAGCAAAATATTTTATATAGATCATAGAGATTTTTGTAGAAAGAGTATTAAAACATGTATGGAAATTATAACGCCAAATTCCAGATATTAGTTACTTCCAGGGAGAAAAAGGCAGAGAAGGACCATATAAAGGGCCTCAATTTTACATGTAATATTTCATTTTATAAGCTGAGTCATCGTTAAATGTGTGATTATTATCTATACTTTTTTATATACCATAAATATGTCATTAAAAAAACTTTTGGGCCAGGTATAGTGGCTCACCCCAGTAATCTCGCCACCTTGGGAGGCTGAAGCAGGTGGATCACCTGAGGTCAGGAGTTCAAGACCAGGCTGACTAACATGGTGAAACCCGTCTCTACTAAAAACACAAAAATTAGCCAGGTGTGCTGGCATGTGCCTATAGTCCTAGCTACTTGGGAGACTGAGGCAAGAGAATTGCTTGAACCCTGGAGGCAGAGGTTGCAGTGAGCCAAGATCACACCATTGCACTCCAGCCTGGGCAGCAGAGTAAGACTCTGTCTAAAAAAAAAAAACAAAACAACTTTTGGCTCACTGCAGCCTCAACCTCCCAGGCTCCAGTGATCCTCCCACCTCAGCCTCCTGAGCAGCTGGGACCACAGGTAGCTGCCACTACGCCAGGCTAATTTTTTAAAAATATTTTTTATAGAGACAGGGTTTCACCATGTTATCCAGGCTGGTCTCAAACTCCTGGATTTGGGCAATCTGCCCCCTTGGCCTCCCAAAGTGCTGAGGTTACAGGCATAAGCCACAGCACCCAGCCTTATTTTATTTGAGATAAGGTCTTTCTCTGTCACCCAGGCTGGAGTGCAGTGGCAGAGTCACAGCTCACGGCAGCCTTCACCCCCTGAGCTCAAACAATCCTCCCTCCTCACCCTTCCCCGTAGCTGAGACTACAGGTGCATGCAACCATGCCTAGCTAATTTTTTTTTTTTTTTTTTTTTTTTTTTTTTTTAGACAAGGTCTCACTATGTTGCCCAGGCTGGCCTTAAACTCCTGGGCTCAAATGATCCTTCCACCTCAGCCCTCCATTGTGTTGGGATTACTGGTGTGAGCCCCTGCACCCAGACTTCTCTTGTTTATAAGCCACCCATTTTATGGTATTTCATGATAGCAGCCCAAACAGAATATGACACATGAAAGAAGGACAAAGAGATGACAAGATAGTAAAGAATTACCCAAGGCCAGGAGCAGTGACTCTCACCAGCACTTTGGGAGGCTGAGGCAGCTGAATCACTTGAGCTCAGGAATTTGAGACCAGCCTGGCCAACCTGGTGAAACCATCTCTACTAAAAATACAAAAATTAGCCAGCTGTGGTGGTGTGCACTTGTAATCCCAACTACTTAGAAGGCTGAGACGGAAGAATCTCTTGAGCCTGGGAGGCGGAGGTTGCAGTGAGTCAAGATTGCACCACTGCACTACACCCTGGGTAACAGAGTAAGACTCTGTCTCAAAAATATAAAAATTAAAAAAAAAAATAAAGAATTACCAGAAAAACCTAAGAGACAGTGAGAGTCCAGACACGTAGACAGCAAAAGGCTTTAACCCTCACTTAACCGTAAAGGAAATCCAAATTGCTAATGAACACATAAAAAGGTGCTCAGCCTCATTAAGCATCAGAGAAATAAAAAGAAAAACGCATACAGCTGGGCACAGTGGCTCATACCTGTAATCCCAGCACTTTGGGAGGCTGAGGTGGGAGGATTGCTTGAGGCCAGGAGTCCAAAACCAGCCTGGGCAACACAGTGAGACCTTGTCTCTATTTTTTTTTTTTTTTTTTAATTACAGGCTGGACATTGTGGCTCATGCCTGTAATCCCAGCACTTTGGGAGGCCAAGGTGGGAGCATTGCTGGAGTTCAGGAGTTCAAGACCAGCCTGGTCAACGTAGTGAGACTGCATCTCATTTTCTTAAAAATTTAAATAAAATAATAAAATAAAATTACAACAATGGAAAAAAAAAAAAAAAAGACCCATTGTGGTGGCTCATGCCTATAATCCCAGCACTTTGGGAGACGCAGGTGGGCAGATCACCTGAGGTTGGTGACCAGCCTGACCAACATGGAGAAACCCCATCTCTACTAAAAATACAAAAATTAGCCAGGCATGGTGGCTCATGCCTGTAATCCCAGCTACTTGGGAGGCTGAGGCTGGAGAATCCCTTGAACCCAGGAGGATGAGATTGCGGTGAGCAGAGATCGTCCTATTGCACTCCAGCCTGGGCAACAAGAGCAAAACTTCGTCTCAAAAAAATCAATCAATCAATCAATCAACCTACATCCACCAGATTGACAAAAATTCAAAACTCTGACTACTAAAGATTGATAAGTGTGTGGAGCAACTGGGACTCCATACACAACCCAGGGAATATAAATGGCTTTGGAAATCAGTTTGGCATTATCTAATAAAGCCAACAATACTCCGTGACGCAACAAGTCCACTCCTAGGTATATAACCAGAGAGATGCACGCATTTAAGGACCAGGATACATGTACAAGAAGGTCAATAGAAGTGTGGGCCAGGCACAGTGGCTCATGCCTGTAATCCCAGCACTTTGGAAGGCTGAGACAAGCAGATCCCTTGAGCTCAGGAGTTCAAGACCAGACTGGGCAACATGGTGAAACTACATCTCTACAAAAGATAGAGTGTTGGGACGTGCACCTGTGGACCCAGCTACTTGGGAGGCTAACGTGCGAAGATCTTGAGCCCAGGAGGCTGAGGCTGCAGTGAGCCGTGACCATGCCACTGCACTCCAGCGTGGCTACAGAGCGAGACCCCATCTCAAAAACCGAAACCAAAACAAACAACAAAAAAAGTAGAAGCAGTGTTCGTAATTCCATTTCCAAAAACTGGAAATGAACCAAACGTTTATTATCACAAAGAGTGGCGTAAACATAGAATTGGATGATCTATAGCGGTGAAAATTGATAAAATATAGTGAAAACAGGGCAATCAGTATGAATCTCATAAGCATTTTATTTTGTGGTTGTTCTTTTAATTTTTTCTTTTCTTTTCTTTCTCATAAGCATTTTTTTTTTTTTTTTTTTTTTTTTTTTGAGACAGAGTGTTGCTCTTGTTACCCAGGCTGGAGTGCAATGGCGCGATCTCGGCTCACCGCAACCTCCGCCTCCTGGGTTCAGGCAATTCTCCTGCCTCAGCCTCCTGAGTAGCTGGGATTACAGGCACGTGCCACCATGCCCAGCTAATTTTTTTGTATTTTTAGTAGCGACGGGGTTTCACCACGTTGACCAGGATGGTCTCGATCTCTCGACCTCGTGATCCACCCGCCTCGGCCTCCCAAAGTGCTGGGATTACAGGCTTGAGCCACCGCGCCCGGCCTCTCATAAGCATTTTATTAAAGAAAAAGACATTTAGGGCTGGGCATGGTGGCTCACGCCTGTAATCCCAGCACTTTGTGAGGCCAAGACAGTTGGATCACTTGACGTCAGGCGTTCGAGACCAGCCTGACCAACGTGGTGAAATTCCATCTCTACTAAAAAAAAAAAAATACAAAATGAGCCACGTGTGGGGGCACATGCCTGTAATCCCAGCTACTTGGGAGGCTTGAACCGAGGAAGTGGAGGTCGCAATGAGCCGAGATGGCACCATTGCATTCCAGCTTGGGAGACAAGAGTGAGACTTAAAAAGAAGTGTAGGAGATTAGAATATGACACCCCAAAATATACCGGTTTTGCGTAACTATTATTTTGAGCTGCAGAAAACTGAAAAACAACAGATAACAAGACAAAACAAAAAAACCACCCCTCTCCATCCTCCCTGCCTACTTGACTAAAAGCAGGCTTAAACTCTTAGCCCAGAGAAAGCACCAATAGAAATCTACATAACAAAACTGCCTTACCTAAACAATCCTTCTCTTCCATTCTTTCTCCCAGATATTTACTTTCCTACCATTTGCTGACCTTGGAAGCCTAAAACCCTTTTCCTCTGACTTGTTCCTTCTCTGTAAATTTATTGTTCTTTGTGAAGATGATAAGCCCAAATTCTAATCACCCCTTTGAGTGACTCATCATCGAGTTCTCCGCATGTACGCACAATGCATGCGTTAATACATTCAACTTGTTTTAGTCTTGGTAATCCTTTGTCAGCCTAACTTTCAGGAACCCAGCCAGTGAACCTAGGAGGGTTAAGCAAAGGATTTTTCTTGCCCTACAGAGGCAAGACAGAGAATGTACAGTCTGATTCCATTCATAAACTTAAAAAAACTAAACTACGTTGTTTAGGGATGAATGTGTAAGTGGTGAAGCTGATAAAATAAAAAGCAAGGAAATGGCAGTCACCAAAGGCTATTTAGTCATTGCTCTGGGAAGGAGAAAGTTGGTTATGATCAGAGAGAGGTGCACAGATGACATCTGAACTTTAATAATGCTCCATTTCTTGATCCAGGTAGTAATTACATAATCATTTCACTTTATAATTATTTATTAAACTATACATACACACATATGCGATATTCCACTAGGATGTATATTTCACACATAAAGTAAAAGAGAACAGGCTTGGGTTAAGGATGGCAAAAGACCTGAAAGATCCCATTTTGAGCATTATGAGATACCTATGACATAATCAAATGTTGAACTTAAAAGACTGGAGATGTAGGCTGGGCACGGTGGCTCACGCCTGTAATTCCAGCACTTTGGGAGGCCGAGGTAGGCGAATCACGGGGCCAGGAGATTGAGACCATCCTGGCCAACATGGTGAAACCCCATCTCTACTAAAAATAATAGAATTTTAAAAATCAGCTGGGCATGGTGACGTGTGCCTGTAATCCCAGCTACTGAGAGGCTGAGGCAGGAGTATCGCTTGAACCCGAGGGTCGGAGGTTGCAGTGAGCTGAGATCACACCACTGCACTCCAGCCTGGTGAAAGAGCAAGACTCCGCCTCAAAAAAAAAAAAAAAAAAAAAAGATTGGAGATGTAATTCAGGGGCCCTGGATATAAAGATAAAATTTGAGTGACAGGAGTACATAAAATAACCTACAGGATGTATGAGGGTGACAAGAGAAGGCCTAAGATAAGGTCCTGTGGAACGCCCACATTTAAAGGACAGGCAGAGGAGGAAGAGCTGGCAAAGGAGACTGAGAAGCAGCCAGCTGGGCGAGGTGGCGCATGCCTGTAATCCCAGCACTTTGGGAGGCCGAGGCAGGTGCATCACTTGAGCCCAGGAGTTTAAGACCAGCCTGGTCAACACGGTGAAACCCTGTCTCTATTGAAAATACAAAAATTAGCTGGCCATGGTGGCGCACACCTGTAGTTCCAGCTACTTAGGAGGCTGAGTTGGGAGGATCGCTTGAGCCTGGGAGGAAAAGGTTGCAGTGGGCTGAGATGGAGCTACTGCATTCCAGCCTGGGTGACAGAGTGAGACCCTGTCTCAAGGGGGAAAAAAAAAAAAGGAACAGCCAAAGATGAAGGAAGAAAACCGAAAAAATACTATATCTGGAGAAAAATGTTTTTAAAAGTTTAAAGAAAGGAGTGTTCAATATGCCCCAGACTACTGAGAGGTCAAGTAAGATGAAGATGGAATAGTATCCGCTGGATTTAGTAAATGTGGTCATTGACCTTAGCAAGCATAGATGCAGAGAAAAGACAGGGATGGAATGAAATGAAGGCACCTTTCAAATTATGCCCCAGGAGGCACCAGTAACACAGACTATTGCTTCACAGTACCCCATGGAGCTATGCAATGCAGAGAACCAGGTGAGGAAATGCAGTGATTTAAGAACACTACCCCCATGGTCCAACGCTCATCTTCAAAGGTAGTTCTACTCCTTCCTGACAATGTGAATTTGGCCAAGTTATTCAAATATTTTACACCATGGGGTCCAAATATGTAAAAATAATACTAATGCTGAGTGCGATGGCTCATGCCTGTAATCCCAGCACCGTGGGAGGCCAAGGCAGGAGGATCACGATGTCAACAGATCGAGACCATCCTGGCCAACATGGTGAAACCCCATCTCTACTAAAAAATACAAAAGTTAGCTGGGCGTGGTGGCTCGTGCCTGTAATCCCAGCTACTCGGGAGGCTGAGGCAGGAGCATTGCTTGAACCTGGGAGGTGGAGGTTGCAGTGAGCCAAGCTCGCGCCACTGCACTCCAGCCTGGCGCCTGGTGACAAAGTGAGACTGTGTCTCGGAAAAAAAAAAAAAAAAAACTAATACAGTAGGACTCTTGTGAGGAGTAAATTAAACAGTCTACATTGAAGCGTTTGGTCCAAAGCATTCAATAAACGTAAATTATTATTTTCTGTATTGCTTAGATAAGTCTTTCAAGAAGCTTGGCTATAAAAGGAGAGAAATAAGACAATCGCTGGAAGAGGATGTAGAATTAAGGGAAAATCTCTTTTCTTTTTTCTTTTTTTGGGAGGGGACAGAGTCTCATTCTGTCTCCCAGGCTGGAGTGCAGTGGCACAATCTCAGCTCATTGCAACCTCCGCCTCTTGGGTTCAAGTCATTCTCCTGCCTCAGCCTCCCGAGTAGCTGGGATTACAGCCCTGCACCACCACCACACCCGGCTAATTTTTTTGTATCTTTGGTAGAGATGGGGTTTCTCCATGTTGGCCAGGCCAGGCTCCAACCCCTGACCTCAAGTGATCCACCCGCCTCAGCCTCCCAAAGTGTTGAGATTACAGGTGTGAGCCACTGTGCCTGGCTGGGAAAGTTTATTTTTGTTTTATAAATTTTTTGACTGTTCTTTAGAGAAATTTTAGATTTACAGAAAAATTGCCCAGAAAGTACAGAGCTCCCATAGACCTTTCTCCCCTGCAAACGTGTCCTTTCCGCTTCTGCTAACATCTTCCATTAATGTGATGTATTTGTTATAATAGATGAATCACTATTAACACATTATTATCAACTAAGGTTCTTAGTTTACATTAGGGTTCTTCCTGTTGTAAGGTTCTATGGGTCTTGACAAATGTATGCCATCATAAATCCATATTACTGCATCATACAACATAGCTTCACACTCTTAAACAATCCCCTGCCCTGCACCTGTTCCAAGCCCTTGGAAACCACTGATCTTTTTACCGCCTCTGTAGTTTCGCTTTTTCCAGAATATCATATGTATAGGCATGTGATGATGATGTGTTCTGAGAAATGCATTGTTAGGTGATTCAGTCAGCGTCTGAGAATCGTTCCGTACATTCACAAATCTAGATGGCATCGTCTACTGCACACCTCGGCCAGATGCCATAGCCTACTGCTCCTAGGCTACAAACCTGTACGGCATGTTACCGAACCGAATAATGTAGACAGTTGTAAAACAATGATAAGTATTTTGTATCTAAACATAGAAAAGGTAAGGTGAAAATAGGGTGTTATAATCTTATGGGACAAATATGAGACCACCATCACAGATGCAGTCTGCTGTTGACTGCAGTGTAGCTCATGACCCTTGTTGGAACGACACAGTATGTAACATTTTCAAACTGGCTTCTTGTACTTCACAATAGGAATTTAAGGCTCCCCTATGTTTTTTTTGTTTGTTTGTTTTTTGTTTTTTCCTGAGATGGAGTTTCGCTCTCGTTACCCAGGCTGGAGTGCAATGGCGCGATCTCGGCTCACCGCAACCTCCGCCTCCTGGGTTCAGGCAATTCTCCTGTCTCAGCCTCCTCAGTAGCTGGGATTACAGGCACGCGCCACCATGCCCAGCTAATTTTTTGTATTTTTAGTAGAGACGGGGTTTCACCATGTTGACCAGGTTGGTCTTGATCTCTCGACCTCGTGATCCACCCGCCTCGGCCTCCCAAAGTGCTGGGATTACAGGCTTGAGCCACCGCGCCCCGCCTCCCCTATGTTTTTAATGGCTTGATAGTTCATTTCTTTTTAGCACTGAATAATACTCCATTGTCTGGATGAAACCACAATTTATTTTTCCATCTACCTACTCAACAACATCTTAGTTACTTCCACATTTTGGCAATTTTTAATAAAGCTGCTAAAACATACATATGTAGGTTTTTGTATGGATATTCAACTTATTTAGGTAAATAGCAAGGAATGTGATTGCTGGATCATATGGTAAGATTACATGTAGTCTTGTAAGAAAACACCAAACCACCTTCCAAAGTGGCTGTACCATTTTGCATTCCAACAAGCAGTGAATGAGAGTTCCTGTTGCTCTACAACCTCACACATTTGACGCTGTCAGTGTTGTGGATTTTGGCCGTTCCAACAGGTATGTAAGGGTATTTCACTGTTGTTTTCACTTGCATTTCTCTGATGGCATATGATATGCAGACTCTTTTCATATGTTTACTTTCCACCTTATATCTCAGTTGGTGAAGTGGGACCTTAAGGTCCTCGATCTGTTTTTTAGTCTGATTGTTTTCTTATTGTTGAAATTTTTTCTTTGTAAATTTTGGATAACAGTCCTTTATCAGATGTCTTTTGCAAATATTTCCTCCCAGTTTATGGTCTGTCCTTCCATTCTTTTGACAACATCTTTTGCAACTCAGATTTTTTCTTTTTTTTTTTTTTTTCTTATTTCCTTCAAGGCTGAAAATCAAAGATTTTTTCTTTTCTTTTCTTTTTCTTTTGAGATGGAGTCTCCCTCTTGTCACCCAGGCTGCAGTGCAATGGCGAGGTCTCAGCTCATTGCAACCTCCACCTTCCGGGTTCAAGCAATTCTCCTGCCTCAGCCTCCCAAGTAGCTGGGATTAGCCGCCATGCCTAGCTAATTTTTGTATTTTTAGTAGAGACAGGGTTTCATCATGTAGGTCAGGCTGGTCTCAAACTCCTAACCTCATGATCCTCCTACATCAGCCTCTCAAAGTGCTGGGATTACAGGCATGAGCCACCATGCCCGGCCAACTTTTTTTTTTCTTTGAAACAAGGTCTCAACCGTCAACCAGGCTGGAGTGCAGTAGCACAATCATGACTCACTACAGCCTCGGCCTCCCCAGCTCAAGTAATTCTTCCACCTCAGCCTCTCAAGTAGCTAGGACTACAGGTCTGAGCCACTACATCTAATTTTTAAATTTTTTTTGTAGAGTCAAGGTTGCATCTTGTTGCCCAGGCTGGTCTTGAACTCCTGGGCTCAGGTAATGCTCCTGCCTTGGCCTCCCAAAGTATTGGAATTACTGGCATGAGTCACAGGATCCGGCCAAACTTTTTTTTTTTTTTAAACAGGGTTTGGCTCTATTGACCAGGCTGGAGTGCAGTGGTGCATATTGGCTCACTGCAACCTCTGCCTCCTGAGCTCAAACGATCCTCCTACCTCAGCCTCCCTAGTAGCTGGGACTATAGCCATGCGCCACCACACCCAGGTAATTTTTGTTTTTGTTTTTGTTTTTGTTTTCCTTTTCATATAGAGATGAGGTTTTGACATGTTATACCGGTTGGTCTCAAACTTCTGAGCTCAAGTGATCTGCCCACCTTGGCCTCCCAAAATGCTGGGATTACAAGTGTGAGCCATAGTGCCTGGCCAGAAAATTTCAATTTTAATGAAATCCATTTTATCAATTATTTCCTTTATGGCTTGTGCCTTTGATGTCATATCTAAAAAGTCATCACCAAACTCAAGGTCATCTAGATTTTCCATGTTATCTTCCAGGAGTTTTTTAAATTTTGCATTTTATATTAATTTTCTTGAAAACCGTAAGGTCTGGGTTCAGATTTTTTTCCCCATGTGGATGCCCAGTTGTTCCAGCATCTTTTGTTGAAAAGACTATCTTTTCCCCCTTGTATTGCCTTTGCTTCTCCGTGAAAAATCAGTTGACTATATTTATGTCGGTCTATTTATGGTCTTTCTATTCTGTTCCATTACATTCATTCCTTTGTCTATTTATTGTTTCACTATCACCACATCGTCTTCGCTACTGTAGCTTTATACATAATTCAGTAGTATCAGTGCTCCAATTTCGTTCTTCTTCAATATCGTCTTGGCTATTCTGGGTCTTTTGCTTCTCCACATAAACTCTATAATCAGTTTGATGATATTCACAAAATAGCTTGCTAAGATGTTGATTGGGATTGCATTGAACCTATAGATCAAGTTGGAGAGAACTGATATCTTGACAATATTGAGTCTGAGTCTTCTCCTCCATGAGCATGGAATATCCTTTCATTTATTTTCTCTGATTTCTTTCATCAGAATTTTGTGGTTTTCCTCATATAGGTTTTTTTGTTTTTGTTTTTGTTTTTGTTTTTGTTTTTGAGATGGAGTCTAACTCTGTCACCCAGGTTGGAGTGCAGTGGTGAGATCTCAGTTCACTGTGACCTCCGCTCCTGGGTTCAGGCAATTCTCCTGTTTCAGCCTCTTACGTAGCTGGGACAATAGGCTCACACCACCATGACCAGCTAATTTTTGTATTTTTTAGTAAAGATGGAGTTTTACCATATTGGTCAGGCTGGTCTAGAACTCCTAATCTCAGGTGATCCACCTGCCTTGGACACCCAAAGTGCTGGGATTACAGGCATGAGCCACTGTGCCCGGCCTTCATATAGATCTTGTACATATTTTGTTATACCTACGTGTTTCTTTGGGGGGGGGGTGTCTAATATGCTTGGTATTGTGTACTTAATTTCAAAGTCTATTTGTTCATTGATGATATGTAGAAAAGCAATTGACATTTGTGCATTAATCTTGTATACTGAAAACTTGCTATAATTACCTATTAGGGCCACGTGTGGTGGCCCATGCCCTGTAATCCCAGCACTTTGGGAGGCCAAGGCAGGGCAATCCCCTGAGATCGAGAGTTCGACACCAGCCTGTCCAACATGATGAAACCCTGTCTCTACTAAAAATACAAAAATTAGCCTAGCATGGTGGTGGGCACCTGTAATCCCAGCTATTCAGGAGGCCAAGGCAGGAGAATCGCTTGAACCAGGGAGGCAAAGGTTGCAGTAAGCCAAGATGGTGCCACTGCACTCCAGCCTGGGCGACACAGGTGAGACTCCATCTCTTTTTTTTTTTGAGATGGAGTTTTGCTTTTGTTATCCAGGCTGGAGTGCAATGGTGTGATCTCGGCTCACCGCAACCTCCGCCTCCTAGGTTTAAGCAATTCTCCTGCCTCAGCCTCCCCAGTAGCTGGGACTACAGGCATGCGCCACCATGCTCAACTAATTTTTTGTATTTTTAGTAGAAATGGGGTTTCACCATGTTGACCAGGATGGTCTCAATCTCTTGACCTCGTGATCCACCTGCCTCAGCCTCCCAAAGTGCTGGGATTATAGGCATGAGCCACAATGCCCAAGACTCCATCTCAAAAAAAAAAATGTGTGTGTGTGTGTGTGTGTGTGTGTGTGTGTGTGTGTGTGTGTGGTTGTATTTCCTTGTAATGTCTTTGTCTCGTTTCTGTTTCTGCAGTAGGGTAATGTTGGACCCACAGAATGAATTAGGAAGTATTTCCGGCCGGGCGCAGTGGCTCAAGCCTGTAATCCTAGCACTTTGGGAGGCCAAGGCGGGTGGATCACGAGGTCAAGAGATCGAGACCATCCTGGTCAACATGGTGAAACCCCGTCTCTACTAAAAATACAAAAATTAGCTGGGCGTGGTGGCGCGTGCCTGTAATCCCAGCTACTCAGGAGGCTGAGGCAGGAGAATTGCCTGAACCCAGGAGGTGGAGGTTGCGGTGAGCCGAGATCACGCCATTGCACTCCAGCCTGGGTAACAAGAGCGAAACTCAATCTCAAAAAAAAAAAAAAAAAAAGGAAATATTTCCTCTGTGTCTATCTTCTGGAAGAGACTGTAGAAAATTGTTACAATTTCTTCACTAAATGTTTGATAAAATTACCAGTGAATCCATCTGGGCATGATGCTTTTTTTCTTGGAAGGTTATTAATTATTCACTGATTTTCTATACAGACATAGGCCTATTTAGATAGTCAGTTTCTTCTTGTGTGAGTTTTGGTAGATTGTATCCTAAAGGAATTGATCCATTTCATCTAGGTTATCAGATCTTCAGGCCCAGAGTTGTCTCTTATTCACCTTTTAATCTCTATGGGCTCTATGGTGATGTTCCCTCTTTCACTTCTGATATTAGTAATTTCTGTCTCTTTTTTTTTTTTTTTTTTTTTTTTTTGGTTAGTCTCACTAGAGGTTTACCAATTTTATTGATCTTTTCAAAGAACTAGCTATTGGTTTTGTTGATTTTCCCTATTGATTTCTTGTTTTCAATTTCATTGCTTTTTACACTAATTTTTATTATTTCTTCTCTTCTGCTTGCTTTGGATTTAGTTTATTCTTCTTTTTCTAGTTTCTAAGGTAGTTGATGGTATAATAAATCTTTCTTCTTTCCTACTATAATGCATTCGACGCTATAAATTTCCCTCTAAGCACTACTTTTGCTGTAGCCCACAAATTTTGATAAGTTGTGTTTTCATTTTCATTTAATTCAAAATATTTTTAAATTTCTCTTGAGATTCCTTCTTTGACTCATGGGTTATTTAAAGCACATTGTTTAATCTCTGAATATTTTGAGATTTTTCAGCTATCTTTCTGTTACTGATTTCTACTTTAATTCATTGCAGTAAGAGAACAGGCATTCTGTAATTTCTATTCTTTTGAATTTGTTAAGTGTGCTTTATGGTCCAGAATGCGGTCTATACTGGTGAATGTTCCATGTGACTGGAGAAGAATGCATTGTTGAATGAAGCAGTCTCAGATGGTCATTATATCCCGTTATTGGTGGTGTTGATTTCAACTACATCCTTAATTGTTTTCTACCTGCTGGATCTGTCCATTTCTGAAATATCGATGTCTCCATCTCTAATAGTGGAGTCATCACTTCTTGCAGCTGTAACAGTTTTTGCCTCATGGATTTTCGATGCTCTGGTATTAGGTGCAACACAGTAAGGATTACGTCTTCTTGGAGAATTGACTGCTTTGCCATTATGTAATGCCTCTCTTTTTGCCAGATAATTTTTCTCACTCTGAAGTTTGCTCTGTTTGAAATTCATGTAGCTACTCACACTGTGTCTGTTTTTCATTTTCCCCAAGATAGAGTCTTGCTCTGTCACCCAGGCTGGAGTGCAATGGCACGATCTCGGCTCACTGCAACCTCTGCCTCCCGGGTTCAAACAATTCTCCTGCCTCAGCCCTCGGAGTGGCTGGGATCACAGGCACATGCCACTATACCTGGCTAATTTTTGTATTTTTAGTAGAGATGGGATTTCACCATATTGGCCAGGCTGATCTCAAACTCCTGACCTCACGATCCACCTGCCTCAGCCTCCCAAAGTGCTGGGATTACAGGCATGAGCCACTGTGCCCAGTCCCACTATGTTTTAATTAATGCTAACTACATCTTTCTCCATCCACTCACTTTTGGTCTGTATGTGCCTTTATATTTAAAGTGGGTTTCTTGTAGGCAACATATAGTTAGGGCTTTTTAAAAATTCACTCTAACAATCTCTCTCTTTTATTTCTTTTTTTTCTTTTTCTTTTTTCTTTTTTTTTTTTTTTTTTTTGAGACGGAGTTTCACTCTTGTTACCCAGTCTGGAGTGCAATGGCGCAATCTCGGCTCACCGCAACCTCCGCCTCCTGGGTTCAGGCAATTCTCCTGCCTCAGCCTTCTGAGTAGCTGGGATTACAGGCACGTGCCACCATGCCCAGCTAATTTTTTGTATTTTTAGTAGAGACGGGGTTTCACCATGTTGACCAGGATGGTCTCGATCTCTTGACCTCATGATCCACCCGCCTCAGCCTCCCAAAGTGCTGGGATTACAGGCTTGAGCCACCGTGCCCGGCCAATCTCTCTCTTTTATTTCTTGCATTCAGACCCCACTGACATTCAAAGTGATCATCGATATAGTTGGATTCATACCTATTATATTTGTTACTGTTTTTTCTTGTTGCTCTTGCTTTGTTCTTTATTACTACTTTTGTCTTCTACTCTTTTGTTGTTGTTGTTGTTGTTGTTGTTGTTGTTGAGAAGGAGTTTTGCTCTTGTTACCCAGGCTGGAGTGCAATGGCGCAATCTCGGCTCACCTCAACCTCCGCCTTCCAGGTTCAAGAGATTCTCCTGCCTCAGCTTCCTGAGTAGCTGAGACTACAGGCATGCGCCACCACGCCCAGCTAATTTTGTATTTTTAGTAGAGACGGGGTTTCTCCATGTCGATCAGGCTCATCTCAAACTCTTGACCTCAGGTGATCTGCCCACCTCGGCCTCCCAAAGTGCTGGGATTACAGGTGTGAGCCACCGCGCCCAGCCTGTCTTCCGCTCTTTTTCTGGCTTTTGTAATTGTAAGGGAGCATTTGTATGATTCCATTTTCTCTCCTTCCTTTTAGCATATCAGCTATACTTATTTTTTTCCTTTTCTTCTATTTTAATGATTGCTGTAGAGTTTACAATATACAGTTAAAACTAATAGAAATCTACTTTCAAATAACACTATGCCACTTTATAATAACAAAATAATCCTAATTACTTCCCCATCCTTTGTATTATTACTGTCATTCATTTTACGTACGCATAACATATACATATGACCAAATACACTGATGCTATTATTATTTTGAACACACTATTACCTGTAGGATCAATTTAGATCAAGAAAGGCCAGGCACAGTGGCTCGTGCCTGTAATCCCAGAACTTTGGGAGGCCGAGGCAGGCAGATCATTTGAGGTCAGGAATTCGAGACCAGCCTGGCCAACATGGCAAAACCCTGTCCCTACTAAAAATAAAAAATAAATGCCTGGGCATGGTGGCTCACCCCTGTAATCCTAGCACTTTGGGAGGCCGAGGTGGGCGGATTGCCTGAGCTCAGGAGTTCCAGACTAGCCTGAGCAACATGGTGAAATCCCACATCTACTAAAAATAGAAAAAAATTAGCCAGGCGTGATGGTGCACCACTGTAGTCCGAGCTACTCGGCAGGCTGAGGCATGAGAATCGCATGAACCTAGCGGGTGGAGGCTGCAGTAAGCCAAGATTGTGCCACTGCACTCCAGCTTGGGTGACATGGTGAGACTCTGTCTCAAAAAAATAAAATTAAAATAAAATTAGCCGGGCATGGCCTGTAATCCCAGCTACTAAGGAGGCTGAGGCAACAGAATTGCCTAAACTCGAGACACAGGTTGCAGCGGACCAAGATCACACCACTGCATTCCAGCTGGGTGACAGAGTGACACTCCACCTCAAAACAAACAAACAAAAAAAACAAGTAATCTTATCTTCTTTTATGCATTCTCCAGTGCTCTTCCTTTTTTTATGTAGCTCTGAGTTTCTGAGCTATATGGTTTTCCTTCTCTCTAAAGAACTTCAGGCCAGGTGCTGTGGCTCTAAGGAAGGAAGGGAATTTCATTTAATATTTCTTGCAAAGCAGGTCTCCGGACAACAAATTCCCTCAATTTTTGTTTCTCTGAGAAAGTCTTTATTTCTCCTTCGCTTGTGAAGGATAATTTTGTAGGATACAGAATTCTAGGTTGGTGGGGGTTTTTTCTCCGTATTTTCACTCCACTCTTCTTTCTTTTCATCATTTCTGAGAAGTCAGATGTAATTTTTACCTTTGTTCCTCTAGAAGTAAGGTGTTTTTTCCCCTCTGGCTTCTTCTGTGACTTTTTTCTTTATCTTTAATTTGTAGTTTGAAAATGATCAGCCTAGGTGTTGCTGGGGGCATTTATCCTGCTTGGTGTTCTCTGGGCTTTCCGGACCTGTGGTTTAACGTCTGACATTAATTTGAGGAAATTCTCAGTCATTATTGTTTCAAATATTTCTTCTGTTCCTTTTTTGTCTTTCGTCCCCTTCTGCAATTCTCATCACACACGTTACACCTTGTGTAGTTGTCTTACAGTTCTTGGATATTTCGTTCTGTCTCCCGCCACCTCACCCCACCACCAGTCTCTTTCCTGTTTGCTTTTCAGATTTGGAGGCTTCTATTGAGACATTCTTAAGCTCAGAGATTCTTTCCTCAGCCATGTATAGTCTGCTAATTAACTCATGAAAGGCATTCTTCATTGCTGTTATAGTGTTTTTTATCCTTATAATTTATTTTTTAATTCCCTCTCAGGATTTCCGTTTGGATTTTTTTTTTTTTTTTTTTTTTTTTTTTTTTTTTTTTTTTTTTTTTTGAGACGGAGTCTTACACTGTCGTCCAGGCTGGAGTGCAATGGTGCGATCTTGGCTCACCGCAACCTCCGCCTCCTGGGTTCGTGTGATTCTCCTGCCTCAGCCTCCTGAGTAACTGGGACTACAGGCACCTACCACCATGCCTGGCTAATTTTTTGTATTTTTAGTAGAGACAGGGTTTCACTATGTTGGCCAGACTAGTCTCAAACTCCTGACCTCAAGTGATCTGCCCACCACAGCCTCCCAAAGTGCTAGGATTACAGGCGTGAGCCACCACGACCAGCCTCTCACTCAGAGGTTTCCATCTCTTACATTGTCCATCTGTTCTTTTTAACTTAATCTACTAGAGCCCTTAGCTTATTAATCACGGTTGTTTTACATTCCCAGTCTG
Source organism: Saimiri boliviensis (assembly GCF_048565385.1). Taxonomy (NCBI): domain Eukaryota; kingdom Metazoa; phylum Chordata; class Mammalia; order Primates; family Cebidae; genus Saimiri; species Saimiri boliviensis. Next base: position 126,006,647 of record NC_133455.1, read on the forward strand.
ATGATTTCAACCTTCCTGCCGTATGTGAGTCTGGTTCTGGTGCTTGTTCTGTCTCTTCAAACTCTGTTCTTCATCTTGCAGTGTTGCCTCCTAACTTTTTCTCTGCTAACCGTCACGTACTGGGCAAAGAAGCTAGAGTAAACAGGTCTGCAGTATGTGGAGTGCAGGGGAGCGGAAGCGTTCTATACTCCTACGATCACCTCTCCGGACTGTGAACTTCCTAAGTACTTCTAATTTTCCCATCCTTTGGTGGCACAGAATGGTTACGGGGGCTAGAGTTGGGTATCTCCCTTCCCCCAGGTCAGTTGGGCTCTAATAAACCCCGGCCAATGAGGCTCTGGCTAAATCATTTCTCCTGAGAGCACATCTTGTTAGGAAGAACAGAATGCGTGCTGAATTTCACAGTGGTGCCTTTCCCCCTCCCCTTGCCAGAAGCTCGAGGGGACTTTTCTCTGATATTCCCAGTCAGAACCTGACAGAGGTCCAAAATGTAAAATCACAAAAGTGGGGGCAGTTCCTGATGCCTGGGTCTTACCGGAGATTTCATTTCTCAGACTTGTCTATAGTAAGCCTCCAGCAAGCCATCAATTAGTCCAGATTCCACTGTCCTGAGACTGGTTCCAACAGAGGCTGCCGTCCATGGGCTTCTGCTCTGGTGAGTTGTGGTTCTCTGTATTCGCCTGTCAATATCTCCAATTTGTGGGGGCAGGGGGAGCAATGGTTTGTTCTGTGTCCAAGAATATTGAAGGACTAGCTGTTTTCTGGACTACAGAGTCCAGAAAATTTTCACAGCACTCGTCTTTTTTTTTTTTAATTGCATTTTAGGTTTTGGGGTACATGTGAAGAACATGCAAGATTGTTGCATAGGTACACACATGGCGGTGTGATTTGCTGTCTTCCTCCCCATCACCTATATCTGGCATTTCTCCCCGTGCTATCTCTCCTCACCTCCCTCCCCCCCACTGTCCCTCCCCTATTTCCCCTCAACGGACCCCAGTGTGTGATGCTCCCCTCCCTGTGTCCATGTGTTCTCATTGTCGAACACCCACCTGTGAGTGCAAACATGCGGTGTAAAAATATGGAACGCTCCACGAATTTGTGTGTCATCCTTGCACAGGGGCCATGCTAATCTTCTCTGTATCGTTTCAATTTTAGTATACGTGCTGCCGAAGCGAGCACAGCACTGAAGTCTTAAAGGAAAATCAGTTCTTTCCTTCATCCTTTTAAGAGATTCACTCACAGGTTCACTAAACACCGGCTGGCATCAGGCACCATGCTAGGGACAGGAATCTCTGCAACATGATTCCTACCTTCGAGAAGCTTATAGACTATTAAAACAAACACACACTGATACAGTGTCTAACGGTATATGAAGCACACGTTCCATCACATTTAATCCTCACTACAACCCTGCTGTTTCCTCTACTTTTCAGATGTAGAAACTCTGACCACAGCCTTCCCTTGCTCAGCCACTCCCACGCGGCCTCAGCCCTTCACCCTGGACTGCCAGTCCTCCGCCTCCTCGCTTGGTTTGCAGGCATCAGCTCCTTCCATTTTCACTTCCCTTTCTGTCCATCTGACATCCTATAGCCCACTGTTTTTGTCACTCTTTTGTTTATACTGTAAAGTTCCTTGCCTTCCTGAACTTTAATCACACCTTTATGGAACCATCCCACTTCTGGATGAACTGAACTTTTTTTTTTTTTTTTTTTTTTGAAATGGAGTCTCACTCTGTAGCCCAGGCTGGAGTGCAGTGGCACCATCTCGGCTCACTGCAACCTCCGCCTCCCGGGTCCTGGTTCAAGCAATTCTCCTACCTCAGCCTCCCAAGTAGCTGGGATTACAGGCACGTGCCACCATGCACAGCTGATTTTTGAATTTTTCAGTAGAGACAGGGTTTCACCATGTTGGCCAATCTGGTCTTAAACTCCTGACTTCGTGATCCTCCCGCCTTGGCCTCCCAAAGTGCTGGGATTATAGGTGTGAGCCACCGCGCCCGGTCGAACTGGAACTATTTCCTTCTCCACGTGTGCAGTGAATCTCTGAGTACCACAGCCCGTCTCACGCATCAGTGTACGTTGTGACTTCAAGTTTACGGTCCCCACCCGGCCCTCAATACTATCTGCTGATCTGCTGCATCCCTGTGGCCAAACTACTCCTTTCCTCCATGCAATGAGTGTTCACAGCCCGTCTGTGCAAACTTCCAAATGCTACCTGATGCTCTTGCTGTCAACAGATGACACGGCACCCATCTTCATCAAAAAACTCAACATCACCAAATTTACGAGTTACCTGCATTTGCACCCCCTTCTTACCCTTACAATGGACAGAGGTCCAGTCGTTGACAAAACCAAATATTATCAAAGATACAGAGCAATTGGAACTATCATAAATCGCTGGTGCAAGTGTGTGGGGAAAACTCCCTCTGTGTCTTCCCTACTCTCACACCACAACAGTCAACACAGGATGTGTTGTGGGATGTTCCCTACACACCAAGTGGCAGACACCAGCTGGGCATCCTCTAGTGCAGTTCCGACACTGTAATCCTGACACTGTCTCCAGCAGATGGAAGGCTCAGTCCCCAAGGCTGCCCCCCATCACACAAGTCACAAGCTAGAGCCTCTGGAACTTCTTTTTTTTTTTTTTTTTTTTTTTTTTTTGAGACGGAGTTTCGCTCTTGTTACCCAGGCTGGAGTGCAATGGCGCGATCTCGGCTCACCGCAACCTCCACCTCCTGGGTTCAGGCAATTCTCCTGCCTCAGCCTCCTGAGTAGCTGGGATTACAGGCACGCACCACCATGCCCAGCTAATTTTTTGTATTTTTAGTAGATGCGGGGTTTCACCATGTTGGCCAGGATGGTCTTGATCTCTCGACCTCATGATCCACCCGCCTCGGCCTCCCAAAGTGCTGGGATTACAGGCTTGAGCCACCGCACCCGGCGAGCCTCTGGAAATTCTGACCAACTAGCTTCAAGTTGGGGTTCCCATGACCTCCTCTTTGGGTTTGATTAATTTGCTGGAGCAGGTCACAGAACTCAGGGAAACACTTATGTTCACAGGTTTATTATAAAGGATCTTGTAGAAGATACAGATGAAGAGATACACAGGGCGAGGTATGAGGGAAGGGGCAGGGAGCATCCACGCCCTTCTGGGTGCATCACCCTCCAGATCCTCCACAAAGCTCTCTGCACCCAGTCCTCTTGGGTTTTTATGGAAGCTTCAAAACATCAGCATTACTTCTCCCAGAGCATAGGGTGGGACCCTCTCATTGGAGGGTATTAAAACCCACAATCAGGCTGGGAGCACTGGCTCATGCCTGTAATCCCAGCACTTTGAGAGGCAGAGGTGGGTGGATCACAAGGTCAGGAGTTCAAGGCCAGTCTGGCCAACATGGTGAAACCCAGTCTCTACTAAAAATACAAAAATTAGTCAGGCGTGGTGGCATGTGCCTGTAATCCCAGCTACTCGGGAGGCTGAGGCAGAGAATTGCTTAAACCTGGGAGGCAGAGGTTGCAGTGAGCCAAGATCGCACCACTGCATTCCAGCCTGGGCAACAGAGGGAGACTCTGTCTCAAAAAAAAAAAAAAAAAAAAAGGACCCACAATCAGAAAGAAGAGAGAACATTAAAGTCCTGCCTTAGGACAGGTGAAAAGAAGGCAGGAGGTCAGAGGCCCGCCCCTGAGGCCCAACGCACCCAACATGATAACAAAAGACTGTGACAGGGGCTATTGGAGTTATAAGTCAGGAACCGTGGATGATATCCAACATATGTCATAACACTACAGCAAGTTTAAAATGTTATAGCTACTTTGGAAAGTAGTTTGGTCATAGGGTAAGTATATATTTAGCTTTATAAGCAAGTCCGAAAGAGTTCTGTTCCTAGGTATCTATCCAAGAGAAAGAAAAACAAATATCCAAAATACTTGGATAAGAATGTTCACAGCAGATTTTATTTACAATAGTCAAAAACTGGAAACAACCCAAATATCCATCAATAAGTGAATGGACAAACGAATTGTGGTCTATTCATACAGTAGGAGTCCACTATATTCTGCTGTAGTAACACACAGGTACACACAATAACACGGCTGAATCTCAAGAACATTATGTTGAGCAAAAGAAATTAAATAAAAATAAGCCACGGCTGAGCATGGTGGCGCAAGCCTGTAATCACAGCACTTAGGGAGGCCAAGGCAGGTGGATCACTGTAGGTCAAGAGTTCGAGACCAGCCTGGCCAACACAATGAAACCCCGTCACTACTAAAAATACAAAAAATTAGCTGGGCATGGTGGCACACACCTGTCAGGCAGGGCCCCTTAGGATCACTGTAAGGAGACTGAGGCAGGAAGATCCCTTGAGCCTGGGAGGCAGAAGCTGCAGTGAGCTGAGATCACGCCACTACACTCAAGCCTGGGGACAAAATGAGATCCTATCTCAAAAAAAAAAAAAAAAATTCATAGACCATCCTTATAACCAAATCTTTGCACACATTTTATTTCCTCAGGCTAGACTCCTAGAAGTGGAATTGTTCATTCAGAGCATGTGAGCACTTTTAAAGCTTTCAAAACCTATAGGAACATTGGCTTTGAAGCCAGACAGACCTGACCTTGAATCCTGGCTTGTGGCGTGCAGCCTTGAGCACCTCACTTCTTAGTGCTAAGCATGTGCCCAGTATGCCTTCCTGTCCCTCTGTTTGGCTACTTACCACATTCTAATGTATTATCACTATTAATCCATGGGTCTTGCATATTATAAACCCCTAATTATAAACCCCCTGAGGGCAAGACCTGTGGATATTCCTCCCTGCATTCTACTCAGCACCCAGCACAGAGCTCAGTGTCCAGGCCAGGGGCAGTTATTCCTGCAGGAAAAGTAATGGTCAGGAAGGAAGGCCTCCAGGCTCCATTCCCAACCTTGCCACTACCAGCACACGGTCGCAGACAAGCCTTTCATGACGTGGCTCCGCCACCGTGCAAACTCATCACCTCTTACTCTGTTCTTTAGTAGTTCTAAACTGGTGCTTCTCAAGAGCTAGTAAATCCCAAAACACACCTTACTGTTTTACATTTCCACGCCCTCGTCCACATCTCAAGACTGGTTGCCCATATCGTGCCCGTGTGCGAATTAGGAAAAGGTGCCACTTCCCTCTAGTGCAGGCTAGATTCCACACCCCACCCATCCCTTGGCCTGGCACCATACCACACTGACCAACCTGCATACCATTTCCATAACCTGGAACAAACACGCCGGCCCACATGGCAAACCCCTCCTCATCCATCAAGCCACAGCGCAAAGGTTTCCTCCTCTGTGGACTCATCGTCAGATACCCTGGCAGGTTTCATTGGTTTATCTCTGCTCAGCTTCCATTGCTTTTTGAACAGCCTCCATAAAAACAATTATTATTATTTTTTTTTTAGACGGAGTTTCGCTCTTGTTACCCAGGCTGGAGTGCAATGGCACGATCTCGGCTCACCGCAACCTCCGCCTCCTGGGTTCAGGCAATTCTCCTGCCTCAGCCTCCTGAGTAGCTCGGATTACAGGCACGCGCCACCATGCCCAGCTAATTTTTTGTATTTTTAGTAGAGATGGGGTTTCACCATGTTGACCAGGACGGTCTTAATCTCGACCTCGTGATCCACCCCCGTTTGCCTCCCAAAGTGCTGGGATTACAGGCTTGAGCCACCACGCCCGGCCACAATTATCTTTTTTGAATCATGGCTTTTGGCCATGTGCCATGGCTCATGTCTGTAATCCCAGAACTTTGGGAAGCTGGGATGGGCAGATCACTTGAGCCCAGGAGTTCGAGACCAGCCTAGGCAACATGGCAGAGCCCTGTCTCTACCAAAAATACAAAAAATTAGCCAGGCGTTGGGGTACTTTTGGTCCCAGCTACTCAGAAGGCCAAAGTGGGAGGATCGCTTGAGCCTGGGAGGCAGAGGTTGCAGTGAGCCGAGATCTTGCCACTGCACTCCAGCCTGGGTGACGCATGAGACACCATCTCAAAAATAGGAATTGTGGTTTTTTCCCCTACGTACTTCCTCACCTCATAAGATTATCCTCAATGCATTTTCCTCTTTTACTTCTTATACAAAGCCCAGTTCCTAACACATAGGAAGTGATTGATAAACTTGTTGAATGAATGAATGAATGAATGGAAAGTTTTCCTCTCTGGTTCTCATGTTACTTGTCTAAGAATAAAGGAATCAGAATAAAAGATGCCTGAAGTTCCTGCCAACTCTAAAAATTTTTTTTCCAATACACATTAAGTAAATATTAGTTGAGCAAATAAGCAATACCCCCCGAAAGAAAATCCCTTTAAAGGTGTGCCTTGAAAGCACATGAATCCATTTGTTTAAGTTTTCTTCTAGAAGCAGTTTGGTATGAGTTTCTGGAACCTCTTAAATGTTTTGCCTTGCCTCTGGAAACTTTCAGAGACCATCTGAGATAAACCAAAAATAGCATTTAAGGAGAATTGCTTTAGGAAATCCTTCCAGAGAGCGTCTTGTCTTTCATCTCATTCAGATCCCTCAAATTAGGCAATTTGGAGACGATCTCTGTCTTGAAATTATGTAAATTACCCATCTCTGTTATTTGTCTTTCTCGGATATTTTCAAAAAAGGAACGTCTGTTTCTTGACACAAGGCAACTCTTTACACATCTTTGAGGCTAACGCTAGCGTTACTTCTCTCATGAGAAGAAATTTTACCCTGTGTCCTTTCTTCCTCTACAGAGAGGCTGGCCTTAAGTGGACACTGTCAACCTCCTCAGAGAGCAGCAATTCTATTTGAGGGCTTCAAGTCCTTGAGAAACTAATAGGACCAGAGATCTAAAAGTGGAGCTTATACAAACCATATGGGTTCCTCGAACCCCAGAGTTCACAAACTCTTAAAATTCTATTCACAATATTGCAACACTGTATGTATTTGTGTGTGGGTTGGTTTGTTTTTGTTTTTGTTTTTGTTTTTTGTGTGGTTTTTTGTTTTTGTTTTTGTTTTTGTTTTTGTTTTGAGATGTCACCCAGGCTGGAGTGCAGTGGCATGATCTCAGCTCATTGCAACCTTTGCCTCCTGAGTTCAAGCAATTCTCCTCTCTCAGCCTCCAAAGTAGTTGTGATTACAGGTGTCTGTCACCATGCCCGGCTAATTTTTGTGCTTTTTAGTAGAGATGGGATTTTGCCATGTTGGCCAGGCTGGTCTCAAACTCCTGGCCTCAAGTGATCCGCCTGCCTTGGCCTCGCAAAGTCCTGGGATTAAGGTGTGAGCCACTGTGCCCGGCCTGCGTGTGCATTTCTCTAACAGAAGGGTACATCGTTCCTAAGATTCTCGAAAGAGCCCCTTGATCCCAAAAAAGCTAAATAAGAGCCACCGGTCTAGGGTATGGGCTAAAATAGGTTAGAAAATACAGGAGTTTTTTGTGTTTTTGTTTTTGTTTTTTTGTGAGACAGAGTCTTACTTTGTCACCCAGGCTGGAGTGCGGTGCCACGATCTCGGCTCACTGCAACCTCTGCCTCCCAGGTTCAAGCGATTCCCATGCCTTAGCCTCCCAAGTAGCTGTGATTATAGGCACAAACCACCATGCCCAGCTAATTTTTGTGTTTTTAGTAGAGACGAGGTTTTACCATGTTGGCCAGGCTGGTCTCAAACTCCTGACCTCAGGTGATCCAACTTGGCCTCCCAAAGTGCTGGGATTACAGGCATGAGCCACTGCGCCCAGCCACAGGAGCTTTTAAGTTCAGATCATGGCCAGGTGTGCTAGCTCACTCAGGTAACCCTAGAACTTTGGGAGGCTGAGGTGGGAAGATTGCCTGAGGCCAGGAAAGTTTGAGACCAGCATGGGCAACATAGCAAGACCCTGTCCCTATTTTTAATTTTAAAAAGAAAGAAAGATCAGGTCATACTTTGGCGCATTCTTTTAGGTTATGTTAAAGACAGATTCCTCAACAGTCACAGATGGGAGTGCCTGGGATCAGCCCCTCTGCCGGCACCAGCGGCCCTCCCTTAGGGGCTTCCTCAAATCCTCTGAACTTGCTGAAACCCACCCTGCTGTGCTGACACAGAGAAGCCTTGGGAGGATACCAGACGTCTGGCATTTCTGCCCTGATGTCCTTTTTTTCTATTAGAATCCCATTTTATTTTATTTTATTTTTATAGATTTAGGGGGTACAAGCGCAGTTTTGTTACGTGGATATATTGAGTAGCGGTGGAGTCTGGGCTTTTAGCATAACTATGATCCAAATAGTGTATGTTGTACCCATTGGGTAATTTCTCAGCCCTCACCCAATTCCTACTCTCCCACCTTTCCAGGTCCCTGGTGTCTACTATGCCACTCTCTGTGTCCATGTACACACATTATTTAGCTCCCTCTTAGAAATGAGAACATACGGCCGGGCGCGGTGGCTCAAGCCTGTAATCCCAGCACTTTGGGAGGCCGAGGCGGGTGGATCATGAGGTCGAGAGATCGAGACCATCCTGGTCAACATGGTGAAACCCCGTCTCTACTAAAAATACAAAAAACTAGCTGGGCATGGTGGCGCGTGCCTGTAATCCCAGCTACTCAGGAGGCTGAGGCAGGAGAATTGCCTGAACCCAGGAGGCGGAGGTTGCGGTGAGCTGAGATTGCACCATTGCACTCCAGCCTGGGTAACAAGAGCGAAACTCCGTCTCAAAAAAAAAAAAAAGAAAAAAAAAGAAATGAGAACATACTGTCACTCATACGTGGGTGTTGAACAATGAGAACACATGGACACAGGGAGGGGAGCATCACACACTGGGGTCTGTGGGGGGGGAACTAGGGGAGGGACAGCCGGGGGTGCGGAGCTGGGGAGGGATAGCATGGGGAGCAATGCCTATGTTATATAGGTGATGGGGAGGAAGGCAGCAAACCACATTGCCGTGTATGTACCTATGCAGCAATCCTGCATGTTCTTCACATGTACCCTAAAACGCAATAAAAAAAAAATATATATATATATATATATGTAAAAAAGAAATGAGAACATGCAGTATTTGACTCTGTCTCTGAATTGTTTCACTTAAGGTAATGGCCTCTAGTTCCATCCACATTGCTGCAAAAGATGTAATTTCATTCTTTTTAATGGCTGAGTAGTATTCCATGGTATAAATATGCCACATTTTCTTTATGCAGTTACCCACTGATGGGGCCTTAGGTTGATTCCGTATCTCTGCTCTTGTAAACAGTGCTGCGATAAAGTTATCTTCAGAGTGACCAACAGCCTTGAAGCCAGAACTGGGTTCCCGAGAGGGCAGCGTTGAGTGTGAAGAGCGGAATCATCATTCTACCACAAGGGGGCCCCCAAAGCCCAGACAGATGGGACGACGAGCATCCTGGCTTCATTTGAATCAAGCCAGTAGAGGCTCCTTGGGCAGGGAGCCACAGCTTGAAGCTCCCAGTTATGCAACTAGCCCACAAGGCCCTTCTACCCCTTCCCCAGGGGGCTTCACCAGCTCCTCTTAGGACAGAGTTTGTGTATGGTTCTCGCTGGCTTCCGGGCCTTCCCCAGAGGTAACCCTGGACCTGCCCTCCTCCGCGGGGATAATCTCTGCCCTGGATGTGTCAGATCCTGACCCTGCATGAACATGGCACTGCTTCTGCTCTCCACTCCCTGGAGTTACTCCTGAGGCCGTGCTGGGTCCTGTCCAGTGCTCACGGGCATGAGCATGACTTCAGGGTTGTGAGCAGAGCCCTGCAAAGGTATGCATATGGCTACGGAGTGGTGACCCGCTCAGACAGAAAGAATAAGGAAAGGAACCAGTAGCCAGGCTGTAGCTTGAGGGTGCAGATTCCAGACTTGAGGTGCTCTAGTGGGGGTACAATTTGGACCCAGGAGGCAGGTTGCAAATCTAAACCCATCAAAAGCACATGGACTCTTTCTTTCGATCAGTTGTCAGCATAAAAAATTTATTTTATTTATTTATTTATTTATTTATTTTGAGATGGAGTTTCACTCTTGTTGCCCAGGCTGGAGTGCCATGGCACAATCTCGGCTCACCGCAACCTCTGCTTCCCGGGTTCAAGCGATTCTCCTGCCTCAGCCTCTGGAGTGAGTAGCTGGGATTACAGGCATGCGCTACCACATCTGGCTAATTTTGTCTTTTTAGTAGAGACAGGGTTTCTCCACGTTGGTCAGGCTGGTCTCGAACTCCTGACCTCAGGTGATCCACCCGCCTTGGCCTCCCAAAGTGCTGGGATTACAGGCATGAGCCACCTCACCCGGCAATTTTTTTTTTTTTTTAATTTTTAAAAGGGGTATAGACTCAGACACAATCAGAACTATTAAATTTATAAATGTAGTTTGAAACATCGAAGGGGACAGTGTGCTAAACTGAGAGCTATAGAGATGTACACAGGCCCGGGTCTGGCTTCCTGGACTCCAATCGGGCAAATACACAAGTTTAGCCTTCCTGAGAAGGTAACCACAGATCATGACCATACGCTGCCCACCTGAGACAGTAAAACTGCTCCCCTCATGGACGGGTGTTCTTTTAACCCCAGGAAAGTTTGGAATCAATCTTTGTCATGGCTTTTACCATCTCAGCTTAGCTAAGATGAAACCACACTTCTTGGACATTAATCCCTGTATGGTTCTGGGTGAGGGTTGGCCACAAAAGAAATGTAAGATTTGAGAGGCAGGAAAGCAGGATGGGAGTGGCATCGTGCTCCAAGGCCAGCGAGGGGTGCCAGTCTGCTGGCTCACCTTGTCTGCACGAATAGCAGTCAGACTAGCAGCTCTTCAGCTCCTGTCAGATCGCCTCCTTCAGCTTCTCTAATTCCTGGCCAGACGTGCAGCTCCATAGCAAGGAGTGCTAGGTCCTTCTGCAGACACCTGTACCATCGGGGTGGGTGGTGACAGGCAGACACAGCCTCCGGGTGGTCTTTGCCCTTCCTCCGCTTCACATCCAGTGCTTCTCCCAACTGACCCATAGTGACCTCAGGCCCACCACAGATGCAGAGGCTTCAAAGACTCCTTCACCAGCTGCCATGATTAATTCAAGTCTGATCTCTAAAGCAAGTTCCTTATTCCGTAACACTCATAGTGGTTTGACTCTCTGGCCAAACCTTAACTGATAAAAATCAAAATCACTCATACTAAATCGCAAACAAGTTTTAGCCATTGCGTGCATTTGGTACTTAAAGATTTTTTTCAATGCTTAAAAGAATTTAATATATATTAATACTTAAACAGGAAATAAATGAAACCAAAGAAACAAATGAAAAAGATTTTTAAAGAATTTGACATATATATTAGGCCGGGTGTGGTGGCTCATGCCTGTAATCCAAGCACTTTGGAGGCCAAGGCGGGCAGCTCACCTGAGGTCAGGAGTTCAAGACCAGCCTGACCAACATGGTGAAACCCTGTCTTTAAAAAAAAAAAAAAAAAAAAAAGAATGTGACATATATTAATACTTAAACAGGAAATAAACTAAAGGAAAAAATCATGAAAAAAAATTTTTAAGAATTTGACAAATAAGCATTGTAGATTAGCCTCATTATTATATTAATATTTAAAATGTATAATTGCCAGGTGTGATGGCTCATGCCTGCAATCGCAGCACTTTGGGAGACTGAGGCAGGCAGATCACTTTGAGCCCAGGAGTTCGAGACCAGCCTGCACAACCTGGTGAAACCCTGTCCCTACTTAAAATGCAGAAACTAGCTGGGCGTCATGGTGTGCACCTGTAGTTCCAGCTACTCGGGAGGTTGAGGTAGGAGGATTGCTTGAACCCAAGAGTTCGAGGCTACAGTGAGCTGTGATTGCACCACTACAATCTCAGAAAACAAAACAAAGCTGGGCACGGTGGCTCACACCTGTAATCCTAGCACTTTGGGAGGCTGAGGTGGGTGGATCACCTGAGGTCAGGAGTTCAAGACCAGCCTGGCCATCGTGGTGAAACCCCATCTTTAAAAAAAATTAAGAAGGAAAGAAAACGAAACAAAACAAAACAAACAAAATCACACAAACTTGGACCATCCTGCTTCTTGCAGCCCTCCCCATCCAGCCTGCCCATTCCTTTGGCACTGAAATGATAGCTTCTCCTCGGGCTTAGCAGCACCCATACCATCCATCCGAAAGCTCCCATTGACTATCTGAGCTCTCTTAAAGGTAAGATTTATCTCATATGCCTCCCTTTCACCTCTTCCTAATAGATTTCTTCACTTTTTCCCTTCCATTCCGAGTACAGCCCCACTTAAGGAGCTCTGAGCTCTCATGCTGCCCTACCCTGGTCAAGAAGGAAGTTGCCGGTGATCAAGTCACACTCCAGTGAACACTGGCTGGCACCTCTTCTGCATCAAGCCCTAGCAGGGCATTCACCTGAGCTGCCAGACATGGCTGCTCACACCTGAGCCTGCCCTGTGGAGGCAAGCATGTGCATCCACATGTGACAGTGGAAACAGACGCCAGAGCTTGAGCAGCCACACAGCTAGCAAGTGACTGAGCAGAGAGACAGCCTTGGACGTGGGCCAGGCAGGGCAGATTTACTCGAATGATCCTCCACTCCTTCAGATTTTCACCATCTGATTGATCCTTGGACTCCCTCCCCAGGCTGCTCTGACATCCAGGACCCTGCCTGTGCCTGTCACCTGCAACATTCCTCTGTCCCCATCAAAGTAGGGAGCATCAGGCTGGGTGCAGTGGCTCACACCGGTAATCCTAGCACTTTGAAAGACTGAGGAGGGTGGATCGCTTCAGGCCAGGAGTTCAAGATTAGCCTGACTGGGCCGGGCGCGGTGGCTCAAGCCTATAATCCCAGCACTTTGGGAGGCCGAGGTGGGTGAATCACAAGGTCAAGAGATCAAGACCATCCTGGTCAACATGGTGAAACCCCGTCTCTACTAAAAATACAAAAATTAGCTGGGCGTGGTGGCGCGTGCCTGTAATCCCAGCTACTCAGGAGGCTGAGGTAGGAGAATTGCCTGAACCCGGGAGGCAGAGGTTGTGGTGAGCCAAGATCACGCCACTGCACTCCAGCCTGGTTAACAAGAGCGAAACTCCATGTCAAAGAAAAAAAAAAATTAGCCTGACCAACATGGCAAAACCCCATCTCTGCTAAAAATACAAACAAATTAACCAGGAATGGTGGCGCGTGCCTGGGGTCCCAGCTACGCAGGAGGCTGAGGCATGAGAATCACTTGAACCCAAACCCAAGGCTGAGGCAGAGGCTGAAGTGAGCCAAGATCACACCACTGCACTCCAGCCTGGGTGACAGAACTCCACCTGGGTGACAAAGGGAGACTCCATCTCAAAAAATAAAAAGTAGAGAGCATCAGTTCTGGCTAACGTATGGGTAAAAGAGAAGGCTGCCACAGTCCTTGCCCTTTGGGAGTCCCAAAAACCCTGTAGAAAAGAAGGGTCAGAGGAAGCACCTGTGGGAAAGTGTGAGGCCCCACCAACCCACTCTCTTCCTCTCCTCCTCTCCTAGATGAGGGAGCTATCAGAAGCAAAGGGAGTATGGGAAAGATTAGTCAAACATGTTTCCATAAGTCACAAGAGAGCCCCAGTAACGGCCCACAGGGTGTCATAGCAACACGCCTACACTCCAAGGCACCACCTTCCAACTCTGGAGAAAACAACAGCTGCCTTCAAATGTCAGCATGCACATGGGCAACGAACAACCTGAAAATGAAATTCGGGGCTGGGCGCCGTGGCTCAGGCCTGTAATCATTTTGGGCAGCCAAGGGGGGGGATCACTTGAGCCCAGGAGCTCCGGACCAGCCTGGGCAACACGTTAAAACCCCATCTTTTAAAAAAAAAAAAAAATACAAGGCCGGGCGTGGTGGCTCATGCCAGTAATCCCAGCACTTTGGGGGGCCGAGGTGGGAGGATCACAAGGTCAGGAGATCGAGACCATCCTGGCCAATATGGTGAAACCCTGTCTCTACTAAAAAATACAAAAATTAGCTGGGCGTAGTGGCGCAGGCCTGTAGTCCCAGGTACTTGGGAGGCTGAAGCAGGAGAATTGCTTGAACCTGAGAGGCAGAGGTTGCAGTGAGCCGAGATCACACCACTGCACTCCAGCCTGGTGCCTGGCAACAGAGCCAGGCTCTGTCTCAAAAAAAAAAAAAAAAAAATGCAAAAAGTTAGACAGGCATGGTGGTGCGTACCTGTAGTCCCAGCTACTCAGGAGGCTGAAGTGAGAGGATCACTTGAACCCATGAAGCGCAGGTTGCAGTGAGCTGAGATTGCACCACTGCACTCCAGCCCGGGCAACAGAGCAATACCCTGACTCAAAAAACAAAAAAAGACAGCAGGTGAAATTAAGGGCCAGGCACGGTGGGTCACGCCTCTAACCTCAGCACTTTAGGAGGCCAAGTCAGGTGGATCACCTGAGGTCAGGAGGTCAAGACCAACCTGACCAACATGGTGAAATCCCACCTCTACTAAAAACACAAAATGAACCAGGCATGGTAGCACATATCTGTAATCCCAGCTACTCAAGAGGCTGAGGCAGGAGAGCCACTTGAATCCAGGAGGTGGAAGTTGCAGTGAGCTGAGACTACGCCGTTGCACTCTAGCCTAGGCCACAAGAGTGAGACTCCATCTCAAAAAAAAAAAAAAGAAAGAAAGAAAATGAAATTAGGGGAAAAAAAAATCCATTTGCAATAGCATCAAAAAGAACAAAAACAGGTGTACATTGGCTGGGCTTGGTGGCGCATGCCTGTAATCCCAGCACTTTGGGGGGCCAAGGCAGGCAGATCAAATGAGGTCAGGAGTTCAAGACCAGACTGGCTGACATGCTGAAAACTTGTCTCTACTAAAAATAAAAATAAAAAAAATTACCCAGGCATGGTGGCGGGTACCTGTAATCCTAGCTACTCAGGAGGCTGAAGCAAGAGAATCGCTTGAGCCCAGGAAGTGGAGGCTGCAGTGAGCCAAGATCGGGCCACTGCACTCCAACCTGGGCAGCAGAGTGAGACTCTGCCTGAAAAAAAAAAAGAAAAAAAAAATCGTAGGAATACATTGAACAAAGAAAGTGCAAGACTCATACATTGAAAATGGCAAAACATTGTTGAAAGACATTGAGGAAATCTTAAATAAACAAAAAGACATCTGTGTTCATGGACTGAAGGTTCCAATATTTCCCAATTTCATCTACAGATCCATGCAATCCCTATCAAAATTCCAACTGCCTTTTTTTTTTTTTTTTTTGCATAAACGGACAAGCTAATCCTAAAATTCATATGCAAATACAAGGGACACAGAATAGCCAAAATACTTTTGAAAAAGAAGAACAAAGTTGAAGTCCCAACTTCAACACTTACTATAAAGCTACAGTAATCAAAACTGTGGTATTGACTCAAAGATGGACATAGAGATCAGTGGAAAACAATTCAGAGCCCAGAAATCCAGAAATCAACCCATACATCTATGGTCAATTAATTTCAACAAGGGCGCCAAGACCATTGAAAAGAATAGTCTTTTCAAGAATCAGTGCTAGGACAACTGCATATCTACAGGTAGAAGAATGAAGTTGAACCCTTATCTAAAACCAGATTTAAATAATTTAAATAAATCAAAGAACTAAATTTGTATTTATTTATTTATTTATTTTTGAGACTGTCTCACTCTGTTGCCAGGCTGGAGTGCAGTGGCGCAATCTTGGCCCACTGCAAACTCTGCCTCCCAGGTTCAAGCAATTCTCCTGCCTCAGCTTCCCGAGTAGCTGGTATTACAGGTGCGCGCCACCACGCCCAGCTAATTTTTGTATTTTTAGTAGAGACGGGGTTTCACCATGTTGGCCAGGATGGTCTCGATCTCTTGACCTCATGATCCATCCGCCTCGGCCTCCCAAAGTGCTGGGATTACAGGCATGAGCCACTGAGCCTGGCCCAAATAACTAAATTTAAGAGTTAAAACTGTAAAACTCTTTGAGGGAAGGATAAGTGAAAATCTGTATGACTTTGGATTTGGCAACAGTTTCTTAAATATGACACCAAAGCACAGGCAACAAAAGAAGAAAAAGTAGATAAACTGGATTTCATCAAAATGTGAAACTTTTATGCATCAAAGGGCATTATTAAGAAGGTAAAAAGACAACTCACAGAATGGGAGAAAATATTTTCAAATCACATGTGGTAAGGTCTAGAATTAATCATATCAAAAAGAAAAAAAACTTGCAACTCAACAACAAAAGACACAAATAATTTAATTTGAACATGGGCAAAGGACTTGAATAGACATTTTTGCAAAGAAAGTATGCAAATGGTCAATGAACACATAAAAAGATGCTCAACATCATTAGCCTTAGTGAAATGCAAATCAAAACCACAGTGAGATACTGCTTTATATCAACTAGGGTAGTTACAACAGTTTTTTTTTTTGAGACGGAGTCTCGCTCTGTCGCCCAGGCTGGAGTACAGTGGCTCAGTCTTGGCTCACTGCAACCTCCGCCTCCCAGGTTCAAGCAATTCTCCTGCCCTAGCCTCTCGAGCAGCAGGGATTACAGACACGCACCACCACACCTGGCTAATTTTTGTATTTTTAGTAAAGACAGGGTTTCGCCTTGTTGGCCAGGCTGGTCTTGAACTCCTGACCTCATTATCTGCCCTCCTTAGCCCCCTCAAAGTGCTGAGATTACAGGCGTGAGCCACCACACCTGACCAACTTTTTAAAAAATAGAAATGTACCTGTGTTGGCAAGCACATAGAGAAACTGGACACCTCATGTACTGCTGCTGGTGGAGGTGTAAAACAGTGCAGCTGTGTGGCAAATACCTTGTCAATTCCTCAACTAGTTAAACACAGAGTTACCATGTGACCCAGCAACTCTATCAGTAGGTATGTACCTAAGAGAATTCAAAACATATGTTTGCACAAAATCTTGTACATGAATGTTGATGGCAGCATTATTCATAATAGCCAACAAGTGAAAACAAGCTTGGACAACGAAACCCCATCTCTACAGTAAAATAAAATAGAATTAGCTGGGCATGATGGTCCATGTCTGTAGTCCCAGCTACTCAGGAGGATGAGGTGGAAGGATGACTTGAGCCTGGGAGGCGGAGGTTGCAGCGAGCTGAGATCGCCCCACTGCACTCCAGCTTGGGTGACAGAAAAAGACCCTGCCTCAAAAAAATAAATAAATAAAAATAAGAAAATAAAAAGTAGAAGCCGGGCGCGGTGGCTCATGCCTGTAATCCCAGCACTTTGGGAGGCCGAGGCAGGTGGATCATGAGGTCAAGAGATTGAGACCATCCTGGTCAACATGGTGAAACCCCGTCTCTACTAAAAATACAGAAAATTAGTTGGGCATGGTGGCACGTGCTTGTAGTCCCAGCTACTCAGGAGGCTGAGGCAGGAGAATTGCCTGAACCCAGGAGGCGGAGGTTGCGGTGAGCCGAGATCGCGCCATTGCACTCCAGCCTGGGTAACAAGAGCGAAACTCTGTCTCAAAAAAAAAGAAAAAAAGAAAAGAAAAAGTAGAAACAGTACTAATGAATAGATAAAATGAGGTATATACCCATACAATGGAATGTCATTCAGCCATAAAAAGGAATGTATTGATTTAAGCTACAACATAGATGAAGCTTGAAGACATCACGCTAACATGAAAGAAGCCAAACGCAGTCACATATTACATTAATATGATTCCATTTATATGAAATGTCACAAACAGGCAAATCCATAGAGAGAGTAGCTAGATTAGTGTTTGCCAGAAGCTTGGGGAGGGGAGAACTGGGAGTGGCTGTGACTGCTAATGAATAAGAGGTTTTTTAGGGGAGTAAGAAATGTTCTGGAATCAGATAGCGATGTTATTTGCACATCTTTGCAAATACAGCAAAAGCATTGAACTGCACATTTTTCAGTGATTAAAATGATTCATTTTATCTCAGTAAAAGTCTGGCTACTGAACTGTACATTTTTCGATGATTAAAATGATTCATTTTATCTCAATAAAAGTCAACAGACACCAAAGATCCCTTCAGTTTAGGGTTGAGGTCAGTGCAGTTTGGAGGGTCACCAAGTGCTGAAGCAGGAGTCTAGAGGTCAATGTGACAAGTGAGGTAAAGGACACCCTCTCCGTGCAGGCCTGAAGTCCCCTGACATTAGGAAAGGAGAGAAGGAAGAGGTCTCCTCTACCACCAGGAGGCTTTTCTCAGCCCCCAGGGCAGATGGCAAGCATATACCATGATTGCCTATGACTGGCAGAGGCCCTGCCAGTTGGGTCTGGAGGACAGGATTGCTGTGGTGGAGCCGAAGGTGGACTTCAGAACACTGGTGGTGACATAAGGGTAAAAAGACCTTAGTCACAAAAGAGGACATACAAACAGCATGATCGTGGAAAGATGCTCAGCCTCCCCGGGAATGGCAAGAGTGCCCACCGAAACAATGAGACAGCATTTTCCTCCGAGATACCCAAAAACGTTTTGCTAATATGAAAGGCTCACAGAACGTAAGGAAATCCGTGCTCTCGTTCCACTGCTGGTGGGAGTGTGAATTGGTAGGCCCACTCTGGAGGGCAACTTGCCAGCATCTATTAAAGTGAAAAATGTGCACACCCTATGACTCAGCGATTCCAATGCCCAGCACTTATTCTAGAGAGACTCTCCCACGTGCACGGCGAAGTATGAGATGTGTATGCAACACCACGTGCGACAGTGTCATGTTGGGGGTAACCTAAGTATTCAGGAACCAGGAGAATGGCTAAAAAGCCTCTGCACATCCATTCCCTATTTAACAAAACGAGTAGTTCTAGAAGTACAAAATGAAATGATCTCCAAGACACACAACTGGATTAAAAACGCGAAAAGCAAATCGTCGGATATATACTGTATATCATTTATGGAAAAAACAAAACACACACAAAAATACAACCGCACTGGGGCCAATGGAGAATTGTGCCTGGCAGGTTGAGTCACAAGGTCAGTTAACAAATCTTTATCTCCAAAAAGAAGCATGTTATTTATTTTTATTTTTTAATTTTTAATTTTTTTTTAAAGATGGGGTTTCACCATGATGGCCAGGCTGGTCTTGAACTCCTGACCTCAGGTAATCCACCCAACTCAGCCTCCCAAAGTGCTGGGATTACAGGCGTGAGCCATCATGCCCTGCCAAAAGAAGCAATTTAAAAAGCAATGTATTAGCTGGGCATGGTGGCATGTGACTGTAATCCCAGCTACTCGGGAGGCTGAGGCAGGAGAATTGCCTGAACCCAAGAGGCGGAGGTTGCGGTGAGCCGAGATCACGCCATTGCACTCCAGCCTGGGTAACAAGAGCGAAACTCAGTCTCAAAAAAAAAAAGACTTGCTTTAGTGAATATAGGTAGCCTACAATGCCCCAAATACAAAAGGAAAAGACCAAGTCAGATGTTATTGCTGTCGGTCATCTCAGATATCAAAAAGAGAGGCAGTCCCTTTGCCAGGGAGAGGGAACAACCAGATGCTGTCCATACAGCACCCTCCCACCTCTCCTAAGAGGAGTCTCCCTTGCTCTGAAAAATTCAAGTGGAGAATCCTCAGGAGGAGTGGGGCTGAGAAATCAGAGTGAGAAATACTTGATTATTGCTTAATAACTTTTTTTTTTTTGGAGACAGTTTCACACTTGTTGCCCAGGCTGGAGTGCAATGGTATAATCTAGGCTCACTGCAACCTCCGCCTCCTGGTTCAAGCCATTCTTCTGCCTCAGCCTCCTGAGTAGCTGGGATTACAGGCATGTACCTCCACATCCAGCTAATTCCGTATTTTTAATAGAGACAGAGTTTTTCCATGTTGGTCAGACTGGTCTTGAACTCCCAACCTCAGGTGATCCACCCATCTCAGTCTCCCAAAGTGCTGGGATTACAGGCATGAGCCACCGTGCCCAGCTGCTTAATAATATTTTAGGTAGAAAATAAAATAATTTTAAAAAACAGGCCAGGCACGATGGCTCACACCTATAATCCCAGCAGTTTGGGAGGCCAAGATGGGCAGATCACCTGAGGTCAGGAGCTCTAGACCAGCCTGGTGAACACGGTGAAACCCCATCTCTACTAAAATACAAAAGTTACCCAGATGTGGTAGTGGGGGTTGGGGGTGGGGGGCACCTGTAATCCTAGCTACTCAGGAGGCTGAGACAGAAAAATTGCTTGAACCCAGGAGGTGGAGGTTGCAGTGAGCTGAGACCACACCATTGCACTCCAGCCTGGACAAGAGCAAGACTCTACCTCAAAAAATAAAATGAAAACAGTTTTTAAAAGCTTACACATATGCCTGGCACAGTGGCTCATGCCTGTACTCCCAGCACTGTGGGAGGCTGAGAGAGTCAGATCAACTGAGGTCAGGAGTTCGAGACCAGCCTGGCCAACATGGTGAAACCCTGTCTCGACTAAAAATACAGAAATTAGCTGCACACTTGTGGTCCCAGCTACTTGGGTGGCTAAGGCAGGAGAATTGCTTCCACCCAGGAGGTGGAGACTGCAGTGAGCTGAGAACATTCCATGAACTCCAGCCTGGGTAACAGAGGGAGATTCTGTAAAACAAAAAAAAACCTACATGTAACATTTTTGTTTAGGAAAGGTCTGGAAGAATACTGAATAATCTGAAACAGTGTCTACCCTAAGGAGGTAGGGAGAGGACCAGGGATGAGAGGA